>NW_012267427.1:110139-125178 GCF_000151885.1 Dipodomys ordii | reverse complement strand
CCCCCCCCAGTGCATCCACAGGGGGCAGAGACAGGCGAGCTGGGGGCTGGTCCTGCTGCGGGGCAGATGGGCCCAGGCTCTGTCCTGTGTCCCACCTGCTCTCACTCATCACGGCTCCCCCAGCTCCTCCTCACATCCCTCACCAGGGGCGATCTGAGCCCAGATCAGACCCAAGTCACCACAGCTCAGCTGCCAGGCTGCACAGCCCCGGTGGTGAGGAGGTAGCTCCGAATGGCACAAACGCCCGTTCCTCTATTGGCCCGTGCCATGGGAAGGAGTGAGGTCAGGTAGGGCATGGCCAGGGTCTGGACAGGCCACGTAGGCCTCGTCCTCAGACACGGAGGGGGCAGTCCTTGGGAGTCAGGGGAGAAGAGGGTCATGTTTCTTGGACGTGGAGTGACTTCTGGTGTTTTGTGGGCTGCATGAGCCCAGTCCTGTGGCCAAGGAAATGACTCAGACTTTATCTCAAAAAGGACCTTGGGAGAGAGAGAGCTACAGGAGGGCTCCTGGCACCAGCCCTGGGAGGTGGGGCTTTGCTCTGTGCAAAGGGCTGAGAGGTGCAGCCTGCCTGGGTCCCTGGGAGCCCTTGGACAGGGCCACAGGATACTGGGGGGGTCGCAGAGCTCTGTGTGCCCAGTGGCAGAGGCAGGGCAGCAACCGGGAGAGCGAGCGAGAGAGAGAGAGAGTGACAGAGAGAGACAGAGAGACAGAGCAAGAGAGACAGACAGACAGAGAGACAGAGAAAGAGAGACAGAGCAAGAGAGAGAGACAGAGCAAGAGAGAGAGACAGAGAGAGAAAGAGAGGGAGACAGAGAGAGAGACAGAGACAGAGCAAGAGAGAGAGACAGAGAGACAGAGAGAGCAAGAGAGAGAGACAGACAGAGAGAGAAAGAGAGAGAGAGAGAGACAGAGAGATAGAGTGAGAGAGAGACAGAGAGAAACAGAGAGACAGAGAGACAGAGTGAGAGACAGAGAGACAGAGCAAGAGAGACAGACAGACAGAGAGACAGAGAAAGAGAGACAGAGAGAGAAAGAGGGAGACAGACAGAGAGACAGAGACAGAGCAAGAGAGAGAGAGACAGAGAGACAGAGACAGAGAGAGCAAGAGAGAGAGACAGACAGAGAGAGAAAGAGAGGGAGACAGAGACAGAGAGATAGAGTGAGAGAGAGACAGAGAGAAACAGAGAGACAGAGAGCAAGAAAGAGACAGAGAGACAGAGAAAGAGAGAGAGAGAGGGAGACAGAGAGAGAGACAGAGAGACAGAGACAGAGAGAGCAAGAGAGACAGAGAGAGAGAGGGAGACAGAGAGATAGAATGAGAGAGAGACAGAGAGAAACAGAGAGACAGAGAGAAACAGAGAGACAGAGGGAGAGAGAGAGACAGAGAGAGAGAGGGAGAGAGCTTGTGCACTGTGTGCACACTGGGACTGGGGCTGGAGCTCAGGGCTGCATGCTCTTGCCAGGTTTTTCCACTCAAGGCTGGCCCTCTACCACTTGAGCCGCAGCACTGCTTCTGGCTTTTGCTGGTTGAGTCTCCTGGATTTGCTGGCCCTGGCTGGCTGAATGGTGCTCCTCCTGTGCAGCCAGGCTCATGGCCTGAGTCCTCAGTCTTCATCTGGTCTCTAGGCAGCTAGGCACACCAACATGCTGTCAGCAAGGAGCCAGGGGCTCCTGGGGCTTGCGGACAGGGGCTGATGGGGTGGGGCACAGTCCCCCCAGGACTGCTCAGGATCTGCACTTTCCTCTCCTGGATCCTCAGCCAGTCCCTGAATGCCACATCCGGAGGTCAGCACTGGTGCCTGGGTGGGTGTGGCCAGGTAGCACCCCTTCCTCCCGGGCCTGGCAAGGAGGGGCCGTGTGGCAGACCCCCTGCCCCCCCAGCCCTTTGCCAGGCGCCCAGCCCCGAGCCAGAGCCTCGCGTCCGCTGTGTGCCCTCCCCACCCCCCACCACTCCGAGATGCGGTTCTGAGCTCATGTGCGTGCAGGGGGAGCCGTGTTCGCTGTCGTGGGGGCGTGAGAACCGCCAACAGACCATTTTGCTGTGAATTGTAAGTAGAACAGTTGATGATTTGCATACCGTAGTAGAGGGCGGGAGGGAGGACGAGGGAGAGTGTTGAGTGTTGTGTAGAGTTCGTCTCACCTCGGGTGGCTGCTTCTGTCCCTGTGACATGGATCTGCTGAGGGAGGCCGGAGACACAGGCCGAGGATGGTGAGCAGAGAGCCGCCGTGCTGGCTGCGAGCCATGAGCGCTGGCACCAGGAGCGTGGCTGTGCAGGGCCGACTGCCACGAGGCACCGTGGTTCGATCTCAGCCAGGGGACGCCTGTCGTCCTGGCTGCATGGGATGAGGCTTGACGTCCAGAGCCGCCCGGGGCAGCAAAGTCTGTGGGACTCTTCTTCAAAGAACCACCAGAAAACCAGAAGTGGCGCTGCGCCAGCCTTGAGCAAACAGGCTCAGGGACAGCCCTGCCGGCTCGGGTGGCAGCAGGCTGAGCCCCGGGGCCCGGCACCTCCCACACTGCCGGGGGGCGAATGCGGTCCTGAATTTGCACCAGGACCGTGGCGCTCCTGCCCCTCCCCGCCCGCGTCAGGCGACCCAGGAAACCGGCTGCGGGCTGGGCGGCTGCGGTGGGACTGCCGGTGGCTCCACAAGTGGCTTGTGTGCGCTGCGCGTGCATGTGTACGTGTGTGTGTGTGTGTGAATGTGTGAGTGTGTGTGTGTGAGAGTATGAGTGTGTGAGAGTGTGTGAGTGTGTGAGCGAGTGTGAGCGTGAGTATGTGAGTGTGAGTGTGTGAGAGTGTGCGTGAGTGTGTGTGTGCATGTGTGTGAGTGTGAGTGTGTGAGTGTGAGAGAATGTGTATGTGAGTGTGTGAGAGTGTGTGAGTGTGCGAGAGTGTGTGTGTGCATGTGTGTATGACAGTGAGTGAGTGTGTGAGTGTGTGAGAGTGTGTGTGAGTGTGAGTGTGTGAGCGAGTGTGAGAGAGTGTGTGAGTGTGCATGTGCGTGAGTGTGTGCGCGTGGGTGAGTGTGAGTGTGCGTGAGTGTGCGTGAGTGTGTGCGAGTGTGCATGAGAGTGCGAGAGTATGTGAGTGTGTGTGTGTGTATGAGAGTGTGTGCGTGTGTATATGTGTGTGTGTTTGTATGTGTGAGTGTGTGTGAGTATGAGTGTGTGTGTTTGTATGTGTGTGCATGTGTGTGTGAGTATGAGAGTGTTTGTATGTGTGTGCATGTGTGTGTATGAGTGTGTGCGTGTGTATGTGGTGCATGTGTGTGTATGAGTGTGTGCGTGTGTATATGTGTGTGTATGTGTGTGTGTGTATGTGTGTGTGTGAGTGTGTGTGTGTATGTGTGAGTATGAGTGTGGACGCTGCCCAGGCATTCTCCCTGCTGCCCTGCAGGGGGGCGCCTGCCAGCCGGGCCCTGCAGCCCACAGCAGACAGCTCTGGGCTCTTCTCTCAGCCTGGGCCAGGCAGTGGCCACACCGCAGTGTCCAGCCTGAGAGCAGATGGCCGGGGCTCAGGGTGCTGGGGGCTCATCGACACTCGGCAGGGTGTCGGAAACAGGTGCTGCTGGTCTTGTGGGGAGTGAGCCCCGCGATGACCCGGCCACCTCTGACAATGCCTGGGGTCTGGGCGGTTGGGACCACTGTCAGACGCTGCAGGAGAGCAGCAGGTGCAGTTAGTCCTGGCTGGCCTCAGTGAGCCTTGACCACGGCGTGGCCTTGAACACAGCACCAGCCTGTGGTTTCTTTTCATCTTTTTTTTTTTGGGGGGGAGTCTGGTCGTGGGTCCTGAACTCTGGGCCTGGGCACTGTCCCTCAGCTCTTTGAGCGCTCTACCACTTAACCACAGCACCACTTGCGGTTTTCTGGTGGTTCATTGGAGATAAGAGTCTCACAGACCCTCCTGCCTGGGCTGGCTTTGAACCTAGATCTCAGATCTCAGCCTCCCGAATAGCTAGGATGACAGGCGTGAGCCACCGGTGCCCAGCCTCATTTTTTATTTTTTGAGGGTTAGAGTCTCCCTCCGAGTGCCAGGCTTACAGCCGTACAATCCACACCTGCCCCTCTTTGGCTTCTTTCCCCCTAGAACAGCTCACTTTCCATTTGCTTCCTTGTTTACAGCAGTACTGGGATTTGAACCCAGAATCTTGTGCTTGCTAGGCAGGTGCTCCACTACTTCAGCCATGCCCTGGCCCTTTTTGCTTTAGTTATTTTTCAGACTGGGTCTGAAAATGTCCAGCCTGGGCTGGAAATGGGCCTCAGTTCTCTGACCTAAGCTTCCTGAGTAGCTGGGACCATAGACATGGCCACCACCCGCAACTCACCAATTGAGATGGGGTCTCTTTATCGTTCTGTCGGGCTAGCATCAGAGATCTACCTTATCTCCGTCTTCTGAATAGCTAGGATTATAAGCATGTGCCACCATGCCTGGCCTCCCTTACCTTTTTCTTTTTGAATGACATCAACCTTCCATCCAGGCCCACTGTCCTGCAAGGCGGCTTGTTCCCCAGTGCCTTGGTCCTCTCAACTCGTGGTCTGTCTTTTATTTCCTAAAGACTCAGAATTAGCACTGGAGGCTGAGATCCACGTTAAACCTTTGGAGCAACATCACTCTCAGTGTTCTCGCTTGAATGTCCACCTGTCCCACGGTCACTCTGCTAAGTTGGGCCAACCGAGGCAGGGGCCTCCGGCGTGGCTGTCACTAGTGTGGGTGTTGCAGAGTAGGCAGATCCCAGGTGGGGTCAGCCCCAACATCCCCCCCCCCGCCCCTGTCCTGGCGTCCACCACGATCTTTGCCCAAAACCCTTGTTGGAAACTGAGCGCGTGGCTGTGGGACGGCGTGTGTGCCCTCCCATTCCACACAGCCCTGCACTGCCAGACCTGCCTCCCGCCTGCCATCCCAGCTGCTCAGGAGGCTGAGATCTGAAGATCTCAGTTCAAAGCCAGCCCGGGCAGGAAAGTCTGTGGTACAGGCGTGGCTCTTCTGGTTCTTCCTTAGTTCCCAATACACTTTACATTTTGGAGTCGGTGTATTAATTTCTCTGGGAAAGCACACTAGGGCTTCTGTGTTTGTATCTACGTAGAGGCTTGAGGAGAAGTGACATCTTTGCAGCGGAGTCCACGGCTACAGCCCACCACAGCTCCGTCTGTTCACCCTTGGTCCCTCCATCCAGCTTTGACAGTTTTATGAACTTCTTTCCCTTCCTTCCTTCCTTCCTTCCTTCCTTCCTTCCTTCCTTCCTTCCTCTCTCTTTTTCTTTCTCTCTCTTTCCTTTTCTTTCTCTGTCTCCCCTCTCTCCCCCCTCCTTTTCTCTTTCTGTTCCTGTTCTAGGACTTGAACTCAGGGCCTGGGCGCTATCCCTGAGCTTTTTAGCTCAAGGTTGGTGCTCTACCACTTGAGCCACAACTTCACTTCCTGCTTTTTTAGTGGTTAATTGGAGATAAGAGTCTCATGGACATTCCCTATCTAGCTGGCTTCAAACCCTTGATCATCAGGTTTCAGCGTCCTGCATAGCTAGGATTCCAGGCGTGAGCCGCTGGACCGGCTGGGAGACAGTCTTGGGGCAGGGCCGAGAGGGTTCCTCCTCTCTTTCCTGTGCTGCCTTGTGAATACACCTGACCTGGAATTCTGTGTCTGCCGTAGAGCTGCGGGGAGACGAGGCAGCGCCGCGCCGGTGGGAGGCCTTTGCGGCGCCCATGGCTGGTCAGGACCCTGCGCTGAGCCCGAGCCACCATTCTATGACGTGGCATCCTGCAGGTGGCAGGCAGGTTTCCCATCAGGCCATCCCAGGGGATGGGGGTGGCGTGGGCAGTCAGGGCCAGGCCCCAGGACAAAGCAGAGCAAACCCTGGCATCCCGTCACACCCAGGCTAGGGATGGTTTGTAATTAAGTGGGCCACGATGAATGTTTTTCAAGACTTTGTAAGATCAACGAACCCTTTCCCCAACCCCCAGGAGAACCAGGGTCCTCTGTGTGTCACCCGTGTGGCCGTGTGGAGGCTCTGCGCCCACCTGTCACTGGCAGCTCTCCTAGGCCAGAGCTGGGCTCATAGAGAGATGCTGGGCAAAACAAAGCTCACCGTACCCAGTGCCGGTGGCGCACACCTGTAATCCCAGCTCCTCAGGAGTCGGCGATCTGAGGATCGTGGTTCAAAGCCAGCTCGGGCAGAAAAGTCCCTGTGAGACTCTTATGTCCATTAACCACCAGAAAACCGTGGCTCAATCGTTTGCGCAGGGACAGCGCCCAGGCCCTGAGTTCAAGTCCAAGCCCCACAACCGACCAAAACCAAAAAAGACCGTCCTTGGCATTGCCACCCCTCTCTGCTGCGATTGGGCGGCATAGGCCACGCCCCTCTCCACTGGGATTGGGCGCCATATGCCATGTTCCTATGCTGTGATTGGGTGCCATAGGCCACGCCCCTCTCCACCACGATTGGGCACCATAGGACATGTTCCTATGCTGTGATTGGGCACCGTGGGCCACAATCTGCCACGATTGGGTGCTATAGGCCACGCCCTCTCCACAGTGATTGGGTGCCATAGTCCACGCCCCCTCTGCTGTGACTGGGCACCATAGGCCATGCCCTTGGTTGCTGTAGGTCACGCCCCTCCATCATGATTGGGCGCCGTAGGCCATGTTCCTATGCTGTGATTGGGCGCCGTCGGCCACCCCCAGAGGCTCCGGCCTGTGTCTGCGCGTCACCCTCGCACAGGGGACGACCAGCTGGGGAGACGCGGGGTCACCTTCAGCGGCTGCCGGCTGCCACCCTCGCAGCAGCTGGACCACCAGCGGCTGCCGGAGTAGCTGAAGCGCGCGCTGGACCAGTACGTGGAGAACGGCTACACGATCGGCTACGTCCACCACGGCCTCAGCAGCCAGAACAAGCCGTCCCGTCCCGCGCCGGCTGCAGGGCGCCGACCGGAAGCGGGTGGCCAGACTCCGGGGGCGGGGCCGCGGGAGGGCGGCCGCGGGCTGTGGTGGAGGCCGGGCCGCTGTGGTGGAGGCCGGGCCGCTGTGGTGGAGGACCGGGCCTTGCAAGCCTCAGACCCCGCTGCGGCTCCGTCCTCTGGGCTGGCCGGCGCTGCCTTGAGGCAGGGCTGGCAGGGGGAGGCGCCGGGACCTGCGTTGAATCTCCGGCCCGCCTGGTGAGTCCTCAGGCCTGGCCCCGCGCGAGTCTGTGTTGGGGCCGCAGGCTGCCCTCCCTCCCCCCTCCTCAGCCCCTTCTGCAAAGCATGGGTGCGTTCACACCAGACCCTGCGCGGGTGCGCACTCACCCTGCCCAGCTCCAAGGGTGGACGTTGGTGCGGCTGCACAGAGGGCTCCCAGGCCACCCCAGGGCTCCTTGGCCCCTGCCCGGCATGGAGGGGGTGTCGCTGGTCCAAGCAGGCAGGGACAGCTGGCTGGCAGTGCCACCGAGGTGACGTCACCAGACACAGTCCAGGGGGACGTGGGACATGGCACACGCTCACCACAGAGGCGGTGGATAAGCATCAGCGACTTGCTCATTTTATGCTGGCCCTCGAGCTTGAACTCAGGGCCTTGCTCTCTCCCTTGACCTCTCCAGTCAGGGCTGCTACTCTGACACTTGAGCCACATCTCCACCTCTGGCTCTTAAGTACTTCACTGAAGATAAGAATCTCATGGATTTTCTCTGCCTGTGGTGGCTTCAAACCTTGATCCTCAGATCTCAGCCTCCTGAATACCTGGGATTACAGGCGTGAGCTGCCAGCCCTGACCGTGACCATCTTTATACACATGTCCACCATATAGATGCGGTAGGCAGGTGTGGCCACTGTGAGAAGGTAAGTGTGAATGTGTATAATTTTTGTGTTTAGTAGGATATAAGTATAAGTTGGGAGTACTTCCTATTTAAGAATGGCTGTTTCTTCCAGCCAGTATCCACAGCTTTGTCAATTGGGTCCTGGAATTTGAGCAGTGGGTCCCGGTGGAGGGTAGAGGCTGGCTGGCCCATACTGGCCATGCGGGGGCCCTCCTGGGTGGGGGCTCCCTGAAGGACACAAGTCCCCTGCACAGAACACGGCTCTGTGGAGTCTCAGCATGCCACGTGAGCCCTGTCCCGCCCCAGAGGGTGCCTACTTCCGTGTCAATCCTGGAGGAGAGCGGGGGCTGGGAAGTCAGGCCTCTCCCCCCCTGGGGTGCCCTGACACCCCCGGCCTGGCGCGTCGGGTCTTACTAGGTTTTGCTGCTACACAGTGCCCTCTGTGGCCCTGGCGTAGGGGTTTTAGAAAGGCCATGGTGGGCGCTGTTCTCAGCAAGGTGCCCTTGTGCTGCGTGGGTGCCAGGGGCAGGGGTTGGGGAAGATCTAGGGTTTTCTCTGAGTGTGAACTGTTCTATGTTCTGTGTTCTATTCTGCGTCCATAGCTGGCCACTCCTGCAGTGCAGGTGGGGGATGCCGGCCGGGGTGTCTGAACCCCGCGGGCCGGACCGCCTCTCTGCCTCTTCCTCAGGTACAAGAAGAACCTGAAGGCACTGTACCTGCTGCACCCCACCAGCTTCATCAAGGTGCTCTGGGGCTCATCAGGTGGGTGCTGCCCAGGGGGACCCCAGGTGCATAGGGGTCCCACGGCATGCCTCCCTGTCCAGCTTCCATCTCGGGGGTCAGGAGAGCCTGTCCCCCACCTTGCCCACTCGGGGGGCCTGGTTTGAAACCAGCCTGAGCAGGAAAATTCCATGAGACTCCACTTTTAAAAAGCCAAAAGCCAAAATGCAAGTGTGGCTCAAGTAATAGAGCATCAGCCTTGAGCAGAAAAAGCTAAAGGATGGCACCCAGGCCCTGAGTTCATGCCCCCAGGACTTGGATCTGCAGGTGTGTGCACACAGGTGCACATGAGACCCTGAGACCAGCCATGCAGAAGTGGAGGTTTGTGATCTCAGGACCAGCCTCCAAGGGCTCCTCATGCCAGGTCTGCCCACTGGCCTCTACAGGATGAGAAAGAGTCACGGAGATCCAGACACCGCTGCTCACGCCTGTCATCCCAGCTACTCGGGCAGCTGAGATCTGAGGATCACAGTTCAAAGCCAGCCAGGAAAAGTCTTTGAGACTCTTATCTCCAATTAACCACCAGAAAACTGGAAATGGCGCTGTGGCTCAAATGGAAGAACGCATGCCTTGAACTGAAGATCTGAGCTCCTCAGGTCACACAGCAAAAAGTCGGGCTCAGGTGGTTGGCTCTGGTCGATCATGAGCTCAGGTGGTTGGCTCTGGTCGATCATGAGCTCAGGTGGTTGGCTCTGGTCGATCATGAGCTCAGGTGGTTGGCTCTGGTCGATCATGAGCTCAGGTGGTTGGCTCTGGTCGATCATGAGCTCAGGTGGTTGGCTCTGGTCGATCATGAGCTCAGGTGGCTGGCTCTGGTCGATCATGAGCTCAGACCTTGTTTGGGGAGGGGTTCTGGGGAAGAAGCAGGAGCAAGTCTGTCACTGCTGCTGGTAGGCAGCTCCTGAGCCTTTGCAGCCCTCCTCCCGCGTGGGGCTGTGCCTTTGAGCACCCCTGGATGGCGTCCTGCACGGTGTTGCTCAGGGGGTCACAGCAGGGGCCCGGGAAGGACCTGGCCTCTGGCCTCAGGCGGGGGGTGATTTGGGGGCTTTTCTGCAGCCCCAGCTTTCAGTGCCTGGCAGAATCCTAGAAAAAGCCACTTTGCTGGTGCTGGGCACCCAGGGTGATGGTTTCTCCCTTGTCCACAAGGGGGAGCCAGTGCCCTCTCCCCTGCCCCCTAAAACATTGAAAATATACAAATACTCAAATGCCTCCAGACTTACAAATTGCTGTCACAGTAACAAAATAGGTTTTATTTTTGCTCAGTACCTCACATTGCTTCTATGGTAACTGTGCAGTTCTTTGCCTGCGCTCAGACCGGCACATATTAAATATACTCACGAGGGAAATAATACTGTTGGAAAAAAATTAAATAAAAGCGAGTGAATTTGCAAAGGGCAAAACTGAGCCTCATTAATAACGGGAATATGCGGAAGGCATGGGAATTGATTTGTGCAAAGGCTTGTGTTGTCTTTCTGCCCGGCCGGGGGGAGGGGGTTTGCAGTGGGGGGGCTGGCTCCCTGTTTGGAGGGTCCAAGGCCCTGAGAGAAGTGGTTCAAGGAGAGGGTGGAGGAACTGGACGTGGCCAGGGCTTCTCTGACTACAGCAGGGTCTCCAGGGGTCCTGTTTAGTCTTCACCACTGGAGAGAGGCAGGTGCAGGGCCCCCACGTACCCCCCAGCCACAGCAGCCGCCCTGCGGAGGCTGCTTCCACCACCTGGTCTCCTGATCCCAGCACTTTCTGGAAGAGCTGACAGGACAGGCTCTGGCTTGCTGGACCCCCCAGTCTGAGGCCTCTATGCAAATCATGGAGACGCTTTTATGCAGATGAGCCTGTCAGGGAGGATGCTATTGGAGGCAGGTGTTTTTATGCAGATGAGCCTGGGGGGGTGAGGCCTCACAGATCCTGAAGAGAAGCAGCGGGGGAGGGGGGGTGCCTCGTGCCTCAAGTCTGTGATGTTTGAGTTGACGCCGGTCGGTCAGCGTTTACGGATTCCTAATAGGAACAATGGGGCGTCTCTGGCAGACCTGCTGCCCGCCCCCCTCCCTGCCCCCCTCCCCCCATATTCTGCCTAACCACCGTATCCTGCTTCTCCTTTCTCAGTCACAAATTTGGGAAAAAAGTCACCTATCTCAACCACGAGCGAGCTCCGGGAGCAGCTCCAGTGTGACCAGCTGCCGGTTCCCCCGGAAGTCCTGCGGTGAGTCCTGCCCCGCCCAGCCTGACCCCCCCAGAGCCCTGTCCCCTTCACGGTGAAGCCCCCACATGTGCGCCCCGCCAGGTGTGGGCCTGAGGCCGGCAGCGTCCACCCAGACGCTCCTTAGAAGGTGGGATGGAGAGGCGGGAGCCGGCGCGGCGCCCCGCGGTGCTCTGCTGGCAAAACCGATTAAACACCTAAGCCACGACCGCGGCCCGCTGCGCGCTGCTGCTGCTTTTGAGCAGGTTTGCGGGGTTTCTCGGCGTGCACAGAGGAAGCTGAGCGGGTGCACAGTGCTCTGGTGCCTCCTGCCCCGTGTTCCCTTGAAAGAGTAATCGGCGCGTCGCTTCTGGGCTGAAGCGGGGGACCAGGTGACCCCAGGACCTGTGCGCGGCAGGCTGAGGACAGAGAGGTCTCCAGAGAGTCGGCCCCAGGCTCTCTCTGCCCTCCGCGTCTCTCTCCGGGGCAGAACCCTGGCACCATGCCCGCACGGAGCCGAGGCTTTGCTGGAGCGGAGGGGTCGGGTCTCTTGTGCAGGAGGGTAGACAGTGGGCGGGAATGGCCCCTGCCCTCTCGGGAGCCCCAAGCTAGTGAGGCTCATGGTCAGACATGGCTGTGGTAGAGGAGAAATCCTGGAGGCCTACAGGAGGAGGTGCTCGTAGTAGTTCCCTAGGGAGAGCTAGCTAGATGAAGTAGCCAGCAGGGGGTCCGGCGGAGGGGACGCCCGCTGCCCTCTGCCCTCACGTGGGAGTAGATACTGGACTCCCGTAGGGCCCCGGCGGGCAGAGGCGGGAGCACAGAGCCAGACTGTCTTGGGCAGGGTCCCCAGAGGCCCAGGTGACAGAGACGCAGGCTGCTGGGGTGGCAGGGCCGGCGCTGGGGGAGGGCTCAGGAAGTGGTGGACGTTGGCAGACGGCCCCTAGGCTGGATTGGGGGCAAAAGGCCAGGGGTCACGAAGCAGCCAGCTCTGGTCTTTGGGGCCCATGGGGCACACAGGTGCCTCAGGGCTCCGGAGCTCCCGACTGTGGCTCTGGTGGCCGGTGCTGCCCATAGTGGCCCACAGATCCGGCCCGGGGGCCCCCTGGGCTGGGGCCATGGGGCTGGGTGTTCCCCAGGCCCCAGGTTGGTCTTGAGGCCCTGTCCAGGGGTAGCTCTGAGGTTTGAAGACCCGGATCCTGGCTGCATCCCGGTTTGGGACCTGGGACAATAGATCCGGCCAAACCTTGGTGTTGGGATCAGAGCAGCAAGCGTTGCGCTGCGGACTGGCGGAGGGCAGATGGCGGCTTCTCCTTCTCAGGCCCCTCCACCTCTGCTTGGCACCTCTCCCTAGCCGGGAGAGACAGCCCAACAGCTCCTAGTTAGTGAGGGAGGGAGGGCGGGGGGCCCCAGGGAGCCCAGGCAGCCGCCCTGGCTGCCCGAGGGCTGACCGGCCTCGGCCGCACCTGCAGGTACGATGAGAAGCTTCAGGCGCCGCACAGAGGCCTCCCGCCCCCGCCCGCCAGGCCGCCGCTGCCCACGCAGCAGTTCGGGGTCAGCCTGCAGTAGTGAGCCAGGATGGCTGCACCGACCCTCCTGCCCCCGCCGGCCCCCCCTGGGGCTGAGGGCCACCTCCATGTCCATCCCTGGACCCCGCAGACCATGGCACCCCAGCCTCCCGGCTCACCCGGCAGCCCACACCTTGGCCTCCAGGCCAGGCCAGGCCATCAGCTGACCCCCAAGGGAGGACCAGGTGCCGGGGGTCTGCGGTCCCCTCCAGGGGCCTGGGCAGCACGTGCGTGAGCATTCCACCACCCACACGGCCACCGTACGAGTGGCAGCCCCAGGACCTTGGCTCACCCTCTCTCTCCTGCTTCTGTGTGCTGCCTTATTTCTCGTGTGATCTCATAATCTTTTGGTTTTTTTCATTCGATGTTTCGGGTTTTGTTGTTTTCTGATGGTGATACTGGGTTTGAACTCAGGGCCTCAGGTACTCTACCACCTGACCCAGGTCTCCAGCCTTTTTGCTTTTGGTATTTTTCAGATAGAGTCTTGAGTTTTTGCCCGAGAACTTACTTTCTGCCTCCTGAGTATGCCTGGTTTGTTTCAGATGTGAGGGTCCCGACATTTTTGCTTGGGCTGGCTCCCACCAACACCTTGAGAAGCTGGGATGAAGAAAATAATGTGAAGTAGAAAGGTTGTCGCCAGGGGTCTGGGAAGGTGCCTTGCATGCATGAGTTCCTGGGTTCAATTCCTCAGCACCACATAAGCAGAAAAAGGCAGAAGTGGCACTATGGCTCAAGTGGTAGAGTGCTAGCCTTGCGCAGAAGAGCTCAGGGACAGCGCCCAGGCTGAGTTCAGGCCCCACAACTGACCAAAAAGAAAGTTTTCCCCCAGATGTATTAGGAGCACAAACTGACTACCAAGCCAACTGTTTTCCCCCCCCCCCATTCTTTTCCTGTCTTCATGCTACAGCCCACCCTCTCTCAGGCATCACCCAGCATTACTGATGAATGATTGACACCTGACAGGGCAGACACCTGCCGTGACCACGGCCCCTCTAGGGGGCGCCGGGGGCGCTGGGCCTGAGGACACCTGGCCCTCAGCCGGCAACCATCTTAGCCTCGGGGGATGGTTTTCCCTGCAGTCCCGAGGCCTCTGTGCCCACAGCCAGGCACCGTGGTTTGGTTCTGCGGGGCCAGGGCTGCTCTGGTGGCTGTAATGTTCAGGGAACCTGGGCAAGATCCCTCGGTCTGGAGGCTCAGCCGGGCCTGCCTTGTGTCCACCATAGCCTTCTGCCTAATTCTCATCTAATGGATTTTAAAAATGCAGCCTGAGGGCTGGGAAGGTGGCTTAGCGGGAGAGTGCTTGCCTTGCACGCATGAAGCCCTGGGTTCGATTCCTCAGTACCACATACACAGAAACAGCTAGAAGTGGCACCATGGCTCAAGTGGTAGAGTGCTCGCCTTGAGCAAAAGAAGCTGAGGGAGAATGCCCAGGCCCCTGAGTTCAAGACCCAGGACTGACCAAAAAAAAAAAAGCCTGGAGCCACTCAGCAGGCTGAGATCTGAGGATCACGGTTCAAAGCCAGCCCAAGCAGGAAAGTCCATGAGACCCTTACCTCTACATAACCACCAGAAAACAGGAAGTGGTGCTGTAGCTCAGGTGCTCAGGGATAGTGCCTAGGCCCCAAGTTCAAGCCCCATGACCAACAACAACAATTAAAAAAACAACCAGCCTGGCGTTGGTAGTTCACAACTGTAGTCCTAGCCACTCAGGAGGCAGACAAATCCAGGAGATTCTTATGTCAAATTAACCAGCAAAAAGTTGGAATTGGAGGCATGGCTTAAGTGGTAGAGTGCCAACCTTGAGCAATAAAAGCCAATCCAAAGAATAAGAACCTAATTTCAGGGCTGGGAAGGTGGCTCAGTGGTAGAGCGCTTGCCTTGCATGCCTGAGGCTCTGGGTTCGATTCCTCAGCACCACATAAGCAGAAAAAGCCGGAAGTGGCACTATGGCTCAAGTGGTAGAGCGCTAGCCTTGAGCTGAAGAGCCAAGGGACAGCACCCAGGCCCAGAGTTTAGGCCCCCACAACCGGCAAAAAAAAAAAAAAAGAACCTAAGTTCACGACTCACTAGAGACACTTAAAAAAACAAAATCAGCTCATGAACGCAACGAAGCGCTCTGGGGTGTCAGTGGCAGAGCACCTACGTGGTGCGGCCCAGCTCACACCCAGCCTCACACACGAGCACAGGACCGACTCGTCACCTCTAAGGAGGGGACCCTGGCCGTGGCTTCGAAGGCATTTTGCATGCGATTGCCCCGTTCATTAATATTTGATGCTGTTTCGTAACTATAACAAGATGGCAGTAAACGTGTTAAATAAAGCGCCACATGTGTACGGTTGTTTGGACTACGAATAGTCATTAACATTCATAACCAAATCCTATTCACAAATGTTAATTTGCTGATTTAAGTTCAGAAGCACAAAGCAGAACACTCGCCACGGTCGGGCGGCTGGGGCTGATGAGGGGTGGGGGGGACCCCCGAGGCCGGGGTGCTGCGTGCGGCCCGTGCACGCATGCGTGCACACAGTCCTCACAGCGGAGCGCAGATCCGGAGTCATAGGTAAAGGATTGAACTGTGAGGGTCCTCGAGCCAGAGGTGAGCTACGGCTCAAGTGGTAGAGGGCTAGCCTCGCGCAAAACTGGCACGTGTGAGGCCCTGAGTTCAAGCTCTGGAACTGGCACAAAAGAAAGAAAAAGGCCGCATGCGTGCAAATAGGACCGGGGGAGGCGGGGCTCGGG
>NW_012267427.1:105408-109423 GCF_000151885.1 Dipodomys ordii | reverse complement strand
GCTTTTTTCTTTTTGCTTATGTGGTGCTGAGGAATCGAACCCAGGGCCTCATGTATGCAAGGCAAGCGCTCTACCACTGAGCCACCTTCCCAGCCCCAGATATCTGCCTTGATCACGGGTGACTGCCACTGTTGTGGCCTCCACCGCGCTCGGAGGCAGCAGGAGGCTGGCCCTGCACCCCGGCGCTTTCCTGTGGCACAGCTGAGGGCCGGGGGGAGGCCCGGAGCGCCAGCCTCAGAGAGAAGAATGGCGGCGAACTCATCCCTGCGGTGCCGAGGTTCACCGTGTCCTACCTGAGCGGCTGTGGTCAGGGTCTCCTCCCGCCGGGGCCCCGGAGGACGGGGTGGAGGAGCCGCTGGGCGTGACCACGAGGGACTCGGGCCGGGCACCCCGGCCTGCGGCCTGTCTGCCCCCGGCCTGCGGCCTGTCTGCCCCCGGCTGCCCGGGTCCAGGGTGGCCCCGAGCAGTGGCTGCCCTCCGGGCGCGCGCCCGTGCGGGCACCTGCGCCTCTGGCTTCCGTTGCTTCCTGGTCCCCGACCCGTCACCCCATCCCGGGACCGGGGTGAGCGGACACCGTCAGGGCTCCTGCAGTGGGTGGCCGTCACTGCAAAGCGTTTCCCTTGCTCAGCGGAGTTCATGGCACCCCCCCCCCCCGCGCTGGGTATTTCAGCCCTAGGCCTCACGGGAAGTCACCTGTTTGGGGACCGCCAGGTGCCAGGCACGTGGAGGAGGGAGAGCTAGAGCCAGGCTTCAGAGCTATCCATTCAGGCACAGGAGGAGCCCACAGAAACTTCGGGAAGCCCGGTGTGCTTGCTGGAACTTCTGGGATGCCCCATGTCTCTTCCCCATACAGGGCTGCGCACGGAGGGCCTGTTCCGGAGGTCGGCCAGCGCCCCGACCATCCGCCAAGTGCAGAGGTTGTATGATCAAGGTGAGCGCCCAGGCCCCGCCCGCAGCCCCGCCCACATCCCACCTTGTCATCACCCAGGCCCCGCCCACATCCCACCTTGCCAGCACCCAGGCCCCGCCCACACCCACCCTGCCACCACCCAGGCCCCGCCCACACCCCACCTTGCCACCACCCAGGCCCCGCCCACGGCCCCTCCCTGCCGCAGCCCTCAGCCGCTCCTTAGCACCAGAAGAAGCTCAAGGTGGGGTGCTGCCTGAGAGCCCCCAAGTGCTGGGGGCCTCGGCCCAGACTCCAGCCGGCCAGGGTAAGACAGCTAGCCCCTCCCATGGGAGAATGGCATTGAGCTGAGGACACCCCAAAGCCAAGCCAACCAGGGCACAGATGGCTCACACCCGTAATCTCAGGAGGCTGAGATCTGAGGATCACAGTTCAAAGCCACCCAGGCAGGAAAGTCTGGAAGATCCTTCTTGCCTGTTAACCACCAAAAAGCCAGAAGAGGGGCTGTGGTTCCAGAGGTAGAGATCCCAGGCCCTGAGTTCAAGGCCTAGGACTGGCGCGCACACACACACACAATCGTGCTCACCAGGCAGTGTCTGCCCCCGCAGCAGTGAGTCCAGTTACCCACGCATCTAGAGGGGGCAGGTCGGGCTGGGAACCAGCACCCCTTCCAGGGAGGGCAGGCAGCCCCGCCACGAGCCCCCACTGCAGTGCTACCCGGACTGAGCTGGAGCTGCCTGCAGGGAAGCCGGAGGACTTTGACCTCTACAGGGACATCCACGTCCCGGCCGTGATCCTGAAGACGTTCCTGCGCAAGCTGCCCACGCCCTGGGACGGGACTCACCCATCTCTGCTCTTGGTGCCGCCCCGGCCCTCCTGCTCACGAAGCAGGACAGAGGCTGGGCCGGTGGGGCGTCCTGAGCTCGCCCCTCGTCGGCTGGAAGAACGAGGAGCCCTGTTCTCCCCCATTCTTCAAGGGAGCCCGTGGGCAGTGCGTCCTGCGCTTGCCCCCCACTGGCCAAGCCAGGCCTCACGCAGCTGCCGGCTCCTGCTTCAGTGCCAAAGTAGAAGGGGAGATGGTGGGGGGGGGAGAGAGAGACTCAGAAACCCCAGGGGACAAGTCAGGGCCACACCTGGGGTTCCCCCAGAGCATCGCAGCCAGCCCCTTTCTTTTACAGCTGAGGAAACTGAGGCCCCACGTGGGGAGAGGGGGAGAGGCCAGTTTTCTCCCCAGAGCTTAGGCCCTCCGCTCCCTGTGTGGGGACGGACTCTGGCCCACCACCGCCCTTAACTGCACACGCATGGCCCACGCGTGACCTCCAGGTCCCCGTGTCTCTTGCAGGTGTCCCAGGAAAGCATCTTTAACAAGATGAGCAGCTGGAACCTGGCCTGCCTGTTCGGGCTGAACTTGATCTGGCAGAGGCCCGCCTCCCTGAGTGCTCTGGTGCCACTGCACTTGTTCACCAAGCTGCTCATCGAATACTACGAGATCGTCAGCCCCCGGACACCCCCCAGGAGTGCGCGCCGGGCCCCGAACAGAGCGAACAGAGCGGCCCCGGCCCCAGATGTGCCCTGAGGGCCGTGCCCGGGCCGTGCCCAGGCCGCCTCCCCGGCCCCTGACAGCAGAAGATGCTGACGTCCACAGGCGCAGGTGCTGTGTCCGCCCAGGATGCTCTGGGACTTGCTGTCCAGTCCCAATGGCCAGGGGCTACAAGACACAGCCTTATAGTAGAAAACATGTGCTTCTGACTCTCAGGTCCTCCCATGTTCTTAGGGTATGGGCCGTGATAAATGTCTAGCAGGTTATTTTGAATTCTGGTGTGTGTGGCTGTGTATGTGCACACGCGCGTGTACCCAGTAGTGGCCTTGAGCCTTGAACTCAGGGCTTGAGGCTGTTGCTTGGCTTTTTCACTCAGCGCGGGCGCTCTGCCGCTTGAGCCTCACCTCCACTTGCTGGTTCGTTGGAGACGAGAGCCTCTCAGACTTTCCTGCTCTGGCTGGCTTCAAACCACAGTCCTCAGATCTCAGCCCTGGCAGGGCTCTAAAGCAAAACAAAACAGCAGAAAACCAGAAGTGGAGCTGTGGCTCAAAGTGGTGGCTTGCTAGCCTTGAGCGAGAAAGCTCAGGACAGTGCCCAGGCCCCAAGTTCAAGCTCTGCACCAGACCACCCCCCCCCCCAAATAGCACCTTTCTCCTGCCAAACTGAAAACCAATTGAGAGCCATAGACCTGTCCCAGCGACAGTGGCCGAAGCCTGATCCTGTTCCTGGTGCACAAATATGCTGGAGGCCCAGGGAAGTAAAGAACATGCAGACGGGGCTGGGAAGGTGGCTCAGTGGTAGAGCGCTTGCCTTGCACGCCTGAGGCCCTGGGTTTGATTCCTCAGCACCACATAAGCAAAAAGAAAAAAGCCGGAAGTGGAGCTGTGGCTCAAGTGGTAGAGCGCTAGCCTTGAGCTGAAGAGCTGAGGGACAGCGCCCAGGCCCAGCGTTCAGGCAGGTCCACCCAGCTGGTGAGCGGCAGGGCTGGGGTTGGAACTATGCAGCTCTGCTCTTCGGTGAGGAGCTGTGGGAGGCAGAGGGAGGCAGCCAGACCTCGGTCTTCTCGTCCATACAGCGGGGACACACCTCCCATGCTCCTCCGGCTCTGGGAATGCCAGGCTTGGACCAGAACCACGGGTGCAGCTATGACACGGCTGGTTTGATGCTCCGCTCCGTGCCACCTGGGGGTCTGGCCCCAGGGTAGGGGAGGAGAGCAGGGCTCCACCCCCTTTGGGTGCAGAGGGTTTAGGGAGCTCCCACGGATGCGTCCTGGTCCTTCTGAAAAGCAATTTTAATTGTGCAAAGCGATGGGCTTCCCTAGGCCACCCTTGCACGGGGGCATCGCCCACTGGCATCGCAGCCCCGCTCTGGATCTTTGAGTTCGGGGATGTGTTGGCCTCTCCATGGCCACCCAAGCCCAGGAGGCCACCACAGGGGCCGCCACTGCCCTGAGCTGCGGCCTCAGCTGGCACACGCCCCAAGGGGCAGAAGCTGGCCCCAGCCCCATCTTCCCGACTCTGCACTGGGCACAGCCTCCCCCCCTCCCCCCCCCCCCCCCTTCCTCCACG
>NW_012267427.1:98718-105087 GCF_000151885.1 Dipodomys ordii | reverse complement strand
GGGGGGGGGGTCCCAGGCTCCGAGGTCACTTCCTGACCGCCCTGGTCACACCTCCCTGGGGCAGTGGGCGGTCCCAGGCTCCGAGGTCACTTCCTCCCTGCCCGGTGGGTTCTTAGGATAGACTCTCCTCCCTCCTACCGTCATTCGGATCTTCTCCAAACCTTGCAGTCGTTTCTTTTCTGCTGCGACACTGTCCCTGCTTCCTTTCTTGGTTTCTTTGTTTCCCCGTTTCTCTTTTTCCTCCTCCTCTCCCCCTTCCTCCTCCTTTTCTTCCTTCCTCCCTCTTCCCACGCCCCCTGCCTTCCCTCCTTCTTTCCCTCCTTTCCTTCCTCCCCTCCCTCCTTGCTTCCTTTCTTCCCTCCTCCCTCTCCGTTCTCTCTTCCTCCTTCCTTTGTTTGCCTCCACCCCAATCCTGGAACGAGGGTTTGAGCTCACGGCCTCGCTTTCTTGTTTAGCTTGCTTGTTTTGCTCCACTCTATACTTGAGCCATGCCTCCAGTCCTGCTTTTCGCTGGTTATTTTGAAGATGGAGTTTCATGGTTTTCTGCTGGTGTTGATCTTGAGTGTCAATCCTCTGATTTTAGCCTTCTGAGTAGCTAGGTTCCTTCCCTCCTTCCTTCCTTCCCTCCTTCCTTATTTCCTTCCTTCCTTATTTCCTTCCTTCCTTCTGTCCTTCCTTCTGAATTTCCTTTTCTTTCCCTTCCTTTTCACCCCCCAAACCCTGCATCTCTGACCCACCATGGCTAGGCCTAAGCAGGTCCCCGAGTGGGGCTCAGCGTGGAACCCAAGGCCCTGGCCACAGGCTCTGGAAAAGCCACTGGGCCTGTGCACCGCTCGCGGGAGAGGCCTCTGTGCTCACACGACGCAGCACAGCTCACAGCCGCTTCAGAAACCCACTGCCAGAAAGAGAACAAAACGTGAAGAAAGAAAAATGATGGCGCTCCCCCGAGCCCACGACTGTGAGCTCCAGAATTAACAACGACATTAAATCAAATCTCATGCATTATGCAGAGAGCTGTGCAGCGCAAGGCCGTCTGTGTGATCCGCGCTGCAAATTTCCAGACTCCGAAGGCGCCCTGCGGGCCTGCGGCTCTTCTCCTGGCCTCTCGGGGACCGCCGGGACGGGGGCGTGCAGCCCAGTGGCACCCTTTGCTGGAGAGCAGAGGGGGACACCACCGTGGCCCAGCCCATCCACAGAGCGGGAAGCCATGAGGCAGTGGCTGTGGCGCGGGTCCATTCGAAACAATGAAATACAGCGTCTGAAACACGACCCAGCTGCTGACCGACGCATGGGGTGAATCATCCAGTCGCTTTTGCGGAACACGACGGGGATTTGCAGTCGCTCCAGAGACTCGGCAGGCTGCCCGCATCAACAACGAATTACACAGGGAAAGGGGGTCAGCCTGGGGTCGGTGGGGAAACTGAGTCCTGGCTCTGCCCTGGTGGAAAACGACCAGCACAGAAAGTGTGACGGAGAAAAGAGCGATGGCTTGAAATGCCGCCACCCACAGGCAAGACTTGGTAGTGTTTTGGGGTGCCAGTCTGCTCCATACTGTTGGTGGGTACAAACTGGCACCACTGCTTTGGTGAACTAGCCAGTGGGTGGTTGGATAGGTGATAGATTGATAGATAGATAGATGATAGATGGATGGATAGATAGATAGGTGATAGATGGATGGATGATAGATGGATGGATAGATAGATAGGTGATAGATAGATAGATGATAGATAGATAGATGATAGATAGATGATAGATGGATGATAGATGATAGATAGATGATAGATGGATGATAGATGGATGGATAGATGATAGATGGATGGATAGATGATAGATGGATGATAGATGGATGGATAGATAGATAGGTGATAGATGGATGGATGGATAGATAGATGATAGATGATGGATAGATGATAGATGATGGATAGATGATAGATGGATGGATAGATAGATGGATGATAGATAGATGATAGATAGATGATAGATGGATGATAGATGATAGATAGATGATAGATAGATGATAGATGGATGGATAGATAGATAGATGATAGATGGATGGATAGATACATGATAGATGGATGGATAGATAGATAGGTGATAGATGGATGGATGGATAGATAGATAGATAGATGATAGATAGATAGATAGATAGGTGATGGATGGATGGATAGATAGATAGATAGATGATAGATAGATGATAGATGGATGGATAGATAGATAGATCGATCGGTTGATCGTTCAGCCCAAGCCGGCATCGGGGAAAGCCAAGGGGATGCAATGCAGCTGCTTGGCACGAGCCTCTCCCTGCCCAGAGACAGTGGACGCGCGCCGGCCAGCCGGGCACCCACACGACTTCTACAATGCCACACCCAACCGCAGAAGGAGTCATTATTTCCTTAGTGCCCAGGATATAATCACCAGGACAGAGTCTTCGTAAATTTGAAGGAATCAAAAGCAAGCAACAACCACAATGGAACTTAAAAAATGGGACTTAAAAAGAAGTCTCTAGGAACACACTTAGCCCATAGAGCTTTTGGGAAAAGGAAAGAGCCCCACTTGGCTATGAATCCATCACCTAAAAAGTCATATTGGAAGCGAGGACGTAATTTGAATTGCATACAAACGCATGCCACTCCAGCAAGTCAACAGCAGGAAAACAGGATGAAAACAGCACCCAGAGGAAGGAGAGGTGGAGGTCGGGAGGATCTCGATTCCAGGCTGTCTCCATCTGGCTGGAAGAAGCTGGGTGTGGGAGCTCACACCTGTCATCCCAAATACAGTGGGAAGCACAAAGTAGCAGGGCTGCAGCCGAGGTGCACGCCAGGCAGGCCGCGAGAGCCCACCTCAAACAGACAAAAAGAACAGGGCTCTGGATCGAATCGCTGCCTGCAAACACAAGGCCTGCAAGCAGACGCTCTACAATCAATGGCCAGTGAAAAGTCAAACAGATTGAAGCAATAAAAGTGAACAACAGGTGTCTGTCTAGCACAGACGTACACACACCTGTAAGCTCGGTTAGTAGGCAGAGTCAGGAGGATGGCAAGTTCAAATTCTCAAGGAGAACTAGCATGAGACCCTACTTCAAAATAAAAATAAAATCAACAGGGCTGGAGGCGCAGCTCAAGAGGTGAAGCACTGATCAATCCCCAAACAACCAGTGGAATCAACCACAAACCAGACAAGGCAATGAACAAAGCCAAACGTTAATTATGAAAATAAGTAAATAAAATCCACAAACTCCTAGCTAGATAGACCAAGATAAAAGAAAACACAGATGAGGAATGAGAATTTAATTATCACTTCAGAGTCTACAGAGAGCAAAATGATCATAAAAACATGGTGAACAATGTTATACGGAATTCAATGTAGGTGACAAATTCCTTGAATAATTCAACTTATTGAAACTGACAGAGAAATAAAGTCTCTGAGCAGCCCTGCGTATTAAATAAGTGAAAACTTAAATGGAAAAAAAATCTTCCCACAAATAAAAAAATAAAGCATCTGCCCCACATGGAATTCCAGCAAATACAAAGACCATATTTCTCTGTCTCTGTCTCTGTCACATACACATACACACGCAAATAGAGGAAAAATATGTATGTAAAACTGGGCATACATGGCTCATCCTTGTAATCGCAGCTACTTATGAGGCTAAGATCTGAGGATCATAATCAAAGCCAGCCTGAGCAGTGATGTCTGCAAGTTTACCAACAATTAAACTACCAAAAAGCCAGAACCTGAGTTGTGGTTCAAGTGGTAAAGTGTCAGCCTCGAGCAACAAAGCTAAGGATTAGCTTCCAGGCCTTGAGGCCAAGTCCCAGGAGTGGCAGAGTAAAAAGGAAGGAAAGAGCTGGGCACCGGTGGCTCACGCCTGTCATCCCAGCTGCTCAGGAGGCTGAGATCTGAGGATCCTGGTTCAAAGCCAGCATGAGCAGAAAAGTCTGTGAGACTCTAATCTCAAATAAACCATCAGAAAACCAGAAGTGGGGCTGTGGCTCAAGTGGTAGAGCGCTAGCCTTGAGCTGAAGCCCTATGACCAAAAAAAAAAAAAAGGAAGGGAGAGGGAGAGAAGGGGGGGGAGGAGAGAGCACAAAGATTGCATCCCGGTGCTCAGGCTCTTGAGGTTTTTTTATTTATTTATTTTTTTTGTCGGTCATGGGGCTTGAACTCTGGGCCTGGGTGCTGTTCCTCAGCTCTTCAGCTCAAGGCAAGCACTCTACCACTTGAGCCACAGTGACACTTCTGGTTTTCTGGTTGATTGGAGATAAGAGTCTCACAGACTTTCCTGCCTGTGCTGGCTTTGAACTGGGATCCTCAGATCTCAGCCTCCTGAGTAGCTGGGATGACAGGCGTGAGCCACCGGCCCTTGGTGGCTCCTGAGGTTTTACTTGCAAGCTGTGGCTTCTCGCCCACGGGTCTCCAGAGAGGACCCAGCATGGCTGGGCCACGTGCTCAGCGTGTCCTACCTGTGCAGCTGGGGACCGTGGGTTTGTTTAGTCTTCAGTGCCACATGCCACGCCTGGAGTTTATGGGACCTGTGTGGGGTGGTGGCTGTGTATGAGCATCCACTCACTGGGGTTTATGGGACCTGTGTGGGGTGGTGGCTAACTGTGTATGACCATCCACTCACTGGGCACGGGGGACTGGTGAGGCTTGCTTTCTTCTTTCTTTCTTTCCATCCCTTCTCTGTCTCTCTGTCTCTTTTTGTCGGTCGTGGGGCCTGAACTCTGGGCCTGGGCACTGTTCCTCAGCTTTTCAGCTGAGCAAGTGCTCTACCACTTGAGCCACAGCACCACTTCCGGCTTTTTCTGCTTATGTGGTGCCCAGGGCCTCATGCATGCGAGGCAAGCGCTCTACCCTCACCACTCCATCACAGTTCCTCCCAGGGGAGGGAGGCTGGGAGGGAAAGGAGGGATGAACTCCCCCCACCGCCCGCCGCCCTCCGCGTCGTGGCCTGGGCCTGTCACGCTCAGCCACAGGACTGCGTGCCCACAGCAAGACTGCACCGGGGTCCCGAAGCCATGGTGGGGCCCTGACCCTCAGACCCTGAGCAGGGTCTTCACACAGGCGCACGTCTAGCTGAGGTCCTTGAGCTCCCTACTCTTAATGTGAAAGCATCCTTAGCGAAAGGAGAGGCCTGGGCTAGTGCTGTGGCTCACGCCTGTCATCCCAGCCACTCAGGAGGCTGAGATCTCAGATTTCAGGACTGACGTTAGAAGCGGCAAAGTCTGTGAGATTCTTATCTCTGGCCAACCAGCAAAAAGCTGGCCAGCCTTGAGCAGAAAACGCTCAAAGTCAGTACCCAGCCCCTGAGTTCAAGCCCCAGGCCTGGCACCACAGAAGGGGGGGCGGTCTTGCACATGCTGGGGAAGGCAGCAGTCGGGGAAGGGCCGGATGGCGGCAGCAGGAGAGGCCGGCAGACTTCCCTGCACACTTCCCGGCCGTCTCAGCCTCGGCCGTGGGCCGGCCGGGCGATGGCATGGCTGCTGCTGTGCCTGCCAGCCACCTGCAGCCCTGGTTACAGAGAGCCTGGGAAACAGTCCTGGCCACGGCCTACGTCCCGCGGTGAGGCAGCTCGGCTGAGCTCCTAAGTGCCCAGGCAGCGGCAGGCCCGCCGGGCCAAGTCCACGGGTGCCCAGTCCTGCAGGGCCCAGTCCACGGTGCCCGGGCCTGCGGAGCCCAGTCCACGGTGCCCGGTCCCGCGGGGCCCAGTCCACGGTGCCCGGTCCCGCGGGGCCCAGTCCACGGTGCCGGGCAGTGGCGGGCCTGCGGAGCCCAGTCCCACAGTGCCAGACAGGGAGCCGGGGAGCCGAGCCCGCTTTGATGGAACACTGAGATGTGAGGGTCACAAATCCCAGGCACACTGCGGGGAGCTCAGAGGGGCTCACAGACCCCCCGGATGGGCGGGGCCCCGATGGTGTAACCAATGAAGCCCTCCTCCTCCCTCCTCTCCTCTGCTCCCTTCCCCCCCTTCTCCCTGGCCGCCTTTCTGGAAGCAGCCTCTGCATCACCGCACCCCCCCCCACGGAAACCCCCAGAACCACAAGTCACCCTCCATCTCTCCTCCCTTGCTTTGCAACAGGTGACAACAGATGGTGACTGATCTACCAGAGTGGGCAGAACCAAGCAGGCTGCGAGCTCTAAGGAACCAAAAGGAAAGGAACTTTCTGGCGGGCAGGACAGCGCTGGGGGCTCCCGCGCACCGCAGGAAAAGCTGCAGCAAAGCAGCGGCTGAGGTGGCCGCAAAGCCGCTGGAGAGCGGGGGGGGGGGGCAGCGTGCTGTGTGCGTGTGCAAAGGCCCCACGGTAAACACTGCTGTGTGCGTGTGCAAAGGCCCCACGGTAAACACTGCTGTGTGCGTGTGCAAAGGCC
>NW_012267427.1:96246-98288 GCF_000151885.1 Dipodomys ordii | reverse complement strand
TGCAAAGGCCCCACGGTAAACACTGCTGTGTGCGTGTGCAAAGGCCCCACGGTAAACACTGCTGTGTGCGTGTGCAAAGGCCCCACGGTAAACACACGAGGCGCAGGCGCCTTGGAGCCACAGCAGCAGGCGGCGAGGGGAATGGGAGGAGGGAGGTCTGAGCTGTGGCGGGGCTGGCAGGAAGCAGGGTGGCCGGCAGGGATCCCCAGGGCCGAGACCGGGTGACAGGGGGGAACATGGCCACTCCAGCCTGCCTTCTGTCCTCAAACGGCGTGGGCGGGACAAAGGCGAGGGGTCAAAGGTGACTCCCAAGGTGGTGGGCCAGCAGTTCCTGAAGTGTGAGGGGGCCAGCCTGGTGGAGTCCAGGCTGGGACCGAGCTGTCCCCTCCCGCAGGACCAGCCGACCCTCGGTGGCCACCAGCACAGGGACAGCGAAGGCTGACAGGAAGACTGGGCATTTGGCCGCCCGGCTGGAGGGGAGAGCCTGGCAGACGGGGCACCAGGCCAGGGCCGCTGGCACGAGCCTGCTCCGGCCACGGCGACTGCGGGGCTGGGGTGCCCGCGGCTGCCATCCTGGGCACTCGGGCCAGGGCACCTGACCGCCCTCCGGCTGGGTCAAGGCTCAAGTCCAAGGCTGCGGCAGGGCGCCTGGGCCCCGGGCTTCGGGAGGAAGGCTGGCACCCGAGGAAAACGTTGCCAGCGGCAGGTGCCACACAGGGCCACTCGGCAGCGGAGGACAAACCGGGCCCCGAGGGGCGCCTGCCGTCTCTGGGCGGGAGGGCGATCTCCTGGGGAGGGACCCACACATTCTAGCCTTCCTCCCAAGACCACCCCAGAGCCCCCCCTGAACGGAAGGACACAGGCCACAGGGGTTTGACATGGTCAATCAAGTTTAATGCATCGTACAGCAGAAACTACGTGGCATATTTAAGACAAACACTCTATCCTCACTACCCACCGGACGTTCCTCCGTGTCCCCAAAACTAACCGTCTCAAGACTCGGCAGCCGCCCCTCCTGGTCCAACCCTTCACATCCTCCCGCGACGTCTTGACAAAACTGAACTCAAATCCATCCCAGAAGCAACGCAAATCAAGAGGAACCCAGAGCCACGCCCCAGGGGCCACGCGGGAACGTGGGATCAGCATAGTCACCAATATAAGAGACGCGTGTCTCGCACCATTCATTTTTGTTCAATAAAAGAATATAAAAATCTTGTTCAACCAGTGTTGAGTGTATTAAAATAGATCTGTATCGTACAGCACAGTTTCTCCCGGAGTCGTGAAAGTGACCAGAGGGGGTGGGGGGGCGGGGCCAGCCTCCCTCTGCCCGTCTGCCTGCACTTGTGTGTGTCTGTGGCCGGGCCGCCCGCACTCTGTTCGGCACTGTGTGCCGGGCTCCTGGGTGCGTGTGCGTTGTGCGGGGCTCCGGGTGGCCAGGCCGGGGTCCACCTGAGCTCCAGGGCACTGCGGGCAGCAAGGATTCAGCGAGAGGAGGCCCCCGCAGTCCCCTGGAGACCCCCTGGGTGCGGTCCGGCTTCCTGGAGGAGGAGGAGGTGTTCTAGTCGTACCTTGAAATGGGAGTCTCACAATAAAACCGCCCGACAAAAAGGTTATTTTTTGGCATCGTGTCTGTTCGTGGCAGGGAAAGGGGCTGGAATACGCGTTGGCTGTTCGGCAGGAGCCGAGGCCTTGGCAGGGGCGCGGAGCCAGCCCGGGCTTCCCAGCGGCAGCGGCTGTCTTTGCCCAGGAACTCCATGAGAAAAAGACACCCAATAGCAAAACGGATCCGAAAGAAGGGCCGTGGGAAGGAGGCGGGCAGAGCACTTGGGGCCCTGGGCGGGGAGGGGGCGCGGGGCGCGGGCTCTCCACTTCCTCCTCTGGGGAAGCTGGCCCAGCCTGGTCAGGTCAGAGGCCGCCACCTCAACCTAGTTAATACTGCCACGGGGCGGCTGGGCTGGCTCTACCTAGGCTGCCTGCCCTCCTCTGCTCGCCGCAGCGCGGCCCAACCTGTGCTCTGCTCTCCTCCCGCGGGCCCGGCAGTG
>NW_012267427.1:94140-95816 GCF_000151885.1 Dipodomys ordii | reverse complement strand
CCCTGGCCGGAGGGGCCAGCACCCCCAGCGGGGCCCAGCTCTGGGGCTCCCAGGGGGCCCTGGCCGGAGGGGCCAGCACCCCCAGCGGGGCCCAGCTCTGGAGCTCCCGGGGGGCCCTGGCTGGAGGGGCCAGCACCCCCAGCAGGGCTCGGCTCCTGTCCCCTTTCTCGGTCACCTCTGTCTGGTTTTTGTCTGAAATTCATAGCGTTTATGAATTAAGGCCGACAGAAGCCCTGGGTAGGGCCGGCAGGCCCAGCGGTGTTGCACGGGCTAGGACAGGTCCCTGGGGTCAGTTGTGGCCCTGGGGGTGCTGGAGGCTGGAGTGCAGGGCGGCAGCTGAGGGCTTGGTCCAGGGCCCCGCCAGCCGCGGGGCGGGGCTTGCGGTTGTCATGGTGACCTGCAGCGTCTGCTCGCCCTGGATCAGTGTCAGGAGCGTCCGGAGCCGGTCCAGCGATGACTGCGTGCCCCTTTGGCGAGCTAGCAGACTTGTCTTAAGCTCTAGGCATTTCTGGGGGGAGAGGGGGTCAGAGGGTCTCAGCAGTGAGCTCCAAAGGCCTTGGGAAGCAGCCCCCGCCCCAGGCCCTGCCACACCTCCAGGAGGACCTGAGACAGTGGGCAGGGGACGCAGAGGTGCACGGCAGCCCCCCCCCCCGGGGTCTGCCTGGACGCAGGGAGGAGCCCGCGTGGGCCCTGGCCGCCCTCGCCCTCACCGCCCCCGCCCCCATATCTCCCGGCAGGCAACAGCCCAGGGTGACCGAGGCCCCCAGCTCCCCCACAACAGCTCCCAAATGCACAGCGCACCACTGCCACCATCAGAGCCACTGAGAGGACTGACGGAGCCACCGCACCAACAGAGCTTCCCAGGGCCCAGCACTGCTGCGTCCATCACCACCACCATCACCACCACGGCCATGATCACCATCATCACCACGGCCATGGTCACCATCACCACCACCACCACCACCATCACCACCCTCACTATCACCACCATCACCACCACCACCACCACCCTCACTATCACCACCACCACCACCACCATCATCATCACTATCACCATCATCATCATCACCATCATCACCACGGCCATGGTCACCATCATCACTACCACCATCATCACCATCATGGCCAAGATCACCATCATCATCACCACCACCATCATCACCACCACTATTCACCGCTATCACCATAAACCACCACCACCACCACCATGGCCACGATCAGCATCATCATCACCACCTCCACCATCACCACCACAGCTACCATCCCCATCACCACCATCCCATCTCCGCGGTGACCACCCCACAGCTCCATGCCTTTCACCGCCACCAGCCATCATGACACCACCACTGCCACGGCAGGGGCCGCGCCAGCGCCGCGCCAGCGCCCTGCTGGCCACGCTCCCTCGTCCTGTCTATGATCCCACCGCGCCAGCGCCCTGCTGGCCACGCTCCCTCGTCCTGTCTATGATCCCACCGGAGAGCCATATTCTCTCCCCCCAGGCCTTCCCAGGTCAGAGCCCGATGTGCTTCGTTACTGGGTAACTATCGCCCCATGTAGCCTGGCTGGGTGATGAGATTCTGCCTCCCTTTGGGCTCGGGTCTCCGCGGGGGAGCGCGCGGTGGGGCTCGGGGCTCCGCGGGGGAGCGCGCGGTGGGGCTCGGGGCTCCGCGGGGGAG
>NW_012267427.1:80855-81159 GCF_000151885.1 Dipodomys ordii | reverse complement strand
CACCCACACGTGCACACCCACGGCGGGATCCTCCCAATGCCACACCCACCGTGTGCACGCCCATGGCGGGATCCTCCCAATGCCACACCCACACGTGCACACCCATGGCGGGATCCTCCCAATGCTGCACCCACACGTGCACACCCACGGCGGGATCCTCCCAATGCCACACCCACCGTGTGCACGCCCATGGTGGGATCCTCCCAATGCCACACCCACACGTGCACGCCCATGGCGGGATCCTCCCAATGCCACACCCACCGTGTGCACGCCCACGGCGGGATCCTCCCAATGCCACACCCAC
>NW_012267427.1:72956-80173 GCF_000151885.1 Dipodomys ordii | reverse complement strand
CCACCTGCAGGTCCTAGCTGTGGCTCACACCTGCAATCTAAAGCTATTCAGAGGCTAAGGACTGAGGATGGGGATTCAAAGCCAGCTTGGGAAGGAAGTCTGTGAAGCAGTGCATGGCTTGTGTGGCACAGCACCAGCCTTGACAGAAAAAGCTCGGGCCCTGGCTCCCAGGCCCAGGCCCCACGCCAGCACCAAGGAAGCATGCTCCGGCTGGGGCTCCGGACTGGAGGCGGGGGGGAAGCCCCGGAGGCAGTCTGAGCCCGGCTCCACACGTCCCTTACAGGGCAAATGCCACGGTGGGGTGGAGGCCTCGCCTGGGCACCGAGGGCTCCGGCCCCAAGGCCAAGCCTCCGCCAGGGCTGTGAGTGGTGCGCCCGGGCCGGGCACCAGGGGCCCGGAACAGCTGCCGGCCACCAGCACCCGTGCTGCCAGCAACAGCTCAGACAGCTGGGACCAGTCCCCTGGACTGCGCTAAGCTGGTGAGGGTTGGAATTAGACCAAAAATGGAGGGAAGAACATGGCTGCGGCCAGGCCTGGGCACGGCGCGGGGGTGAGGTTACAGGACCATGGATGGGGACATGTGGGGCGAAATCCTGGCTGTTACCACGCTCTTGGTCAGAGAGAAGCTGAGAGGGGCCAGCTCTGCCCCGGCTCACGCCGCAGGGCCAAGCCGGAGCCAGAGCCAAGCCGGAGCCAGAGCCAAGCCAGAGCCAGCCCACCCAGCTCTGCCCGGGCTCACGCCGCAGAGCCAAGCCGGAGCCAGCCCGCCCAGCTCTGCCCGGGCTCATGCGCAGAGCCAAGCCGGAGCCAGAGCCAAGCCAGAGCCAGAGCCAAGCCGGAGCCAGAGCCAAGCCGGAGCCAGAGCCAAGCCGGAGCCAGCACGCCCAGCTCTGCCCCGGCTCATGCTGCAGAGCCAAGCCGGAGCCAGCACGCCCAACTCTGCCCGGGCTCATGCCGCAGAGCCGAGCAGGAGCCAAGCCGGAGCCAGCATGTCCAGCTCTGCCCGGGCTCACGCCGCAGAGCCAAGCCGGAGCCAGCCCGCCCAGCTCTGCCCCGGCTCATGCCGCAGAGCCAAGCCAGAGCCAGCACGCCCAGCTCTGCCCGGGCTCATGCCGCAGAGCCGAGCAGGAGCCAGCCGGAGCCAGCCCGCCCAGCTCTGCCCGGGCTCACGCCGCAGAGCCAAGCCGGAGCCAGAGCCAAGCCGGAGCCAGCCCGCCCAGCTCTGTCCCGGCTTACGCCGCAGAGCCAAGCCGGAGCCAGAGCCAAGCCGGAGCCAGCCCGCCCAGCTCTGCCCGGGCTCACGCCGCAGAGCCGAGCCGGAGCCAAGCCGGAGCCAGCACGCCCAGCTCTTGCAGGGGAGGCTGGGCAGGAGCGGGCTCCCATGGGAAGCAGGCGGCTCAGTCCTGCGCTGACCAGGACTGGGAAAGCTCTGGACACCAGGGTGGAGCCACGCCCCCGGCCAGGCCAGGCCCTCCCTTCTCCCGCCCCCTCCTGTGGGTGTGGAGATGGGGCACGTACCTTCCAGCAGGGGTCCTCATTGGCTGGCACAGGGAGGAAGGGCGGAGAACACGTTAGCGGAAGTGAGGGGGCGGGGCCTGCCGCATGACAGGGTAGCACCAGGCCCAGTGAGGCCGGGATGGTGCGTGTGTGTGCGTGCGTGTGCACGCGCGTGCACGCGTGTGCGTGCATACGTGTGTATGCGTGGGGGGGGGGAGCCAGCGCTCACCCGAGAAGTGCACCGTGGGCCGTGACGGTGGGCAGGGCAGCGCTGCTGCCCCGTGGAGGGATATGATGCCAGGCCCCCCACGTGGCCTGCCCTGCTCCCCAGAGCCCCCCAAGCTCCAGTATGTGATGCCAGGCCCCCCACGTGGCCTGCCCCTGCTCCCCAGAGCCCCTCAAGCTCCAGTATGTGATGGCAAACCACATACTGGAGACCCCAAAAAGGAGTTTTCCTTTCGGCTCCTGGGCCAGCCGCATCTGCATGCCGTCTGGACTCTGGGCCCAGGGCCAGCAAATCAGCCAGAGCCCTCTCAGCCCTGACAAAGCGGGAGGGCGCAGGGCGTGGGCCGGAGGCTCCTGGGTGTTCTCCAGAACTTTCTGCAGGCAGTGCAGGTGGAGAGGCTGGGGCGGGGGCGGGGGTCTGCAAACCTCACCCCCCGCCACGTGGCCTTGGACGCCGTGGGGCCGTGGTGGTGGCGCCCGCTCTGAGCCTCAGCTCTGAGTCCTCACCACAGGCCCCTCCCTTCCCAGAGCCCCCAGCTCCTGTGGTCCGGGCCCCAGTGCGGGCAGCGCTGGCAGGGTTCCAGCCGGCTTACCTCGGGCAGTGAGGAACAGAGGGCTGTTGAGATAGGCAGGGGCGAGCCGCTTCCTCTGCAGGGACAGAACACAGCGCAGGCCCTCACCCGAGGCCCGTGGCTCCCTCTTCGGGTGCAGCAGCCAGGGGACGCCCGGCGCCAGGGGCAGGGTGGAGGTGAGGACCGGGCACCCGGGGTGGAGGCGGGTGGGCAGGAGTCTGCCCCCCAGGCCCCCTCTGCTCCCTCTGCCCAGGTGTCCATCATGCAGGAAGAAGAGGTTGGACTCCAGCCACAGGGCAGCGTGGTACTCCGGCCAGCACGGCCCTTTGCGCCTGCCCCCCAGAACTCTGACCTCTGCTGAGCGAAGGGGAGTCAAGTGGGGAAAGGGGGAGCATGTAGACCGAATCCCTAAAACCCGTCTCTGGGAAGGTGGCCCTGGGCCCCGCGGTGGCGGCTTTTGTGCGTCGGCAGCAGGTGCCCTCGGTCCTGGCTTTACCAAGGCCCCAGGCCAACCTTCCACACTGGTGGCTGGGAGTGGTTTGTGCCAAGAAAGGAAGATGGTTCCAGACGCGTGTGACTGCTCTGAACGCCGGCTCTGGCTGCCCTCGGTGGGGCGCTTGTGTGAAGCTCAAGGTCGCGGCTGCCCACAGACCTGGGCCGGTCACGTGGCCTGGGGCGCCCCCCCCGCCCTGGCCCACCTCTGCGCCCCCCGCGGGAGCCAGCCCTGGCCCACCTCTGTCTCCAGGAAGCCGCTGTAGGCAGGATTGGCTGTGCTCCTTCTCTTGCGTTCCTGACGCTTGCTCTGGATTTCTGGAAAGAAACATGCCAGTCACGGCATCCACCGTTTCCGGTGCTGCTCTGGAGCAGCTGCGTGCTGGCTTGGTGTGCTAGGCACAGCTCCCGGGAGACTCTGGTGCTCGAGGCTGAGTATCAGGTTGGCGGAAGGTGGCGGGGATCCGCTGTAACCGTGGGGCCCTGCGTGGGGCGTGGCGTGGCCGCTGGCCTCTTGGCACAGCTACCGCAGATCCACATGGGTCCAAAATGATGAGGCTGTGGCTCAGGGCTCAGCCAGGTCAGGTCTGCAGGGCTCAGGCGGCCTGGTGTGGGGTCTGTCTGTCCATGTTGGGGAGTGGGTTTCCTTTCCCTGGCTGTCTGTCTGTCTGGCGAGACCTGAGACTGCTCTGCCTTGGGTGTAGCCTGGCTTCCCCCCCACCCTCATCTGCTGGAATTGCTTTTCCCTCTAGTCTACATGTGCCCCTCAGGGGCACCTCTGTGGAGGACAGGGTGAAAATTCCTATTTGGGGCATCACAGGGCTGGAGGATATTTTCAAAATGAGCTCTGTGTGTGTGTGTGTGTGCACGGACACACTCGTGTGCCCGGCACTGCCTCAGGCTCCCCCCCGCCCCAGGAAGGTCCCCTTAGCCCATTTTGCAGATGAAAAGCACGCTCAAATGGTTAGAAAACAGCAGGGCGGCAGCCTGCCTCCTCCCCAGGTGGGAAGGGCAGTCAGGCAGGGCACCCCTGGGGGGGTCCTGGGCGGCAGCCACGCCCCATGGGCAGAGCTCACACCTGGAGGCAGCACCCTAAAACCTTCGACTTCTGTCTGGGCCCCATCCTCCCTCCCTCCACCCCGCCCCTCACCCTTACCTTCCAGGTGTTCGGTGGTGACCAAGCCTAGCCCCACCATGAAGGCGATTTTCTGGGGGAGGGAAGGAGACCAAGAGGTGTTAGGAAGGCATTCCCCTCCACAGCACCACCGCGCGCCATGGAGCAGGCCCAGCCCACAGGCACTGCTCTGGGAAACGAGACCTCCACTGGCGATCCCCCAGGCCCTGGAGCAGGACAAACACACCACAGATGCACTCCAAGGACCCCGGGCACGCAGGCCCTCGGCCGGCCACCCCAACACCGCCCTGCCGTTCCCAGCTCTGCCGAGGGGCCACCCTGCACCACCGGCACCAAGGGTGGGTTCAGAGTGCTGACGCTCGGCTTTTCCCCTTAACAAGCGGACGCTGGTAAGCAGGACCAGTCATGTCTGCGGGTGCAGTGTTTGGATCTCTGTGTTTTGCCTAAGAACTCCGAGGTTGCAAACAAGGTGTTTTGCTTTAGGAGCTGGGGTCTCTCCGTGCCGTGTGCATGCTCCTGGGTGGGCGCAGAGCTGGCACACACACAGGTGCAGACCCGGCTCCCCACATGGCCTCCGGCAGTCACAGCTGCCCCGCCATGGGTGGGGGGCGTCTGCGCCCTCCATTTCCTCCTTAGTCTGCCTGCTCGTGAAAAGCGGGGCCAGCCGTCCTATTCCTGGGGAGATGTTTCAAGCTACAAATCTCCAGGCCTCCCTGGCGCACACCTATAATCCTAGCTACTCAGGAGGATGAGATCTGAGGACTGCTGCTGGAGGCCAGGCTGGGCAGGAAAGTTCATGAGACTCTTATCTCCAGTTAACTAGAAGAAAAGCCAGAAGTAGCGTGGTAGAGTGCCAGAGAGGAGTGAAGAGCCAAGGGAATGAAAGTGCAGTTCAAGCCCAGCACTGACACACAGAACAGTTACACATTAATAGGACTCAGCAACTCGAGAACGTCCGTTTTTCTGCTTTGGTTCTTTTCATCTTTGGGCATTTAAACTCTGGGTGTTGGTGATGTGCACAGGGGTTACAGTGACGCAAGTCTGGTGAAGAGCACACTTCGTTTCCGACAGTGTCATGCTTCCCTGGCTCCTGCCGTTTCCCCTCCTGTCCCCACTCACAAGCTGTGTAGTTCATTTAACAGCAAAGTCAAGTGAGCACCACGGATGCTTTGCTCACCCTCTGCGCCTCATCTGTCCCCTCCTTACTTGCCCAAAGACAGAGAACGAAAACCTCCATGAAGAAAACAACCTCGCTTCCATTTCCTGAAGTTCATGTTGATAAATATGATCTTGTACGATCAGAGGCGCGGAGGCGTTGTGCCCCGGTGTAGTGTGGCGATTGTTCCTCTACGTGTGGGCGTTTAGTGGTGTGGTGCCGGCGTAGAGGCTGCATGCCAGGCTTGCCGGGAGGGTTCTGGGGCTGCTGCTGGCTGTAGAGCCGCTCCACGAGCAGCTCACAGGCCTCTGCAGCTCAACTCTCTGCTATTCTCTTTTACATTTTTAAATTTTTAACTCTTTGTGTGTGTGTGTATGTGTGTGTACATGCGCACACAAGCACATATGAACACCGACACTGGGACTTGAACTCAGGGCCTGGGCGCTTTTCCTTCCAAAGCTGGCACTCTACCACTTGAACCACAGCTCGGTTTCTGGCTTTTTGGTAGTTAACCAGAGATAAGTTTTACAAACTTTCCTTCCCGGGCTGGCTTTGAACTGCGCCCTCTGATCTCAGACATCCTGAGCAGCTAGGATTACAGGTGTGAGCTACGCAGCACCCAACGAGAAGCAACTTTTTTTTTGGGGGGGGGTCCGGTTGAGGGCCTGAACTCTGGGCCTGGGCACTGTCCCTCAGCTCTTCAGCTCAAGGCTAGTGCTCTACCACTTGAGCCACAGCGCCACTTCTGTCTTTTTTCCCCCTGCTTATGTGGTGCTGAGGAACCGAACCCAGGGCCTCACGCATGCAAGACAAGCGCTCTACCACTGAGCCACCTTCCCAACCCATTTTTTTTTTTGAGAAGCAACTTTAACAAGGAATTTCCATCAGAATGTATTGTGACTGCTCTTGTCACGTTCTATGTATATTTATGCTAATTATGCAGTGATACGTAATTATACTAATTGTTAAGATGCACAATAATTGACTAAGATACTTTGAGAAAACAAGGAGAATCAGAGGTACAGAGAGGCCTCCAGGGAGGGTAAACCAGGGAAGCACCAAGGCCCAGGTCACCGGGCCCCCAGCAGGGACTCAGGGTCGAACTGACTGGCATGAGGCAGAGACACTGGGCTGAGGAGGGGATTTGGTTCGCATATGGCCTCAGTTAGCCATTACCCTCATGTGTGAGCAGTCCGAGGGCTTGAACTCAGGGCCTGAGTGCTGCTTTGCTTTTTTTCCCCCCTTCAAGCCTAGCTCTCTACCACTTGAGCCACATCTTTGGCAATTAATTGGAGACAAGTGTCTCATGGATTTCCTGCCCAGACTGGCTGTGGCCATGAGCCACCGATGACAGGCAGGGGCTCTGGTGCCTGGCCCTCACTGGCTTGTTGGCTGGTAAAGTATCTCTCCCTCGGCCGCATCTCCTGCAGCTCGGAATTCACGATTCTGATGGTTCTGGACGTCCTCAAGCCCAGCTGGAGCGCTAAGCAGCCAGGCCTTCTTCACAAAGTGGGACTCTGCGCTAGTCCCAGCACAGTGCCCAGCAGGAAGTGAAGGCCTGGACACATCCGGTGACCAAGGGAAGGTGGGAGTTGGGAAGAGACTTGTTTGTGCATACAGAGAATCGCGAGGAGCTCCGGGGCGGAGGGCCTGTGGGGCCGGCTGGGACGGGGAAGGACGGGCACTGGCGGGACCAGTACTAAACAAACTCTCGTAGGATGACTAAAGAGCCGTGGACCAGGCCTGCGGAGGGAGCAGGGGGCTCTGGGCTGGACGAAAGGTGCAGGGACAGCCACGCACTGAGCCACGGCCAGGGTGACTGGTCACTGTGAGTGGCCGTGGCCGCTGCTTCTCAAGTGTTCAGACCCCAAGGATGGGCAGAGAGAGCAGGCAGGGGCGACCCGGAGCTTGGCCGACAGTAATGCAGGCCCCTCCTCACGAGGCAGCACAACTACAGCTCACACCGTGTGGACAGGAGATGGAGGGCTGCCCGCGTCACACCAGTGCACCGGCCACCCTGGGGCTGAACTGGGCAGAGTGCTGTTCAAACCTTCCAGGCCCCGCAGCCACCCTGGCGACACTGTGCTGAGACCCACCCACTGCAGCTCCCAGCAGCTCCCGCAGCGCAGGGCCGGTGGGG
>NW_012267427.1:41712-70135 GCF_000151885.1 Dipodomys ordii | reverse complement strand
AGGGGGGAGGTGGGCAGCGTGGAGATGGGGAGAGAGAAGGGTGGAGGTGAGCAGCGTGGAGACGGGGGATGGGATGGGGAGACGGGGGATGGGAAGAGGGGGATGGGGAGAGGCGTCGGTGCAGTTGGAGTCCTGCATCCTCCATGGCCCTCCTGTCAGAGGTGCTGGGCAAGGCCAGGCGGCCCTGGCCCCGGCATCCGGCCATGTCCGCTCCTCATCCCAGGGGGGTGGCAGTTGTGCTCCCCTCAAAACCGTGGAGCTGGGATGCATCTGAGCCGATCCTGGCTCCTCCAGGACCCATGTGGCCTTGGGGAGACCACGTGCCCGGGGCTGATGGGGTGTAGGGGAGAAGAGACACCTGCCACGCGCTCTTCCCACTGTTACAGAGACTCAGCAGCAGGTCAGGGGGACAGTCCAGGCTAAAGCAACCCTGGATGGGGCCTGTGTACACAGCAGGTGCTCAGTAAGGACGGACCGGTGATAGTAAAGGTGCTGGCCGCGCATTACAGGTGTCTGCTGTGCACCAGGCGCAGGCTGGTCTGTCTAGCTGTGTCACCCAGGCTGGCAATGAAGCAAGCACCGCATCAACCCCTCTGCAGGACACACTGGCTGGGGGGTAGGAGTGACCAGGTGGCTTGTCCAAGGCGTGGGTCCAGCAGCGGCCAGGCCGGGCATGGAGGGCAGCTGGCCCACGCCTGTACCACCTCCTGCAGGGGGCACCGGCCTAGCGTTCCTGGGACTCTTCTGAATGTGATCCCTCGTCACCCAGCAGACTCAACCACACAAGGGCTGCTTAGGACATTTTCTACTCTATCCAAGTCTGCTGCAGTTCCATTCGGAACAAAACCCCAGTTGACTTCACAGCTCCTCTATTTGAAAACCCAGATTCCTCAGGTGAGGAACCTCATTCAGCTCATTCAGGCAGAAGGGGGGGGCAGTGCTGCCCAAGGAGGGGTACAGAGGGCCAGGATGGAGGGTGTGGCCACAGATGAGGGGTGGAGCCAGGGCTGAGGGGCAGGGCCAAGGCAGAAGGGTGTGGCCATGAATGAGGGGTGGAGCCAGGGCTGAGGGGCAGGGCCAAGGCAGAAGGGTGTGGCCATGAATGAGGGGTGGAGCCAGGGCTGAGGGGCGGGGCCAAGGCAGAAGGGTATGAGCATGGGTGAGGGGTGTGGCCAGTGCCGAGGGGCGGGGCCAAGGCAGAAGGGCGGAGCCATGGGTGAGGGGTGTGGCCAGTGCCGAGGGGCGGGGCCGGGGCCTGGCCAGGGGCCCCACCCCACCCGCTTACCTGAGGTAGCACTGCTGCTCCTTGCCCAGCCAACCTCTGCAAGGAGCTGACCTGAGGACCGCTGACAGGCACTGCAGTGATGGCTCCCAACGCCTGAAAGGCGGACAGAGCGCTGAGAGGCGGAGGCCTAGGGCTTCCTTCTCTTACCATCTTCCCACTTGTAAACGTAAGCACGGATTAGTCATGGAAGGGCTCCGGGCGCCACCTCTGTCTGTGCACGCTGGATGGGGCCCACCCTCCCCCCCAGCGTCACTGTCCCGTGTCCACACATGCGCATGTCCCATCCCCCCTCCCCTTCTCCTCCCCACGCATAGTCTGCACCCACCCTGGGCCCGGTCATTTGCTTTATTGAGTGTGTGCTGATTGCTCAGAGGGTCTCCATGGCAGATCACACATGCACACAGATCGGATGCGCCCCTCCCCGCTCGCTCCTCCCCTCCAGCTCTCAGTGAGATGCACTGCACTTCAGCACTGTTTTCCAGCTAACGTTCTTCTCCTGCTCCACCCTCAAGAAAAATGTTCCTGCAGAAAATAATTTGGAAGCTAGAAAAAGAATAAAACAATGACCCCTGCGGAGCACCAGCTTCCCTTTATAAATCACACCTCCAGTGCTGGTCTTCCAGGTGGCCGGCACCCTGGTATTAGCTTCATGGCTTCTACACCCTCCCGAGGTGTTCCCTGGGACAGAGTTTGAGGACAGGCGTGATGGGCCAAAAGCTAGGGATATTATTTAGGGTTTCGCTACACACCCTCGTTGGGCCCGAGTCCCAGCCCTCATGTGGGGCTCTCGGGATGGGCACCCCAGCAGCAGGGCGCTGCCCCGGGACTCCAGGCCCACGCAGTAGATGTGCTTCAGAGGCTCACTGGCATGAAGTCTCCATTTGGAACCATCACTGTCCACGGTCAAAACAGAGGACAGGCTCCACACAGCCTCACGGGTAACGCACAAGCCTGTCTGAAGGGAGGGACAGCTCCCCTCCCCTAGACCAGCCAAGCCACTGGTAGCTAACAACCTGCAAGAGTCTCAAAATCAGATGCAAAAATTCTTAACAGAATGCGAGCAGATCCCTTTCCAGGAGGAGGACACTATACGTGAGCAAGCTGCGTCTGCCCCAGGATGGTAAAAATCCTTGCGCTAAGCTGTAAGGATGTACTGAAGAAGAAAAACACCCTTTTGTCTTAGTGGAGACAGAGATGTCAGAACTAATGAACGAGTGTAGCAAGGTTGTCAAGATACAGCAACAATGTACAGAAAGCCACTGTACCCTCTGTTAGTCACACCAGCACTGCACAGTAACAATGTTTGAAAATCCCATTTGTAGTAGCATTAAAAAGTAAAACCAGCAAGAAATATTGAAGGATAAATCGGACAACAGCCATAACACTTCCAAATACAGTTGAGGAAAAATTTCAAAGATCTGAATCCATGGATCAGAAAGCCCAATATCAAGATACCAATTCTCCTTCAGATCTTACAAATTTAATACAGACCTAATCAACGTCTCAGCAGACTTTGTGTTAGGTATTGACAAGATGGTTTTAAAATACATAGGGAATGATAAGGGACCTAACTGCCAAACAACCTCTGAAACCAATGTAACTAAACATCATCATTAGGAAAATACATTTAATTTCAATACTGTCACCTCAATGTAACCACAGTAAAATACCTGGACGCACCAAGACGCACTATCACACTCTGGCCAGGGGGCTGTGGAGGACAGGAAGAAAAGAAAGCCAGGCAGGGCCAATATCCCAGGATCCCCTCCAAGAGCACCCCCACTTCCTCCCTCAGGGCCACGCCCTCAGAGGCCTAATTTCTTCTCTAGGCCACACCCCTGGCGACTTCACTGCCTCCCACCTGACCAACCCTCTTAACACTGCCAGGAACTGAGGGTCAAAACTTCAGCACACCCAAACCATCGCGCCAAACACGTGCGGCACACCAAGCATAAACTATACCTCAAGGAAAATGCTAGATAAATCAATTCCCTTCTAGTTCCCCTTACGCCAGCATCTCTCCACCCCAAAACCAATCCCACCCGCCCACGAACACCCACAGCCTCAGGCCCAGGCCACAGAGAGGACGCTGGCCGGGGGGCTTCCTGCCTCTTTTCTGCCGTCTGCTCCTAAGTGTTGAAACTCTTAAGAGGCCCAGGTCCTTCCAGCGGCCCGCCGCCTCTCTGTGGGGTCCAGTCACCCACACTGAACTGGAGTTCTTTGGGAGTGAGGGTGGTGTGTGGCACCAGGTTGGTGCCCTGAGCGGCTTGGGCACCTTGCTGGTGGCAGCATCAGGACCATGTCCTCCGCATTGGCCAGTGCCATTCCGAAGCACAGCACTTAAGAGCATGGGGCAATCTTAGCGGACTGCAGGCCCCCCGAGTCCCCCAGCTCCACAGAGCCATGCCTGTGCCAGACTGACCTGTCCCCCTCTGGCCATCATGACGCAATGCACACAGCTTTTCCTCGGCCAGGGACCCCATCCGTCACTGTCACTGTGTGTACCTTTCTGGTGTGACTGTGTGCAGCCATTTGTTCCACACTGGTGCTGGTCTGTGCCACTGGCTACTTCTTTGGTGCTGTATCTATGCATCTCTCTCTTTTTTTTTAGTCGGTCACGGGGTTTGAACTCTGGGCCTGGGCGCTGTCCCTCAGCTCTTCAGCTCAAGGAGAGCGCTCTACCACTTGAGTCACAGCACCACTTCCTGTTTTATGCTGGTTCATTGGAGATAAGAGTCTCGTGGACTTTCCTGCCCGGGCTGGCTTTCCCATGATCCTCAGATCGCAGCCTCCTGAGTAGCTAGGATGACAGGCGTGAGCCGGTGGCGCCTGGCTTGTATCCGTCCATCTAATAGGTAACATATGGAGTAATTTTCAGTACCAGTAGTGAGGCTTGAACTCAGGGTCTGGGTGCTGTCCCTTAGCTTTTTTGCTTGAACCACAGCTCCACTTTTGGTTTTTTAGTTAACTTGAATTTTCCTGCCTAAACTGGCTTTGAACTGCCATCATCGTGTATCAGCTTTCTTGAGTAGCTAAGACCACAGGAGTGAGCCACTGGTGTCCAGAGCCTGGTGGCTCTACAGGTTCACTCTGGCTTGAGGCTTGGTGCTCCTTCCTGACTTGGGACACTGTGACTCAGGTCACCATCGGAGCGCACACTCGGGAGAATGGGAAGAGAAAGCCAGGAGATGTACGAACGCACAAGGTTTGCTGGGGCAGACCACCCAGGAGACAAAGGCAAGGCTTTGCTTTCCTTGGCCCAGTTACCAAGAAGGAAACAGCCCACCAGCACCACGGGTCTGCGGGTGGTCACCTGCACGAGGTCTGCGGGACAAGCCGCTTCCACTGAGAGCTGCAAAACGTCACCATTAACCGGGGGCCAGCTTCACGACTGTAATCCCAGCTACTCAGGGAGGCTGAGACCTGACTCAAAGTCAGCCAGAACAGAAAAGTCCGTGAGACTCTTATCTCCAATTAACCACCAAAACCCCACAAGTTAGCAGTATGGCTCGAGTGGTAGAGCACTAGCCATGAACACAAAAGCTTAAGGCCCTTAGTTCAAGCCTCAGTATTGGTATGTAACATACGTGTATGCACGCACACACACCTCCATGCACACACACACCTCCACACACACACACACACACACACCCCTCCAGCCTGGACTTGGAGCTTCTTGAAGCTCTTTGTGGGGGAGCCACGTATAAGCTTCTTTTGAGCACAGGGTTCCCCTGAGCCAGGCCCTTAGTAAAAGCAGGTTCTGCATCACCAGGCCCACAGGCAGGAGCCAGAGAGGGCCCCACAGTCCCCACGCCTGTCCCAAACAGTGCTGCTGGGCTGGAGAGGTCCACCTCTTCGGGGATGGCGGGTTTCCCCGCTCGGAGCATCGCCGTCGCCCTTCCCCGGCGGTGCTGAGCGGGCTCTGGACACGGTCTGTCCCTCTACGCCCAAGCGTGTGCTCCCGACCCTCAGAACATCTCAGTCACGAGTGGAAAAGGCGCGCGGTGTGGCAGGGACGCCTGTGCGGAGCCTTCGAGACGGCATCTCCCGGCCGCCTTGCAAGCACTGGGTCATTTACAGCTGTGCTTCTGTCAAGATAAATGAGCTGTCCATGACACCATTTATAGCTCTAAGCATTTTAATAGGACAAAAAGGGCCATAAAAATCAAAGATAACTTGCAGTCGTTTCTGTGTTAGTTAGCGGCGTCCCACAGGCAGCCCGGAAACACCCGGAGCCATGCAGCGCTGCGGTGCAGGGTGGCAACCTCCTGGGACGGAAGCTGGATGTGGCTTCTGGAAGATTCCTCAACTTTCCCATGGACGGGGATGGAGGGCTTGAGCCAAGAGCCGTGGCCACCCAGCACTCCTCCCCTGCCACGTGTGTCACCAGGGGCTCCTGATGCCTGGGTGCAGAGTGCTGGCCGGGCACGGGACAGGGCAGGCGTGGCTGTGGCCTGGAGGGACAGTGGGTGGCACGCACGCCAGACGCAGCAGCACGGATGGCCGAGCGCTGACCCCGCCTCCAGCGTGTGGGCACACGTCCCACCAGGGCCCAGCCAGGCCCACCTTTCCTCTTCCGAGTTTGCTTCTGTCTCCCGGCCACGCAGTGAAGGGCTGGCTCTACACGCCCTCCCACCGCGCCACCCGCACCTGCCACAGCCCCGCGTCCTGGGCCGGGACCTCCAGTGTTGTGAGCTACACCGACCAGGACCCTTTTTCCAGGGACACAAAACTCACACTGTTCTGACTGGGGACGGCACCAGGGCCTTCCAGAACACACTCCTCATCTGCTTACCTGCCCTGTCCCCTCTAGAGGGCAGACAAGCAAGAGGGAGCAGAAATGCCCCGGCAGCAGCCCAGGCCGCCTGGGTCACCCGGCACCTGTCTGTGTCCAGTCTGCAGCCCAGGCCGCCTGGGTCACCCGGCACCTGTCTGTGTCCAGTCTGCAGCCTGCCCTGGTCCCGAGTCAGAGCCAGACTGAACTGCTGGGGGAGGGGGCGGTGTCCGCCGACCTGCCTGTCTCACCGCTGTGAGTTCCTGCTCACAGCTTGGCCGTCTGCCGGGCCCACAGCACCAGGGTGCATTACCCCTGCCCTGCGTGCCCACCTGACAGCTCGACTTCCTACCAGCCCTCTGCTCTGGCCCTCCGCGGCTCCTGACAACCAGCCTGCTTAGGGCCTCACCCCCTCCGGGGCTGCAGCTGTCTGCACTGGCCGGTGCCCCCAGATGGATGTCCCCTGGGGATCTCATTTGGCAAACACAGAGCTGCACAGTGGCTGGCCGGCAGAGGGCAGCACTGGGGGTACGGGTGAGGTTCCCACGGAGCCAATACTGAGCCGAGTGACGGCCGGGTAAGCCATGGGCAGAAAGCAGATTCCTTCACACCTAGAGTCACTGCACCCTGTCATGCCCAGCACTGGCCAGGCCACCTGCCCCCACCACCCAGCCCCCAAGCCAAACCCGGCCCTGAGATCCACGTAGACACAGAGAGCAGCGGCCACACTGGGCAGAGCCGGCACTGGCCTTCGGTATGGGCCCAGAGCCCCTGCATACCAGCTGCCGTCAGGGCCCCGGGCAGCCTGGCCCAGCATCCTGGAGAGAGACACAGCAGTGCGGCAGACCGTGAGAGAGGCTGCCTGACCAGGACACGGCCTCCTGACTGCAGCGGGCCGTTCCCTCAGGCTCGGGTCACTCTCTTCCTCACCCTTCTTCAAGGGACATGTTCTGCGGAGCCGCCCTGAGCACCCACCATCAGATTTCTCCAGATACGATGCTGCCCAGTCTCGGGGCCTTTGCACTGACCGCAGCCCTGCCCCACTGCTTTCCTAGGACATGGTGTTGTGGGCGTCACAACTGAAGCTTTGTCCTGCTCCTCGCAAGGCCCTCAACCCCCAAACGCCCCCTCACTCCTCCCCAGGTCCATGCTGGACAGGCTCCTGGCCTGGAAACAGAATGCGCAGCTCACCAAGCCACAGATGGAGACGGAGCTGGGCAGGGAGGGCGAGGATTCACATCACAAAGCCCAGGGCTGAGGGATGGGGGGAGTGGAGGGGGGGGGCAAAGCCCAGGGCTGAGGGATGGGTGGGGGGGTGCCAGGGCTGAGGGATGGGCAGGGGGAGGGGGACCAGCCAGGGCTGAGGGACGGGCGGGGATGGGCAGAGGGAGGCAGGGCCAGCGGGGCGGGGGGAGGCAGGGCCAGCGGGGCGGGGGGAGGCAGGGCCAGCGGAGACTGACAGGCTGAGTGAAGCCGGCCGTGGGGATCATCCCTTGGAGCTCAGGCTTCATCATGGAAGCAAGCAGGCCACCAGACAGGGAGACACACGGTCTGTCCCTCAGGCCGGCGGACCTGGGCTGTGCTGTGTGACTTTTACCACTGTGTCCAAGGGAGGGAGGAGGCTTGACCGCGCTGTGAGCACTGTGGCGAGGGGCAGACCTCCCACCCCGGCTTCCTGCAGGAAGAGGAAGGGGCCCGACCCTAAGGTCCCAGTATTCCAGCATGTTCCTTGGCGGGCGGCTCACCAGGCTGGGCTCCCAGGGCAGGATGGCCTGTCCTCTCTGGGCAGGCACCCCGCGGGTGCCCCTCTCCATCCAGTGGCCCAGTCACGATGCACACAGCCTTGGAGTGCTGCCGTGCCATTGCTTCTGGGCTTGCCATTTCCCTGCGTCTTTACAGACGGCTGCGACGTGCGGCAGAGGTAACAAGTCTGCCCCAGCGTCAACAATGCTAATAAATATTAACACAACACAAGCGCCGCGTTTACTGTCACGTGAAGCCAGCTCATTATGCACAGATGAAGCCCAGCGCTGCCCCCTCCATCACCGCGCCGCCGCCGCCGCACAGATGAAGCCCAGCGCTGCCCCCTCCATCACCGCGCTGCCGCCGCCGCGAGGCCGGGCTGGCCTTGCGCTCAGCTGGGGCGGCCCCTCCCACGCAACACCAGCCCCCACAGGCCCGAATCGCCCACCTGGACCACCGGGGCCATCTGGAGTCTGTGAAAGACTCGCGGCCCGACCTGTTTCCCACGTGCGTTGTGACCATGCTGGGGAGACGCCTACCAGCCCGCCTGCAGGTTCCCACCCCCAGACAGCGCAGTCACCCCAACCTCCTCCCCAAAGCTGCAAGGACCAGGGGCAGGGGGCGGGCCCCGGGCGCTCGGGTGCGCCTTCAAAGCTGCCCCGGCCCCTCCAACGGCTGTTTGTGCTGATAAAGGCCTACCACAGACCAGAGCCTCGGTGTGGGGGGCGGAGGCCAGCGTGCAGGTGGCAGGGCCCTGGGGAATGCCCCAGGCCCTGGCACAGGTCCCCTCTGAGCATGCCCACCACTGTCCCTGGGCAGGGGACCAGGTCGCACAGTGTTTTCGTGGAGTGGAAAGCCTCCCAGCAGCCAGAGGAATCATGCAGACTTGGCCTGGTCGCCAGCAGAGTCTTGAACTCGCAGCTCCTGTGACTCACCTAGCCATGTCAGTCTGACCCTGCCCAGTGCCATCTTTGTAGCTAGCACCATAGGGCCGTGTGTGGCTTGGTGAAGTACAGCCAATGGGCAAAGCCCAGGAGGGAGGGAGAGGGAAGGAAGGAGGGAGGGGGGACACCATGTCTTTGTAAAGCTTTAGCCCTTTCAACAGCAGTCAGAAGCAGACGGACAGAATGCCACACACACTCATCTGGGTGGACAGCAGCTGGCGGTCCATCACGGCACTCTGTACCATTTGTAGTTTAAAAAAAGCAAGCAAAAGGGAGGCAGAGAGGCTGCTCCCCAGACCGCAGGGAGCACCACGGCTTCCTGGAGGCGGCGGCTCTGAGCGTGAGCACGTTCCCTGTGGGCAGTGGGGAGGGGCCTGGGATCGGAGCCTGGCAGGGGACAGCAGCTGGACAGAGATGAGCCCGTTCTTCCCCAGGATGACCAGGGCTCTGCACGCGGCAGCTCTCAAAGGCCCGAGGTGCGGGAGGGCTGACCGACGGGGCCCGAGTGCCACGCCCAGCTCAACCCCTCCTCTGGGGGCAATGGAGCCCACTCAGGGTGCTACAGCAGTGCGGGTGGACAGCGTCTGCACATGCGTGTACATGTATGTGCGCATGCGTGTGAGTGTAAGACTACAAACCCTGAGCCAGGCGGGCGACAGCAGACGGCAGACACTAGGTTCCCACGGCTCCCCTTCAGGGCTGAGCAGTGCACAATCAGCCCACCACAGTGTGGAGGTCAGACGGCCTCCCCTGCCTCCGTCCTGGTCCTGCAAGCTCCATCCTGCAGCCTGCTCTCTCAGGGAGCTGGGGTGACCCCAGCATGGCAGTCCTGGGGGAGGGGAAGCTCCCAGGGACTACAGCGCTGGGACTCTACCAGTCTACCCCAGGAGCCAGTGTGCACACCCCTGATCCTGGGGTGCACGCCCTGCCCCTGCATCCAGCCGCCCTCTGACTGAGGGGCAGTGGCGCTGCCAGCCGCTGCGGCCTGGTTCAGGGTGGCCCCTGCCATGCAGGCCTGGAGACCCTGAGCAATCCTGGCCAGCCGAGGCAGGCTGCCCAGGCCACCTAGCTGAGGGCAGAGGCCCTGCTCCGAGCCGGCCTTCCACACGTACGTACACACACACACACACACACACACACACACACACCCCGCAGCCCTCAGTAGCCGGCCTTACACACACACACACACACACACACACACACACACACACACCCGCAGCCCTCAGTAGCTCCCAGGGCTTCACCAGGAAGGATGTACACACTCTGTGGAGTCCTGGCAACCATGGTGGGAAGGAGGAATTCTGGAAACTTCCGTGCTGAAGTAGCAGCCTCCCGAGGCCCCAGGCCCTGCAGCAGAGGCGACCCCATGGCCAGGTGAAACAGCCTGAGCTCAGCGCCACTGGGAAATACGTGCCATCTCCAGCAGAGAAGCAGTCCTGGCCACTCCGCATCGACCGAGGGGCACAGGCCTGAGAGAAGCAAGCTGCCCTGCCCACCCAGGAGGTGGCCCCAGGGCGCGGCCGCCGGGGACCGGGATGGCCACCAGGGTCCCAGGCCTTCACCGGGAGGACAATGCGCATGGTTGCCCTTCCTCGCACTGTCCCTAACAAGGCCACAGGAAAGCCTGTGGGTGGCAGACAGGGTGCGGGCCCTGCCCCAGAGGGGAGAGTGCGAAGGCCCACCAATGGTGGGTGCCCGTTCTTCCCCAGGCCCTCGCCCCGCAGCCTCCCTCTGGCGGCCTCCGCAGTGTCTGCATCCGCTCCCTGGCAGGCGGCCCTGGAGCCCACGCCTGCGCACTGGGTCTGGAGAGGCCCCCTCAGTGGGGCACGGTCCTCACCACCCGTCACAGAACAGCAAAATGCAGCCAATGGCGGTGCCCGGCCCCTCTCCAGGGCCTCCAGCCCCCAGGAATATAACGGGCGTTTGTCAGGAGGCGTGAGGAAACCCGACCTCGGGCGGCGGGGACTTTGGTGATGCCTGGTAACCTCTTGAGCCCATTTCCCCCCTTGTCACCTGCAGGTGTTGGTCACAGCGCGGATGATGAAGACAGAGCGAGCGACGTGCTTTCCGAGTGAGGAGCAGGTGGCCCGTCCCCATCGCCGCCCGCCAGCCGCGCCCACCCCGCCAGCCCGCATCAGCCTCTTCCCTCCGGGCACCAGGATGTCACTGTCCTGGAGCTGCCACACGAGGCTCTAGCCAGCCCCACTCCAAATGTCACGCCTAGGGACGGGAGGCATGGCTCAGGTGGTAGAGCACCAGCCACTGAGCTAAGGCATCAGATACCAGGTTCCAGTCCTGGTCTCGAAAACAAAACAAAACAAAAAGCCCAAACCCAAACCAAATGCCGCTCCGGCCCGCAAGCCTGGCATCCCGCTCACAGCGCCCAGTCCCGACCCTCTCGTGTGAGCTCGGTACCGGCTGAAGTGCCGTCACCGGAACCACCTGAGACTCAGCCAGGGATCTGAACCGCGCTCGGCCCCAGTGCGAGCGCACGGCGCGTCGGAGGCAGTGTGGGAGGAAGCTGCCTCGTTAGGATCGTGAAACCTTAATTATGTGTTGAAATAACATCTTGGACGTGCTGGATTACTCACGTAATTACCCAAATCAGCTTCACCTGCTTCGTCCTAGCTGCTCGCTCCTGAGGTGGAGGTGGGGGTGGGGGTGGGGCGCTCGGTGTCTTGTCTGGGGCGTGAGCACCCAGATGTCTACAACTGTCAAAACTCCTGAGGGGCGCAATTACGATCTGTGAATTTCAATGTGTGTAAATTACACCTCAAAGGAAAAAAAAGGCAGGCGCCACAGCCGCGGCCCTCCGGTGGAGAGAGGCAGCTGGGGCAGGCTTTAGAGCCGAGGGCGGACCCCACGTTTAGGGGTAGCACCGGTCCCCTGCAGTCGCTGGGATGGCGTGCATATTCCCTGTTCTGCCAAACCCAGGACGGGGCCCGGGATGAGCAGGAAGGGGTTTCTGTACAAAGTTCAGAGGCACACACTTGGGCCTCAGAGAAGGCAAGCAGGTGCAGGACTGCAGAAACTCCACCCGGTGCCCAGGCCGGGCCCACGGGGAAGCTGCAAGGTGTGGCAGCACACGTGCAAAGGTCCTGCCGTCACCCACACAGCTCTTGTGGGGCTGGAAGCAGGGTCACACTCCTGATGGGCGTGCAGTAAGGAGAGAGGAAGAGGACAGGGGGCTGGGGTCAGACACCCCTAGGCCCCGCTGAGCCCGAGGCCTGTCCATCGATACTGGTCTGAGGACCAGGTGGCACCATGGGGCGCCCGCGCCATCGCCCCTCTGCCTGGGGGACCTCTGTGTGCTTCATACCTTTGTGAAAACCAGCGCACCAAAAGGAGATCTAACACACACAAAGCAGGGTCCACCTCAAGACACACCGGCGGACGTCAGGGTGGGGAATGGCAGGCTGCTGCTGGCCCGAGCCTCAGAATCCCCGCGCACGAAGGGAGCATGCGTGCACGTGCAGAAGTGGGCGCAGCCTACCCCACTTCGAGCCTCAGTCTCCCCGCGCACGAAAGGAGCATGCGTGCACGTGCAGAAGTGGGCGTAGCCTACCCTACTCCGCCAGGCCTGGACACTGAGCCGCACCCCCTCCAGGCTGGGCCTGCAGCAGGCTCCAGGGGGCCCGGTCCTGACCCCTGCCCACAAGGCACTGCAGCCCCCCCCACATCACCCCATGTTCCCCACCACCACCTTGCATTTCCGGTCTGCTCTTGTCTGGCTCCACAACTCCTCCAGGTACCAGGCTGGGATGATGCGTCTGCTGGCAACAGCAGGGCCCAAGACCAAAGGATGCGGGTCTCAAGTCACAAGGGACACTGGAAGCAGCAGCAGGGCTGGGCGGAGGAGCGCACCGCCCCTGAGGAAGTGCCGGGCCGGGACCCTGTCCAGACAGGAATCACCACAAGGGAGAGACTGCGGCTAAGTGCCTCGGTCTCCCCTCCTGGATAGGAAGGGGCTGAAGAGGGAAGGACACACAGAGCACGGGTCTGTCCGTCAGAGGCATGGCGGCTCTTGGTCCACTCTGGTGGGGAGGGGTAAGCAGAGGTCCACTGTCACTTCACAGAACATAGCTTAGTTTAGATGAACATGCCAGCCTCTAAGTGTGCCGATGGTGGTGCCTTTTAGCTTACACAAACAGTATTTGCTGGATGAATGAATCCTTAAATGGTGTCTACCATGGGCTGGGCCCTGGTGGCTCACACCTGTAATCCTAGCTTCTTGAGAGGCTGAGATCTGAGGATCGAGGTTCAAAGCCGGTCCGAGACTCTTACCTCCAATAAACCACTCAGAAAAGACCAGATGTGGTGCTCTGTCAAGTGGTAGAGCACTAGCCTTGAGCACAAAGAGGCTCAGGGACAGTGCCTAGGCCCTGAGTTCAAGCCTCAGGACTGACAAAAACAAAAACAAAGGAGTCGTGAGGGGCCGTAACCACCCTTTGCCCCAGGAGGGGTCTGACGAGCTCACCGCCATCACCCACTGTACACCTGAGGAAATCAAGGCCCAGAGGGCTCGGGGACATATCCGAGGCTGTCTGGCCATGGCTGGTGAGGCCCCAGGGCCGTCTCCCCTTTGAGCTTGCCTCGACCCAAGACCCCAGACCCCAGAGCCCCTGGTGCTTTGGGCAGGCTGGTGAAATGTCCATGGTACTCAGGCCACGCTGTGAGATGGGGGCTCAGCCCTATCCAGCTGACACCTACTGCTGGTATGGGTCAGCCTTAATTTCTCAACTGCCTAGAATAGCAATGTGTGGGCCGCAGCCCCCTGGAGGCGGCTGAGGCCTCTGGCTTGTGATGGGGGCCTGGAGTGGACGGGGTGCCTGGCCAGGAGGTCCCCATGGAGAGGTGCTTGCTTTGGCACCTGGGTATCAGGACAAACGGGGCTCAGCAGCAGCACAGGCATGAGTGGATTTACCTAAGACACGGCTCCCGTCTGCTCCCAGGGAAGCCTGCCACCTGCAGCGGCAGCACCGCGTCAGGCTGACCCAAATGGCAGGGTGGGGTGAGGCTTCTCGGCCGCGGGGACACCCGTGGGAGCCGCGACGCTGCGGGGGTCCCGAGGCAGCAGTGCCAGCGGTGGAGCCACGGGCCAGCAGGACTGAAGAGGGGTCCCAGGGTGGCTGGCACACACGGGGCAGGGAAGGAAAGCGTGGCCTGCCTACAGGGGCCGCATGGCTCTGGTGTCCGCCGTCCGTCTGCGGAGTCCGCGCCAGGCCAGACCAGACGTCACTGCCACCTTTGATCCCTGCTTCCCACCACCGTCCTCCGAAGGCTCGAGGGCCCGGCCCGCGGAGAAGGCGTCTGCTGGCCAAGTTCAGCTTGGCATGGCCACCCCCCACCACGCCACCCCTGACTGTCTCGGACCCAGGCACAACGCACAGCAGCAAAGGGCACACGTAGTCAGAGCAGAGCTCCACAGATGACAGCTGCTGCGTCACCCCGCAGCACAGGCCTCGCGCAGCCTGCCATCACTGACCCCCGCAGCACAGGCCTCGCGCGGCCTGCCATCACTGACCCCCGCAGCACAGGCCTCGCGCAGCCTGCCATCACTGACCCCCGCAGCACAGGCCTCGCGCGGCCTGCCATCACTGACCCCCGCAGCACAGGCCTCGCGCGGCCTGCCATCACTGACCCCCGCAGCACAGGCCTCGCGCGGCCTGCCATCACTGACCCCCGCCCCCATCGCCACAGGTGACCGCTTGTTGTTCCTGAATGGAATCCTACAGATAGTACCTTTTTGGGTTCTAAGCCAACTGCTCTATCTGAGTGGCTACGAGGAGCAGCCCGACTGCATCTGAAGGTCTGTGCTCCGTCAGTGCCATATAGCTCTCTATCACATGACCAGACTCCACTCCGGCTTCTCCAGTGTATTGCTAAAGGGCCATCAGGAACCATGGCGGGTCCCGAGCAGGTGGGACCAGAAGCACAATGCTGGCCCCAGGAGCGGTCGGGGAGCGCGAGCAGATTCTGCCATCTTTGCGGGGCTCCGTCTCACATCCCTCTGGAAAGCAAGGCAGTCGTGGCTAAGAGTGAGCCTAAGGTTCTGGGTCCCATGAGTGGCTGAGAAGATTCCAGGATCCCATGATCACAGGAGAGTGAAAGTCTGCTGGTGCCTGCTCTGCATTAGCCATACAACTTGAATAAAAAGAAAAGAGGAGGAGCATCCGACGGCGTTAGAGCACCGCCCGCTCACTGGCCCGGCTCGGGAGAGGGGCAGGGCCGCGGGACTCCGCAGCTTCTCTAGTGGTGACGCTTCTGGAAGGATGTTTTTCTAGTTCTTTAAACTTTTCTGAACTTTCCTCCTTTTCTAGAATAGGTGCATTTTTTGTGTGGTTTTCTGTTTGTTTTTTGCCAGTATTTGGGGCTTGAACAAAGAGCCTATGCATTGTCCCTGAGCTTTTGTGCTCAAGGCGAGCACTCTATCGCTTGAGCCTCAGCTCTACTTCCAGCTTTCTGGTGGTTAATTGGCAATAAAAGTCTTAATGGACTTTCCTGCCTGGGCTGGCTTTGAACTGTGATCCTCAGCTCTCAGTCTCCTGAGTAGTTAGGATTATAGGCGTGACCACTGGCTCCAGGCGGAACGGATGTGTCTATAATGGGAAAGGAGTGTGAGAGTCTGCAACTGCGTGATCCTACCATCTTGCCCCAGAGCCTAATGTGAATGTCCCGGAGACACCCCTCACCTGGGGACCTGGGAACTCGCTGGGGACAGGCGAGCCTGAGCCTGCGGGGGACCCCTCCTGGTAAGTAGTCGCACAGTCGGGACGGGGGTCTGTGGGACGTTTCTAGGGGGAAAAGTGGCGGGACAGCAGCAGCCCCAGCTCCCTGGCTCTGAGCCTCTCTCCGAGGTCCAGAGTGCCCACCGCTGCCAGAAGACGTCCCGACAGGACTCAGGGGTGCTGAGGGCTCCAGCTGGGGCAGGAATGGCTCTCCTGGGCCGGGGCCCACAACCTGGGCAGAGGCACTGGCCAACCAGGATGATTATCTGGGCTACTTTGTTTTAAGCGAAGCTCAATTTGGAGCAGCAAAGTGACCATGTTAACTTGCAACAATTCTAGCCTTTGTTGCTCCTGTGACATGAATCCTCCCACCCCCCAAGCTGGCCCAGCCATGCCCCCCCCGGGCGCTGGGGCTCCCTAACACTCTCCCCAACCCACTGTCCAATTGGCACAGTGGGTAAAGACTCACCCGTGCCAGTGTGGGCACCCCAAGCCCTCAAAGGCTCGGCCTCAGGGAAGGGAGGCTTTTCCCCTCCTGGGCTGGACCTCAGAACCTCAGACTCCACTCATGGGGCCTCAACTCCTGAGCCACGCTCGCGCCGCCCACTGGCTGGGTTCCTCCAGGATTTCCTGGCCCCAATAAAACTACACCAGCACCTGTGTGCAAGGCTTCACAGGCTCGTCTCGCTAACTCAGACTGGCAGGAGCCCAGAACCAGGCCTGGCCAGTATGAGCGCTCCATGACCGCGCTATCACAGGTGGCAAGAGGGCTGCGGGGGCCGGACCCCCGCCCCTGACAGACATGCGTGAGCCACAGCCCTGTCCCCACTGCCGTCCCCTGCCGCCAGCGAGAAGGTCTCCGGTGAGCAGCACCTCGTGAGCGGTCTGGTACGCAAGGCCCCACCAGGCCACCTGGGGGCCGACCTTCCATCCTTGAGGGGAAGCCAGGAAGGGCAGTCTGGGCAGGGCGGGGGGGGTGACTTGGAAGGACAGGGCACCAAGCCAGCGCAGGGCCGTGGGCGCAGGACCTTCCTGATCAGTGTGTCTGGCTCTCTGCGTCAGCATGACGGCAGGGGTTACACAGCACGCCGTCTCCAGCCCCATTATGGCCCCAGCAAGGTGGCACCACGTTACATCTAACAGCCAATGAGGATGGTCAGTATTTAGCCTGCCATTGCAGGTGGTCCTGTAGCCGCCTGGCAGGCCGCTGAGTGGCGGCACACTTGGGCTGTGCCACACTCAGAGTCCACGACATCAGGGAGCCTCGTGCCTCCGGACTCCACCTGCTGGGGTCCTGACCAGCGGGGGTGACGCAGGCACCACAGCTGCTGCTGGGTAAGGAACCGGGCGAAGGGCAGGAAGGGGCCCAGGCGAGGGTGGCAGGGCCCCGGGGGCGGGAGCCACGGAGCCACGGTCACTTCCTTCACGCAAGGGACGCCCATGCTCATGCGGGCGGGGAGGAAGATGCTGGGGGGGGGGGGGGAAGATGCTGGCGGGGGGGAGGAGGAAGATGCTGGCGGGGGGGGGCCTCAGCATAGAGGACATTAACGAGAGATAACGGCTCCGCTTTGAAATTCAAATTCCTCTGCCTTCCTCATCAACTTCTGTGCTCCTCTGGACCTTGTGGCTTTGATGTCCTTAATGAAAATATGAAGGGTGATTAAGGAGAGCTCTCTGCTTTCCTCTGGGAAATGTGTAAGGAGTTGGGATCTGCGCACTGAGGCCGGTGACGATCTTCATCAATGTGTGTGTGTGTGTGTGTGTGTGTGTGTGTTGGGGGGAGCCCAGGGTGGGCTGCACAGAGCCAGGCCCAGCTCCAGGCACTCAGAAGCCCTGCGGGTCAGTCAGCCAGTCTCTCAGCAAACACGGGTGGAACCTCTCCCCAGGCCCCAGGTCTTGTTCTGGTGGAGCTGACCTCCCAGGACAAACACAATTCCAGCCCTGTCTTTGTCGCCAGCTGTGTACAGTGCCTGTGTCTGTCTGTCCAACAGACAGGAATGGTGTCCTTGCTGCCAGATGACGGGAGCCCAGCAGGGCTCTGGTGTTCTGCGGGGCAAGGCATGGGCGGCCAGGGCCGAGGACCAAGGGCATGCAGGGCACGCCTTCCCATCTCACAGGCTGTCCCGAGCTGGAAAAGAGCACCGGGTAGCTAGCTGGCTTAGTAACAGATCCCCTCCAGGCCAACAACCCAGCCCAGCATCAGAGTCAAGAGTGCACACACACCACGACTAACGCTCCATCTCCACGAATTCCTTCGTCCCTGGGGGCTGCACCCTGGAAGCCCTTGGGTATCAACCTGAGAGCGGAGGACTGCCGGGCTCCATCTCTTCCCCATCTGGTCCCACCCTCACCCCTAGAGAGGCAAAGGGGTTCATCCAAGTCCACTCTCCACTCTCATCCCAACTTCTAAACCTGCCGTTGACACTCCACACCCCAAAACAATGACATCTGAGCAATCTGAAAACCAGTGACTTCTAGATCCATCAGAGCACAGAGGTCACGGAGCAAATCCCCATGCCCAAACTGGAGACAGACCCACACCTGCTGTAAGCAGCGTGAACAGAGGCCCAGAGGAGGAAGGAAACCACTCCGCAAGCTGCTGCGATGGAGGAGGACCGCGAGGAAGGACACCAGGAGAGGTGCTGGGGGCAGAGACTATGACCAGCCGAGGAAGACCCAACTAACACGGGGAAGCCTGGAAACTCGTCTTAAGAGAGCCAAGAGACAGGGCCACCAGGAGAGGCCAGTAAGGACAACCGGGCAGGATGGGAAGCATCTCTATGTGATGCTCTAGATGCAGATGACAGGCGCTCCGGGGAGAGGCTGCGTCCAAGACCCCAGCCCAGCTAACCCCTCCCAGGCCAGAGAGGGGTGGGAGCTACCACCATTGTCCTCTGCCTGCAGGGGCAGTGTGAGCAACGCTGTGAACACAGGGCGTTTGGAAGGCCTGTCACACCCCATCGTGGTATGTCTGTATCTACACACACACACACACACACACGCGGCACCCCTCCAGTCACTAGACGCTAACAAGCAGGACTGGCCAGGTGGCCTGCCCGCCCGCCCGCCCGCCTGGTAATGTGTTCACATGAGATCACGGGTCTTCATGTAGCTTTGCGGGATAACTGGGACCAAAGTGTCCTGATCAGGGACCAGAACATTCCTGATAAATGAGACCAGGAGAGTCCTAGCCGCCAGACGGGGCCCTGTTTCAAGAGGGGCCAAAGATACCGGAGCGAATGTGTTTGGGGGGGTGTGGTAACAAGGGTCTAGGAGAGAGACACAGAGTATGAGGGGAGTAAAGTGCTAGTTCAAGTGCTGGAGGGGCCAGGCTCCCCAGCTGGCGGAACCCAGCCACCCCAAACACCACAAAGTCAGCACACAGGTATCTCCTGCACGTGACTAAAACCTCAGACCTGAGCACAACGGGGCTGGAGGCCGGTGCCCCAGGGAGCGAGGTCCCTTCACAAGGGACCACCTTGCCACACCTGCCATCCCTCACTGCACCCCGAGTCATCAGCCCAGCTAATCACCACTAATCGTAAAAGCGTTTCTGTCTTGCTCCTCATACATTTAGACTTGCTAATCAGACCCTTCCACCTTGCCATGCTGCCTCCAAACAGTTCTGCAAAACAAGAAATAAATACCTCCTGAGCGCTGTTATCGTCTCTGCGGAGATGCAGGACACAGGAGGAATCTGAGGGAGAGCCAGCCTGGAAGGACACGAGCTTCCCATCCAACGAGACAGAGAGAAGAGGCCCCAAGTCTGCCCTGGCCACATTTGCTCAGCACCTTTCCTGCACCTTTCCACCGCCTCCGCTCGGCCATCTCCAGCTGACCCGGGCTGGGCCAGCGGCGCCATCTCTGACCCTGTGACCTGTGAGCTCCCTCTTTCCCTCACCAAGGTAGGGCACACCCTCCTGCCGTAGGCTGGCTCTGAGCATGCTGAGGCGGGCCCCAGGCTTGCGACCTGTTTGCCCAGAGCGCCTCTCCTGAGGCCCAGCAGGCAGCAGGGGCTCAGGGAACGCCAGCCTGAGGACCGCACCGGCTCTCCTTAGCGGAGGAACCGCTCAGAGCCGGCATTCACCTGTGTGAGACCTGCCATGTCTCCAGGGCAGGCCTGGCCCTGCACCTGGGCCCCTCCAGAAAGCAGGGTGGGACTGGCACTCCACGGCCACACAGGGGCCAAGGAAGAAATGTGGCGGATGACGGCCGCAGCCAAGGCACTCCACTCAAGGGCACACTGGAGTGGCTCTAGAATTCTGGAATGGAAACCGACAAAGAGGTGGCCGTGCGTGCACCCTAGTATTAATGCATCCGTTACTATGGCAGTCTTGCAGAGGGCTGACTCACCCGCACACCCACCCCACTGTCCAGTCTCGGGCTGTGCTGCCCAGGGGTGACAGCATGCCCCACGTACCCCTTGACCCCCGTGCCTTTGCAAATGCCATCTCCGCCGGGAATGGGCAGACAAGAGCACTGGACAGGGGGCCTGGCTTCTCACCTGCTCCTGCCTGACTCGGCTAGACCAAGGCACGTGCCCTCTTGGTGTAGAGGAATGCTGCATCATCTGGCCCTGCCTCCCCCGTGCCAGCTCTCAGGCCTACTTATCACAGGGCTCACGTCCGTGAGTGAAGGAGCCTTTCTGAGGCTGGCCCAGGAGAGGCACCGAGCACTGACTGAGAGCGGCGGCAGGCTCGGGCTCACAGTCCCGCGAGGCTGGGGTTCCCAGCCCCATCTCAGTCAAGGAGCCCGGGATGGGAAGGGCAGCCTCTCAGAGTGCCCAGCCGCCAGCTGGTCCGGGCAGGGCCAAGCCCGTGTGCTGCCCACTGCCCCAGGACCCCAACCACGCAGCCACAGCGCACGCTGAGGCGTGGCCACACTGCGCGTGTGCACAGCTACACAAAGGCACTGCGCACACGCAGAGCTACACAAAAGCACGCCCCAAATGGAGTGAAGCTGTAGGTCTCAACGAACTTCAGACTTGGTGTGTGTCTGGCAATGATTTGTAACAAGGTTTACAGGGAGGGTGAGACTTTAGAGTTCGTTGTGATTTTTATCTGGAAATCAACGCTTGTTTTTTTACGCAGCTCATTAGGAGCGAGCAGGCGTGAAGGCAGCAGGTTCTATCCGGAAGGGGCAACGCGGTGATGGGGGAATCTGGAAGGGGACAATGTCCCCTGTGGCTATGGGTCAGACTAGCACATGCAGAGTGCATTCTGTGCCTTTTATTGCCACCCGGACCCTCAGCATTACCTATGAGCATGTCGCAGAGCGGTGACCCAGGTGAAGAGGGTCACTGACACCCAAAACACGAACCTGGGACCTTCCAGGCGACAGTGATGGTAAAGCACAGGCCGTGCCCAGAAAATCATGGTACGGGAATGCAGAGCCAGCGTTCTGCACTGTGGGGTCCCCGGGCTCCACACTCATGGTACAGGAATGCAGAGCCAGTGTTCTGCACTGTGGGGTCCCCGGGCTCCACACTCATGGCGGCGACCGTTTGTGATTAACACGTGTCACCGCTCAGCACGCATCACCACGTTCTAAAGTTACCAAGCAACTTTAGAACTTTCCACGCTTTTTGCTTCTCCTTCACACACACACACACACACACACACACACACACACACACACACACACACAGTGGGGGAGGGGAGAAGGATGAAAGGGAGGTATCCAAGATGCACTCTACTCATAATCTGATAAGTACAACGGCCTAAAAATATAATTTGAAAAGAATTGTAAGACTTCTCAGTCTCTGCCTCCTCCACTCATACCGTGAGTCATGCAGCCTCACAAGGCCACCAACCAAAGAGGTGGTTAATAAATGGCGATTACCGCCACCACCCCATGTGACCATGACCATCACCATCACCACCACAAGCAGGACATCATCATGACCACCATGACCACCACCACCACCATGACCACCGCCACCATCGGAACCACCACCACCACCATGACCATGACCATCACCACCACAAGCAAGACACCACCACCACCGCCACCACCGCCACCACCATGACCACCGCCACCATCGGAACCACCACCACCACAAGCAAGACGCTACCACCACCACCACCATGACCATCACCACCACCACCAGCACGACCACCGCCACCATTGGAACCACCACCACCACCATCATGACCACCGCCCACCATCGGAACCACCACCACCACCACCACCACAAGCAAGACACCACCACCACCATGACCACCACCATGACCACCGCCACCACCATGACCACCGCCACCATCGGAACCACCACAGGCATCCCCATCCAGTCCCTGACTCCATAACGAGACCAGTGTTGCCATCACAAGCATTACTGCCATCAAAACCAACACCAACCGTGCCGTCAGAATCGCCACTGCCCCCCCATCCCGTCCAAGTGAATCCTGAGGCCCCTTTTAATGGGAAAGAGGGGCATCAAGGTCTTGGGTCTTGGGCTAAGGACTGGATCCAGAGGGCAGCCCCAGCAGGGGAGCTGTCCCAAAGGACTAGTGGCCATCAGTGCTCACGACGTCCAGGAGGTGGTTGGGCGACGAGGCTGAAGAAATCCAGGCAGGTCAGGAAAAGGCCCATCTGTTCGCTTCAACTAGTTCTTTCCATTTTATCCTCAAGCCTGTGACTTCCGGGCTGTGTTCCCTGGAACCCCGGGTATCTACGTGTGCAGTGATCCCCCAGAGGGACCAGTGGGGAGAGGCCAGGTGCACAGGGGACCCCAGCCTCAGCAGAGGGGCTCCCCGCTCAAGCTCACACTTGGATGGGAGGTCAGGTGACATCTGGAACACCTGCAGTAGGTGACAGCATTGGAGCACTTAAGGGCTGGACCTCAGAAAACTGACACCGCAATGCAGACAGCAGCCGCCTCTGCGCAGCTGAGAGGAATGGCCACCGCAGGCACCATGCGGCGGGCGGCCCATCGGGAAGTCCACCCAGCCTTGCTCATGGGCCCACCCCGCCCCCACCACGGGCTCCGTCCTCACCTTGCGCCCGGCCCCATTGTGGGCTCTAAGGGCCGACAGCACGGAGAGTTAGCCAGGCTCAGGGCTCTGACGGGGAAGGTCCGGCCCTGTGGACACAGAGCACAGGGCTGGCACCTCTCAGTCTTCTCCATGTGCTGAAGGACAGCAGCACCGCCGACAGCCCACCAGGCATGTCCACAGACCTGGGGGGCCGTGGTGAGCCGTGAGCCACGAGCCACAGGCTCTGCTTCTAAGACACTTGTCAAATGCTGACCGGTTTCCTGCCATTCTGTCTGTGACAAGGAGCTCCATGTCCTTGACCCCAAGGCAAGGCCGCTCCAGCCCTGGATCACACCCACTTCTTGGGAGGGCCATGTTGTTCGGAAGTCAGATTCCTTCTATGATCTATGCCCGACAGCTGATGGGGAGGGAGGGGGGGAGGAAAAAGAGAGACAGACAGACAGACAGAGCTAGAGACAGAGCAAGCCGGAGCCTGTCAGCCTTCACCTCCAGCTTTTCCACCAGACAGCCCCTGATACACGAGCCGCTGCATCCCCTCTGGGGAGCCATTCACGCCTGTGTTCATCACGGGAAAAGACACACAAGGAGCATGAAATCCCAGACATCGGCAGACGCCTTGACCGGTCCCGCACGGGCCTCTCAAGGACACATGGGGCCGTGCTCAGGTATGAAAGGAGACCTTCCAGAGCCCACGAGCCTGTCCACCCCTTCTGTGTCCATTTCTCCCAACCATCCCAGGCTCTCCGCCGCTGGTCCGTGGAGAACCCCGGCAGCCTGTGCCAGCCCATCGGAACAGCCCGTGGCAGCAGCCTGGGGTTACCATGCATTTCCCCACGCCAGGGTCCCAGCTCAGCCCTGGTGGACAGGTCCTCGTCACAGGCACTTCGCTGACGAGGAAACTGGGGCCACCCGTGCAGCAAAGCCATCCACGAGGCTCCCTGGAAGCCGCCCCGCCTGGGGGGGGGGGTCTGCGCTTCTCCCTGCAGACCACCAGCCAGGAGGAAGCCGTGTGTGACCTGAAGCTGCCCCTACCCCCACCCCGTGTTCATTTGCCTCCACACAGCCTTCCTCATTACCGAGAGAAAAACCAGGGTGAAACCCGGGGCTGGCGGCTTTTGGAAACAGCCTTCGCAGACTAGCAAGCTCTCTGGTGAGCTGAAGCAGGAGCGGTGCACCCAGTTTCTGGGATGTTCCTCTTCCAATGCTTAAACCCACTGCCAGGTAACAGGCTGTGAAAATTCAGGCCGGCACCACTCACAATGGCGTGAGGGAGCGCACACTGTGAGGGCGCACGCACGCACGCACACACATGCACACGCGCACACTCACATACACGCATGCACATACACGCACATACACACGCACATACACACGCACGTGCACATACACACATGCACACACATACACGCACATACATATACACACATACACACGCACATATACACACGTATGCACACGCACACACGCACTCACGTGCACGCACATAACACACGCACGCACATACACTCGCGCATATACAGTCATGCACACATACACACGCACGCGCGCACACATACGTGTGCGCATGCACATACACACACGGATGCACACATGCACACATGCACGAACACACACGTGCGCGCGCACACATGCACGCGCACACACACGCAGACACGCGCACACGTGCATTGTCTGGCGCAAGCTGGGCTTGGCCCCTCCCTCCACGCTGCACTCTGCTGGCAGAAGATTCCTCCGTAATCTCAGCACAGGCCTTACTTGGAAATGGGGCCCTCACAGATGCAGCCAGGTGGGCTGAGGACACACTGGACCAGGGCAGTCCCTAAATCCAACGGTGCCTAAGTCATAAGAGGAGGAGAAAAAGCACAGAAGACAAGAGAGCAGTGAGGCCGGAGCAAGGCGTCCACAGGCCAAAGAGCGCCGGGACCCCCAAAGCCGCGGGGCTGGGGAGAGGACCTCTTCCAGAACCTTCTGAGGTAGGAAGCACAGCTCCGCAGGCGCAGCACACTGACATCGCTGGATGTTTCACCCCCCAGTCTGGCAGCCTCAGAATCAGGCAAGGGCAAGAGGGCAGTCAGTGCTCAGGCAGGGGCTGCTGGCAGAGGTCTGCAGGCTGAGGGGCAGCCAGGCTGGGCTGCGTGGAGGCTCCTGTCCCAAGCCCCCTTCCCCTCCCGGCGCCCCCAAGTCCCCACCCACAGGAGCCCCTCGGTAACCGATCCCCACATTCAGGCTGCTGAGACTAGAGGCGCACACACCAAGTCTTTGTCCAGATAAAAACCCGGAACCAGGCATGCTGGGCGAGCGCAGATGATCTGAGGCTGGCTGCAGCCCAGCGCAGGACGCCAGCCCAACACGGCCCATCTCTCGGGCTCAGGCCGCACCCCCTCTACCTGGTGCCCCAGCTGGCAAGGCCCTGCACCCCGTACCCCATTTACCTTTCCATCAACTCAACAAAGCTAAAAAGAAGCCAATGGTGTCTGGAAAGCAGGCGGGAGCACTCTCCCCTGGGGAGGGGTTTGGGGAGGAGGTTGTGGGGGAGGGACGTGAGGAGCGGGTATAAATGACTGCACGATGCCTGCAGCCACACCAGGATGTAATAAAATGTGTTGCTAAGATACAAGTGGCAAAGAAGTTCATTAAAGGACACTTCACACCGGCTGCCAGACTTCTTCCTTCCAAGACGGCTTACTTGGTATGGACCCTCGTGTTTATAATTAGATCCACAGTAGGAGACATTCAAGTCCACTCAGCACATTAATAAAATAACTTCATTTAGACACTGATGGGGGGGCGTGGTGCTGCAGGGCTATTTCATTTAAAGAAATGCATCTGAGTCCCACCTGCTTACCTAAATGGGAAAGAATTCTCTAGTTGTGTGATCCACTATATTCACTTCACAGAATCTCACACTAGGAGTGTGGAATTGCTAAACCTTGGAACCTAGAATCTTCCAGAGCCTCAAGTCGACAGTGTGTGAACCTTGGGGCTCATTACAAAGACAAGACTGAGCACCCCAGAACCTCCTCTGCATGGCAGGGTCCGAGCACCCCAGAACCTCCTCAGCATGGGGGTCTAACCGCCCAGCCTTACAGGGCTGGAGCATCCCAGCATCCGGGTGGCAGGGCCATCATGGGAACCAGCCGGGAGGAGGTTCAAGACCCTGCTGAGGGCCAGATGTCCACCCAGCCCTGCTGGGCTGGGAGGTGACTGACATACAACCCTGCAGGACTGAGCCTCTGGCCAGAAGCACAGGAGAGGCTGCGGCCCACAGAAGTACAGATCAGCTGACCGTGGGAGAGCTGCGGTGCGCTGTCCCCATCCACACGCGAGCAGACCCCACAGAAGTACAGATCAGCTGACCGTGGGAGAGCTGCGGTGCGCCCTCCCAGCAGTCTGGAGATCTGAAGCCAGAACCTCAATGTCAGGGCCAAGCGCCCCTGGTCTGACGCCCACTGGGGCCACTTCAACTCCTGGAGGCCAGGGCAGCTGGCGGGTCAAGTCGAAGTTCCCAGTGACTGGATGCCCCTGAGCAGCGCTGGCTGCCAGCCAGCATCGCCTTCCGCAGGCTCCGTGCCCACCCGCCTGCCGCTCACTGTGGGGAAAACGCCCCACTTCCCTCAGCCTGTCTAAGGACTCTGGGCTCCGTCATGCCCACCCACCCTCCTCCAGCCACAGCGGCCCCCAGCTGACACCGCTCTACCCTCTGCCTGCCACACTCTTCCCCGAGAGCCACCGAGCCCTCTCGCCCTCTTGTGTAGGCTGTGGTGCCAATGCTGCCCGTCCCCGGCCCCACCTCAGGCCCCATACGCTCCCGCTCTCACCCCCATTCCGACCCCATGGGAACCGTGTCCGCCCCAGCCTGCTGAAACCAGCAGCCACCGGACTGGCGCCCTTCAGAATATCGGGACACCAGCCTGTGTCCGAGATCTGCAGCTAATCTGATCCGTGCTACACCAACACACACTTCTGTAACACACCGGCCCTGCTAAAGTAGCCTGTTTCTCACTAGTGCAGGTTAGCAGTCAACTGCTCTGGGCATGCAGCCGCCGTTCTGGAAGCCCCTAGGACGCACCTAGGCCCTGGTCCCGGGGTGCTGGGCAGGGCTCAGGACTTTCCTCCAAGGAGCTGACTGACCTCCAGGACAGCGCTCCATGTAGAAAACAGCCCACAGAATGCTGCCGTGGAAACAACCCAGGATCCTCGGGGGCCACAGAATGGCAGGTAAAGCCCGGATCCTTGGTCCAGATCTGGTCCCCATGTGTAAATCTTCTGCCCTACCCCATGTGCAGCCTCGGTTTCCCCTGGATAGGGCAAGGGGCTTTCTGGTCCTTTTCAGCCAAGCCCGGGGACTCGGGAGGCTGCAAGCAGAAGGAAGGGCACTGGAGAATGGAGGGGCACAGAAGGGGGAGCACTGTCATGGTGGTCCGGTTTCAAGACAGACACTCTATAGAAGTGTCACCAGATGAAGCCACAGATGTCCCTCAACAAGGCAAGCGGCTGATCAGAACGCATCCCATCTACGCAAGGACTGCTCACATCCTAAGAAGAATAGCCACAGACACACGCCGAAGGTACCATTCCTGGAAGGTCCAGAACTGGGGGGCTCTGCAGCACCAGAACTTAGGGCTGGGAAAACAGCATCTGAGGGCCGGCTTCAAGGTGACGAAAATGCTCTGAAATGGAGGGTGGCGATGGCTCGGCTGTCTGTCAAAACTCTGTTGTGCAGCACACTTGTGAGGGTGCAAGGGTGTGTGAACTGAAGCTCAGTATGACTGTTTCTGTTGGAACTGAACTCAAGAAGAAGCTTCTAGAACCTTCCAGGTAAGGACAGTTGGCAGGCCTTGGCAGGTGGGAGGTACAGGAGAGGCTGGAAAGAAGAGCTGTCTTCCCAGAAGAAAGAACATCCTTTTACCAAGAGCTGACCATTGGAGCGGGGGCGTGGAGGAAGACCACACCGCAGTGGGCTTACTCAGGGCCTCGTTCAGGGGGCCTTGGAGTGCAGTCTCGAGGTTTGGCATGGCTGGTGAGTCAGGCAGCAGACGTGATTCAGCCCTGGTGAACATCACATACATAATACCTTTCAAGAAGACAGACTTTAGCTGGGCACCGGTGGCTCCAGCCTGTAATCCAAGCTACTCAAGAAGCTGAGATCTGAAGATGGTAGTTCAAAGCCAGCATGGGCAGGATATGAGACTTATCTAATAAACTACTCAAGAAAGCTGGAAGTGGCACTGTGGCTCTGGTGGTAGAACACTAGCCTGTAGCAAAAGGAGCTCAGGGGCAGTGCAGTGTGCAGGCCCAGAGTTCAAGCCCAGGACTAGCAAAAAAAATCCTAAGGCAGGTGGTTTTCTGCTAACCTAAGGCCCTCAATGGGGTTAAGGCTAGATAGGGATTTTTTTTGCCAGTCCCAAGGCTTGAATTCAGGGCCTGGGCATTATACCTGAGCTGTTATTGCTCAAGGTTAGCGCTCTACCACTTGAGCCACAGTGTCACTTCCAGCTTTTTATGTGCTACTGAGGAATAGAACCCAGGCATTAGGTATGCTAAGTGAGCACTCTACCACTGAGCCACATTTCTAGCCCACAGACAGGGAATTTATCTCCATCTGGCCAACAAGCTATGGACTTCTAGGAGTGCTTTAAACACTTGTCACTATTCCTAAAAGTTAAAAAGAAAAATCCCAGTATCAAGGGCATGAATGGGAAATTGATGGTTGGGAGCTAAAAGGCATTATGCACCTGCTATTATCAATCTAACAGAGGCCGATAATGGGGTCATCTGTTCATTTTACTATCTCGTTCATCACCTCTGCATGCACTTATAATTGAAACTTAGCCTTCATATCTGATATTAGGCAGGGCAAGTGCAGAAAAGCACCTCTGCAGGTGGATGGAGATGGTTAAGACTTTTCCCTACCAACTCTAGAAAGGAATTCTACTTCCCAGTGTGTGTGTGTG
>NW_012267427.1:32265-34947 GCF_000151885.1 Dipodomys ordii | reverse complement strand
TCCTCCGGGCGTCCGAGTCCCGAGCCCCCGCCCCGCTGCACCGGAGTGAGCTGCGCTTCGCGCAGGCGGCCCCCAGCCCTGTCCTTGCCCGCACTGGGATTCGAACCCCCTTCGGCTCCAGGATGGTGCTCTTCTACTCGAGGCTCACCCGCACTCACAGAGGTTTCCTGCCCGGCCTTGCCTGTCCCGCAGTAGCTGCGGTTACAGGTGTGCGCCGGGCCCTGACTGCCAGTGCGGGGCAGCGTCAGCCTTCCAGGCCCCTCCTCCACCCCCCCTGGGTCTGAGCCTGTAAGAGCACTCTGGGCAGCGCGCGCGCACCCGCGCCCCAGCCCCCTCGGCCACCACCGTCACCCCTGGATCCTGCTGACAGGTGAGCTGTATTACAGGCCAGGACTTGCACACGGGGCTCACCACATTGCTTCATTTGAATCCCTTGCAAACCCCCTCGAGAGTCAGTACTGTTAGCCCTTTTACAGATGAGGACTCTGAGGCCAACGTGGGCTGGAAGCAGGAGCGATGCTTCTCCTCTGTGAATCTAAGTCAGACGCAAGCCGGCCTCCGCCATGGTGTCCAGGCCCAGCGGGGTGTGCACGCTGGCCCCGGGGCCGTGGGCTGGCCGGCCGGGAAGGGGAGCTGGGCTGGCAGCTGCAGCTTTTCCACTCCCCAGGGAGGACCCAGGTAAAGACCTGTCACTGCACACGCAGTCGCCAGCAAGGTTCGTAGTTCAGGCGTTATGAGTCGTTAGTAACATTTATAATGTGTGAGAAAATGTCAGCCCCAGGCCAGGTCAGAGAAAGATTTCTAAGCAACTTCTTCCCCAACAATGCTACCAAAAGAAGAGCATTCCCACCCGAAGCCCAAAACTAAGGTGGCAGCAATTCCGAACCCACACCTGCGGGACTGCTAAACCCGGGACCAGGAGGGGCTGTAGCAACCCCCCTCTGCTGCCTGAGCCCAGCGCCCCAAGTGGATGCCTGCAGGCTTCTGTGTGCTTTTGCACACGTGTGTGCGAGGAACGCTTCTTCTTTAACCCAAAGAAAACCACTTCATGGTTCCAGAGCGGCAGGGGATCTTTTATTTTGTTCCCTGCATGCGCACACATGCACATACACACACACTATTCATATCAAAGAAAGACTTTCCCCAAGATAGAAGAGAATGCCAGCGTCCCTTTTCCTCATTCTTCTCATCTCATAGATGAAAAAAGGCTGCTTCCGAGAACTGAGGTTACAGAAGGGTTTTTATTTCAACCCTACTCTGGGGCTTGAACTCCGGGCCTGGGTGCTGTCCCTCAGCTCTTCAGCTCAAGGCGAGCGCTCTACCATTTGAGCCACAGCGCCACTTCCAGTGTTCTGGTTTACTGGAGGTAAGAGTCTCACGGACGTTCCTGCCCAGGCTGGCTTTGAACTGTGATCCTCGGGTCTCAGCCTCCCGAGTAGCTTGGATGACAGGCGGGAGCCGCCGGCGCCCGGCATCAACCCTACTCTTATTTCCTCAGGAGGCACACAAGCCACCCCGACCTGCCCAAGGCAGACATAAGCAATCAATCATAGATCTCTTCCTGGCTGAGCCTGCCCTCGGCCACCTTCCTCTCCACACAGCTTTCCCGCTGGTCACCTTGGGCTGGCCTCACTTTCCTTCCCAGTTCTCCCCAGGAGCGTATGATGCCCCTTGGGAGCCTACCACAGCCAGGGGGGCTGCAAGACCTGGCGTATCAGAGGCTCCCTGCAAGACGGGCCTTTTCTGACCCACACAAAGCAGCACACTATGCGGTGACCAGGAGCCACACGAATGTGGCCACACTCATGCGCAAGGCTAGGCATTTTAGCAATTTCTAGTCTGCTTTTTAATTTTAGTCTCAACCACTGCATTGATTTCATGCCCTGACCAGAAAATCAATGTTTTCACTGCAGGTGAATCCCGTGGCGTGGAAACCTCTCCTGGTTCTTTCATCCCTGTCTCTGTGTCCCCGGACCTCTCTTTTCACCCAACTCCTGCATCTTCTCAAAGCTCCAGCACCTCCAGAGGTAAGGCAGGGGCGGTACAGGCAATAATTGCATCAGTCAATATCTGCTGGTCTTCTAGCTACTCAGGCGGCTGAGATGTGTAGATCACAGTTTGAAGCCAGCCTGGCCAGAAAGGTCTCTAAGACTTTATTTCCAGTTAAACCAGAAGTAGGAGTGTGGCTCAAGTGGCAGAACACCAGTCTTGAGCCAAAAAGCCAAGTGAGAATGCAAGGTCCAGATTTCACGTCCCAGGACCAACATGCATGCATGTCTGTGCATACACGTACACACACACCGAGCGAAGTCCTGAGAAGAGAGGAGAAGGGCTACGGAGGCCGTGTTACAGGGAAGGCCCGCTGAGACGCACAGGCTTCCTGGAGTGGAGGGAATGGAGCCTGGGTGCCCCCTGGGCGAGACCCGCAGCCCCTCACCGACGCCTCACCTCCCACGGGCAGAGCGCACCTGGGAGACGAGCCCTGCGCCCGCTCCACTGCTCTTCCCGCCTGGCCCATAGAAGGGAAGAAAGTTCTGGAAAGTCAGTTCTCCTGTCTGCACTGGTGCATCTCCCAGGGGCAGGCCTCCCTTGTCAGCCCACAGCAGCGGCCGGCCGGGGTCAGGGCCTCTCACAACCAACCCTCGGCATCAGCTGGGCGACTCCGGGCACCTTTCCCGGCTC
>NW_012267427.1:24798-25600 GCF_000151885.1 Dipodomys ordii | reverse complement strand
CGTCGCCCGGTTTCCCCGCCCCCCATCCCCACAATTGCGGCTCCTCACTGGCCTTGTGCCTCATCCAGGTCTGGCAGACACACGGGGCCATCCTTGGACGCGAGGGCTTCTGAAGCAGTGCCCCCACCTGTGGGGTGGTGGCAGCTGGGATCCACTCCTCCCCAACCCTGCCCCCCCGCCCCTCCAGGTCTCCTTGACCCAGTGCAGCTTGAAGGCAGAAGGGAACGCCGAGATCTGCCAGGAGCCCCGTTGCCCTTGGGAACAGATGGAGGGATGCTGCGTCCTCCCCCTCCTCACCCCTCCTCTTCCCTCTCCTCCTTGTGGGTCCCTTCTAGCCTAGAAAGCCCCAGGCCGCGCTCCGGCCGGGCCCCTGGGGAGCCCACGGAGCGGCCCAGAGCCTTCTCTGCCTCTGCTTCCTGTGCACCTGGTGAAAAACCGCAGCGCTGAGCCGTCTGTGCTCCACAGGCTGCTGGGGTGAGACTCGCCCAGCCAGAGTCCTGGCAGGTGCGAGGTGCGGCCAGGCCACGCCCACCCTCCTGCGGGACACTCAGACAGACAGGACAGGAGCCGGGCACACTCCTGCCCTGCGTCCTCGCTCGTGGTGACCCTGGACATGCCCCCTTTCCTTCTCTGAGCCTCAGAGGTCTGAGCGATGTAAGTCAGCAAACAGCTGGAAGTGGAGGTGTGGCTCAAGTGGCAGAGCACCAGACTTGAGTGACAAGGCTGAGAGGCAGCACCCAAGCCCTAGGCTAAGTCCTACCCAAAAGAAAAAGGAGGAGGAGGGGGAGGAGGAGGAGGGGGG
>NW_012267427.1:23014-24286 GCF_000151885.1 Dipodomys ordii | reverse complement strand
AGGAGGATGCAGAGGGGAAGGGGGGAGGAGGGGGGAGGAGGAGGAGCAGGAGGTGGTGGACAACTGCTCTTCTGGCAAGGCCAAGTTCTGACAGCGACCTTGAGCCATCATCAGGACACCGTCTCCACAGTACATTTCTTCTCCTGAGTTGAACATGGGGCGGGGGTCTCAGGCCCATCCCTGTACCACGGGATGAACGCACAGGCCATGCGTGTGGGCCCGGGAGGCGGAGCTTGCTCTGCCTCCCGGCCCAGCCTCCAGAGACCTGCGGGCTCCTCTCTGCTTAGCAAGTCCTTACAGGGTGTGAGCCACAGTCACAATTTGGGTATTTCACCAGAGCCTCTTTCCCAGGTAATTTATTAAGATGTTAATGCCTAAGCAGAACCCCAGAGAGCTGTATTCCTTGATCTGGAAAATTGCTTAATTATCTTTTCCTCTGTTTCCCTGGCTTGGCACCATTTTACTTACAACAGGAAGCTTTTTTTTCCTTATGGAGACACCTTCTCTGTAGACACAGGGCGTCTTCGCTGCTACCACAGAGCCATTCGATTCGGGTCCATGCAGATGGGTTACAACGCATTGGTGCTTCAGCCCTCCCAAGGCCAGACGCGAAATGCCCTTACCAAAGCGGTGAATGAACGCAGTTGGCTTTTGTGTTAGTTTTGTTTTGTTATAGTGGCACACATTAACAGCACTAGGGGATAGTTCATTCGATGGGAACCGTGGGCTTTGAGCTTTTAAGGCGGTGGTGGGTTTCACTAAGCTTTCCTTCCATAGTGCACATGGAACGTATCAACGTATGACACACACGTGTCAAGTCTGACACGCACAGGCCTTTCTCCTCTCCTTCGCAGAGGCTCCTCCTCCCACACGCACGCTCATTACGTATCTTCGTCTTCATCGTGACGCTAGGTCTCGATTCCACCGTGAGCCAAAATGGGTGATACTCTTTTGGGCTTAGTGGGTCTCTCACGGCGGCGTCCATTCTCCTGCAAACGATGTCTTTCCATTGGTCTCATGGCTAACGATCCCGGTGTTTGTAGTCTTTCGCTAGGTAGTGGCACCTGGGCGAACACCACAGCTTTTGCCTGGAGGCTTCGCACCATGACAAGGCTCTGTTATTCCCACAGAAACGTAACCTTTAGACACGCTCTCGTTGTCGTGTAAGTCAGGACCAGGGCTCCTGCCACGTCCCTTCCTGAGCCATTACTAACTGACATGCTGACAGTATACACCCACCAAACCCCACGTGATCCAGGACTGGTCGAGTAG
>NW_012267427.1:7086-10478 GCF_000151885.1 Dipodomys ordii | reverse complement strand
CTTTTTGCTGGTAAACTGGAGCTATGTCTCTGGGGTTTGTCTCCAAGGCTGGCTTTGAACCGTGATTCTTCAGATCTCAGTTTCCTGACGTGAGCCACCAGCACCTGGGCCATGGCACTTTTTCACTGAGGGTGAGTGGATGCGCAATGAGGGGAGGAGGGAAATCTGAGGGGTGCAGCCTGGCGCTAGGCATGACGCAGGGCAGACGGGGTTTGGGAAGGGCAGAGCTGCAGCCTGCTCAGAGCTACTCGGAGCAAAAAACCTTGACTGTAAGCCGGGCGCCAGCGGCTCACGCCTGTCATCCTAGCTACTCAGGAGGCTGAGATCTGAGGATCACGGTTCAAAGCCAGCCTGGGCAGAACAGTCTAGAGACTCTTGCGTCCAATGAACCAGCCAGAAAGCTCAACTGGTAAAGCACCAGCAGTGAGAGGAAAGCGGAATGAGAGTACAAGGCCCTGAGTTCAAATCCCAGCATCAGCACAAAAACTAAGTGTCCAGAATGGACTTATTCTTTGCCAGGAAACCCTGAGTCAAAGAGGTGCGGCCGCCGCCCTTCTGGGGGCGTGCTACGCCAGGACTCACCAGGAAGGAGCCCCCACATCTAGTGCTCACAGATCGCACAGCTCCGCGGGGCTCACAGTCACCTCTCCCTCCTCCCCCCATGCCAGGCCACCTGCAAGGCCCCCCCAAAATGCAAGCTTCCCACATGTCCACACGAGCTGGCACAGAGTGGCACGGGCGGCTCGGCCAGGGGAAGGCGCAGCTGCCGGGTGCGGAGCGTGTCCAGCGGCTCTCAGTTCTCTCATCTCTGAGTGGAGGCGGTCAGGGAAGAATCCACCGTCTCCTGGGAACATGAGGCGGATCCTGTCCCCAGCTCTGGGGTCTCCACCTTTCCTGTGACTCTGTGATTCGCAGCCGGGCTGGGCGGGGTGCTGGGGACCTCTGCATGCCCTGTTAGGGGAACCTCAACCTTTGATCGGCCAACTTCACCTTCAGTGATGGCCGGTCAAGTCCTAGTAGGGGGTGGGGGCTTCCTGGAGAAAGACAGGCAGTCACAGTAACAAGGGGATGCTGTCCAGGAAACATTTTTCACCAATTTTTTTTTTTTTATCTACTACGGAAGGTGGAACAATCGATGATAAGTGGGGCGTCCAAGCTGAGCACTGGTGGCTCACCCCTGTAATCCTAGACACTGGGGATGCCGAGAGCTGAGGACTAAGGGTTGAAGCCAGGGCAGAAAAGTCCCTGAGATGCTTACCGCCAATTAATCACTTTAAAACAAAAAGCTGGAAGTAGAGCTGTGGCTCACATGGAAGAGGGCCAAGCTTAGGTTAAAAAAAAAAAAGGTTCAGGGCTGGGAAGGTGGCTCAGTCGCAGAGCGCTAGACTTGCATGCGTGAGGCCCCACGACCGGACCCCCCAAAAAAGGTTCAGAGACAGTGCCTACACCCTGAGTTCAAGCCCCAGTCCTGGCACACCTATAAAGGGGGTGTCCAAAGCGGCACGTTTTTTTGTTTAGTTTTTGTTATTTTTGTCAGTTGTGGGGCTCGAACTCTGGGCCTGGGCGCTGTCCCTCAGCTCTTCAGCTCAAGGCGTGGGCTCCACCACTTGAGCCACAGCGCCACTTCCAGTTTTCTAGTGGTTTATTGGAGAGAAGAGTCTCCTGGACTCTCCTGCCCAGGCTGGCTTTGAACAGTGAGCGTCAGCTCTCAGCCTCCCGAGTGGCAGGATGACAGGCGGGAGCCGCCGGCGCCCGGCTGGCACTGCAAGCTTTAAGTGGCACGTCATGCAGCGCGTGTCACACCTCACCCCTGTGGGGGACAGTGTGAGGGACAAGTTTGGATGAACGGGATCTGCTGAGCTGTAGCCACAGGGACCCAGCTAAGGGCCTACCTGTCTGTGGCTTGCGAACAAAGGGGGCTACGAGTAAAGCCGATGTCAAGGGAGGCTCGCCGGGCCAAGCTGGACGTGTTGCTTCTTCGTTCTGAGCACAGACCGCATCCGTTTCCTTTCCTCCGTGGCACGTGTGGCAGGTGGGCGGTGACATTTTCAGCTGCTATTTTCACGCGTCACTCTTAGTCACTGCTGGTGGCGAGAAGCCGGCACAAACCCCCACCCCTGCTGCTTGCCCGGCCTCTGCCAACCACAGAAGAAGTGACAGGGTGTCTCCCCTCCAGGCTTCATGGAGCTGGACCCCAACAACTCCCACATCACAAAAGGAGACGCTCGGGGTACACCCTGGACAGAGCCAGCCCCACAGCAATACCTGATCCATCTCAAGAGCCATTATTAAGCTCTCTTCACCACTGCGGAGTGCCGTTCCAGACCCTGAGCTTTGACTCAAGCAAGCAAAGCAGCCGCGGGCCTGAACCTCGTGGAAGCTGGGTGGTGCCCAGCAGGGAGCTCGGGGAGCGGGTCTGGGATGGAGGCGCGGGCTATGTATGAGGGGGCCTCCCGGACCCGTGGGGGGCTGCCCCAGCTCCAGCGGATCTAGCAGAGCTGTAAAGACCATGAACCACCAGGGCACTGTGGACACTGTGGAGGGTCACAGCAGCGCTGTGGGCCGGAGACCGGACCAGGGACAGACTGCAGAGATGCCCTTTCCCTATGTCCTGGTGTCATCTTTGGTAAGAAGTAACCTTCCTTCCTCCTTCCTTCCTTCCTCCCTTCCTTCTTCCTTCCTTCCTCACTCCCCCTTCGTTCCTTCCTTCCTCCCTTCCTTCTTTCCTTCCTCCCTCCCTTCCTTCCTTCCTTCCTCCCTCCCCTTCCTTCCTTCCTCCATTCCTTCCTTCCTTCCCTCCTTCCTTCTTCCTTCCTCCCCCTTCCTCCCTCCCCCTTCCTTCCTTCCTCCATTCCTTCCTTCCTTCCTTCCTCCCTTTTCTTCCCCCCTCCCTCCCCATTCCTTCCTCCCTCCCCATTCCTTCCTTCCTCCCTCCATTCCTTCCTTCCTTCCTTCTTCCTTCCTTCCTTGCTTGCTTCCTTCTTCCTTTCTTCCTTCTTCCTTTTTTCCTTCCTTCCTTCCTTCCTCCCCCTTCCTTCCTCCCTCCCTCCCTTCCTTCCTCCTTCCCCCTTCCTTCTTTCCTTCCTCCCTCCCTTCCTTCCTTCCTCTTCCTTCATTCCTTCTTTCCTCCTTCCTTCGTTCCTTCTTTCCTCCTTCCTTCCTTCTGCCTTTCTTCCTCCTTCCTTCTTTCCTTCCTTCCTTCTTCCTTCCTTTCTTCCTTCTTTCTTTCCTTCCTTCCTCCTTCCTTCTTCCCCCTTCCTTCCTTCCTTCTTTCTTCCTTTTTTTCCTTCCTTCCTTCTTCCTTCATTCCTTCCTTCCTCCTTCCTTCCTTTTTTCTTTCTTCCTTCTTTCCTTCCTTCCTCCTTCCTTCCTCCCTTCCTTCCTTCCTTTCC
>NW_012267427.1:5461-7036 GCF_000151885.1 Dipodomys ordii | reverse complement strand
AGGGAGGGAGGGAGAGGGGCGGAAGAGGGGGGGGAAGAGGGGGGGAGAGAGAGAGGACAGGGAAGTACTGGCAAGCCACACCCCTTCCACCCTCCATCTCCTACCGCGAACCTCCAGCTTTGTGCTGCCTTCTCTCTTCTCCCATGGCTCTCTGTTCTGCGTCTCCAATAAGGACACTTGTCAGCGGATTTGGGGACAACTTGGATAACCCGGATCTGCTAGGTCTTGAATTCCTCTAGGAGCTCCTTTTTTCCAAACTGAGATCCCAGCACGCGCTCCTCTGGTCAGGAGATCGTTAGTCTACTGCTCACGGGTGCCCAGGCCGCGGTGAGGTGGTGCAGGTCCGGCCGGGCCTGGCTGTGGATCGCTGCGAGGCAGGGAGGCGTGAAGCTGGGACAAATGCCCGAAGGTGACAGGGAAACGCCCCGTAGCCCCCCTCGCTCACCAAAGCACCGAGTTTTAATTAGCCTCAGAGAGCAAAGGTGACAAATCTGGGGCCAGGGGCTATCGGGGCCCCTCAGCCGAGGCAGCCCCCACTTCCACTCCAGAGCCAAGGAGACCCCGGGCTCCCAGCCGGTGAAGCCAAGATGAGAAAGCTCAAATGGTCAAAGCAGCACCGCTCAACAGGCCACACGGACCGGGAGGTTAAGAATTGTTCTAACCAGCCAGGGGCAGGTCGCTCACGCCTGTCATCCTAGCTACTCAGGAGGCTGAGATCTGAGGATCATGGTTCAAGGCCAACCCAGGCTGAAGAGTCCATGAGACTCTTATCTCCAATTAAGCCCTGAAAATGCTGGAAATGGAGGGGTGGTTCCAGCCCAGATGCCGGGCTGGGCTGCTGCGCTTGGATTTGGGAAATGACCACTTGCTGCCACATCTCACGGTGCCTCCCGGGTCCCTGCCTGTGGGGACATCCCCGGGGCAGTGGGGGGGCACTTGGCACCCGGGTGGGCCAGCGGCGCCGTGCTCAGCACCGGGGTCTCCCCGGCCTGCTCTCAGGGCCTCGCTCTGGCTGGGCAGGGTCTCTGCTTCGCCAGGCAGCCTCCGCTCAGAGCCGCCTCCCTGCAAAGATCTCCCAGGCTCCCCTTGCTCATCTGGGGCCCGCCTCACTCATGTGGAAGCAGCAGCGGCAGCTCCAGGAGCCGGCCCAGGAGGGAGGGTGACTGCAGACAGAGACGAGACAGAAGCGGAGAGCACGTAGCAGTCATTCCAGAGCCACGTCGGGGAGGGCGGGAGGACGGAGCTTTCTGCCAGGGGCACCGGCGCCGCCCTGCTGGGGATGCGCGCGCACGCTCTGCATACCTACATCTATGTATTCATACACATACAGACATATGTACAGACACACATATATCTTTCCCCCTCTCCCCATTCCCTTCTCTCATTTCCTGAGCGGTCAGGCGAGTCTCTACTTGGTGGCGACGGACTTCAGTCCCTTCTACGCCTCTTTCCACTCGAGTTCCAGTGGACACCATGCTGCAGCCCACCCCGGGGGGCTCCTCCGGCCTCCTTCGGGACGGGGATCTGCAGTGCCATGCGGGGCCTCTCCCCCCTCCTCCTCCTCCTCCCCCTCCT
>NW_012267427.1:760-2503 GCF_000151885.1 Dipodomys ordii | reverse complement strand
TGTCTCGGGAGTGGATCGTCAGTGATCGAGCGCAGTGGGTGCCCTGACGGACTTCGTGTCTCGGGAGTGGATCGTCAGTGATCGAGCGCAGTGGGTGCCCTGACGGACTTCGTGTCTCGGGAGTGGATCGTCAGTGATCGAGGGCAGTGGGTGCCCTGGAACAACAGCTCAGGCTGTGCAGCACATGCCGCAGCGGCGCGGCACGGCCAAACGGCGCCTGGCCTCGATGTGCCCGCACTCGCAAGGCTGCCTCCCTGGCTTGCAGACGCCGCTTCCCTCTGCTCCTCCTGCGGCTGACCCTCCTGCGTGTGCGCCTGCAAGTCTCTTCCTACGAGGACACTGGCTGTATTGGATCACCCCACCACCACCTCATTTAATCCAACCACCTCCTTAGAAGCCCTGTGTCTCTACGTGCAGTTAACACTGACCGTCAGACGTCTGAGTATTTTTGGAAAAATAATTCTCTCTAAAGGAGCTGAGAAGGTGGCTCAGTGGTAGAGTGCTCGCCTAGCATGCATGAAACCCTGAGTTCGATTCCTCAGTACCACATACACAGAAAAAAGTCAGAAGTGGTGCTGTGGCTCAAGTGGTAGAGCGCTAGCCACAAGCAAAAAGAAGAAGAAGAAGAAGAAGAAAAGAAGCTCAGGGACAGTGCCCAGGCCCTGAGTACAAGCCCCAGGACTGGCAAACACACACACACACACACACACACACAATTCCATCTAAAACACTTAAAATAGTAATAGTTGATGTTCAACCTGTATGGTCACAATCTGAGACATGAAAGTAAAGCTTTATAGAAGTCTGAGAAGGTAAGATGCAAAAAGAAAGTGTTTCAGCCCCAAAAGAAGTAATTACTCTACTTGTGTGGGCAGCAGAGTTCTCAGGGTGCTGACTAGCGGCCAACCCCCCACACCGCCAAAAAGTGATTTTAAAATTCATCAGAGAGATCTAGTCACATCCAGGGACCACAGTCTCGTCAGCATAGAATTCTCATCTGTTAATATAATCCATGCTTATTAGATCCAGTGACACTAGGAAAAGCAAATAGCCCAGATTTCCTTTCAGATTCCTCAGCCTTAACCCTTCCTAAAAATGTACCTGCTCCTGTGAGTGGACAGATTGTGTGTGTGTGTGCGTGCGTGTGTGTGCGTGTGTGTGCAGGTGCTGGGGCTTGACCTTGGGGCCTGGGCACTGTCCCTGAGCTTTTTTGCTGGGTGGCACTGTACCACTTGAGCCACAGCTCCACTTCTGGCTTTTTAGTGGCTCAGTGGAGATGGAATCTCACGCTTTCCTGCCTGGCTGGCTTCACACGGGATCTTTAGATCTCAGCCTGCTGAGTAGTTGGGATTACAGGTGAGAGCCACTCGCACCTATCTGATACTTTCTTCTTTGTGTCCCTGTTGTGGAGCGTGAAGAGTGTGTCTTTCCTCTGGTGTGTGGCTGAGGAGCTTCTGGGAAGGCCTCACTACTCGCTGAAGAGCCACCTGCTGGGCCGAAGGCAGTCTATTGGCCCTGGCCCTGAGTTCAAGTCCAGTACTAGGGCGTAAAAAAGGTTGTTTCCAAGACTGGAGCCTAGGTCTAGGTTTCAAATTAGCCCTAGAAATCCAGATGCCTTCAGTAGAGAGCACTGTGAGGAGGTGTTTTTGAAAACCTTCCACGTGGTTTCAGTAGACTCCTTTGAACTCTGCCGTGAGAGCAGCTGGTCCAGAAGCCATAAGACCAGCTGACACCTGCACTGTG
>NW_012267427.1:0-710 GCF_000151885.1 Dipodomys ordii | reverse complement strand
CTCCCATAGCAGGCAGAGCCCCATGGGGGTTTAATCTGCTCCTGCTCACACGTGTGTACCAGCCGTGTGTGTGCTAACTGCGTGCATGCTCCCCTGTGGAGAGGGGGCCCAGCGGAGCGCCCCAGCTGCCGCTCACCGCCGGGGCACAGCAGGAGCAGGAGGGGCTCCGACCGTGACCAGCCATGCTTTTTCCCTCCCTGGGTGAGCCACATACACGCACGCCCACACGCACACAATGAAGCCATTAATTCCACTTCTGGTATAAACCTGAAAAAACTTGAAAGCAGGGGCTTTTTTAAGTTGAGATGAGGGTCTTAGGATATAGCCGAGGCTAGCCTTGAACACAGGATCCTCCTGCCTGAACTCCACTGGTGCTGAGGTTACGAGCATGCGCCGCCACCCCTGCTGGCACACGCCCATCCCAGCAGTGCTAGTCACAGTCACCCACAGGTGAGGGGAGCTACAGCCTGGGGGTGGGAAGCGAATGCGTGAAATATAGTCTATCTGTACAGAGAGATGACCCACCTTAAAATGGAAAGTAATCCCGACACACGCCACACCACCAGTGCACCTTGGGGACATGAGGCTGGCCCCAAGAGCCGTCAGATCCATCAGGACCGATGGGGGAAGAGAAACCCCAGTGTGCTCACGTGGCAGAACGTCAGCGTTGAGTAAAAAACTGAGTACGAGGTCCTGAGTTCAAGCCCCAG
>NW_012267426.1:430932-433853 GCF_000151885.1 Dipodomys ordii | reverse complement strand
GCGCCCGCTGCGCCGCGCGCTGCCTGGCCAAGACGGTGAGGACTTGTATTTGGGTGGGGGGATGTTTCCTATAAAAAAATAAAATAGAGGACTTTTATTTGGGTGGGGGGATGCTGGCGAAAATTGGAGGACTTGTATTTGGGTAGGGGGGGACGGTTCATCACCAGGGAGGGCTTTTATGGAGGTGGGGGGACCGGGCACACAGCACGGAGGGGCTTTTATGGAGGTGGGGGGAATGTTGCCAGAATAAAACTCTTTTATTTTGGTAGGGGGGCGGTTCCCCAGCATGGAGGGCTTTTATGGACGTGGGAGGACGGAGAGAGACACCAAGGAAGGGCTTTTATGGAGGTAGGGGGATGTTGCCAGAAGAAAAGGCTTTTATTTTGGGAGGGGGACGTTGACCAAGCCTGGAGGGCTTTTATTTAGGTGGGGAGGGTACGTTTCCAACATAGAGGACTTGTATTTGGGTGGAGGAATGGAGGGGACACAGCAAGGAGAGGCTTTTATGGAGGCGGGGGGGGGGGACGGGACCAGAATGGAGGGCTTTTATGTTGCTGGGAGGAGGGAGGTTTCTAGAAGGGAGGACTTTTATATAGGTGGGGGGATGTTTCCAGAACAGAGGGCTTTTATGAAGGTGGGGGGACGTTGACCAAGCATGGAGGGCTTTTATGCACGTAAGGGGGACATTGTCAAAATAGAGGGCTTTTACGTTGTTGGGGGGACGGAGGTTTCTAGAAGGGAGGACTTTAATTTAGGTGGTGGGGGGACGGAGACACAGCACGGAGGGGCTTTTATGTTGCTGTGGAGACGTTTCCAACAGAGACGGCTTTTATGTTGTTGTGGGGAGGTTTCCTTCCTGGAGGACTTTTATGTTGGTGGGGGGGAGGTTTCCAACATAGAGGGCTTTTTTATTTTGGTGGGGGCCGTTTCTAGCCTGGAGGGCTTTTATGTGGGTGGGGGGACGGACACTCCGTTTTTTTCCACCCTCCCGTCGGGAAGAGGAGGAAGGGGCAGCAGGAAGAAGGTCTGGGCCCTGCCTGCCCAGAAGACTTTTATGTTGGAGAGGGGATCGTATAACAGTAATAACCCCATGCACCCCATAATAACCCCATGCATCCCATAATAACCCATGCAACCCATAATAACCCCATGAACCCCATAATAATCCCATACACCCCATGACATCAAGCATCCCATAATAACACTATGCACCCCATAATAACACCCTGCACCCAATAATAACACCCTGCATCCCATAATAACACCCTATACCCCATAATAACCCAGCACCCATAATAACACCCTACACCCCATAATAACCTCTGCACCCCATAACACCCTACATCCCATAATAATTCCTACACACCATAATAACCCCTGCACCCAATAGTAACACCATGCATCCCATAATACCCTACACCACATAATAAAACTCTCTACCCCATAATAATACCCTGCACCCCATAATAACCCAGCACCCCATAATAACCCAGCACCCCATCCCTGCACCCCATAATAACACCATGCATCCCATAATAATACCCTATACCCCATAATAACCTCTGCACCCCATAATAACCCCTGCACTCCATAATAATCCCACACACCCCATAACACCATGCATCCCATAATAACACCCTGCACCCCATAATAACCCATGCATCCCATAATAATCCTTGCGTCCCATAATGACACCCTACATCCCAGAATAACATCATGCAGCCCATAATGCCCGCATCCCATAATAACCCCTGCACCCGTAATAACACCATGCACCCCATAATAACATCATACATCCCATAATAACCCCATGTACTCCATAATAATACCCTACATCCCATAATAATACCATGCATCCCATAATGATACCGTACACCCCATATAACCCATGCATCCCATAATAACCCCATGCACTCCCAAAGCATCCCATGCATCCCATAATAACACCCACCACCCCATAATAACCCAGCACCCCATAATAACCCCTACATCCCATCATAACCTCTGCATCCCATTATAACACCCTGCACCCCATAATTACACCATGCATCCCATAATAATACCCTATACCCCATAATAACCCCTGCACCCCATAATAACCCATGCACCCCATAATAACACCCTACACCCCATAATAACACCATGCATCCCATAATAACCCCATGCACCTAATAAGACCATGCATCCCATAATAATACCCTACACCCCATAATAATACACTACATCCCCTAATAACACCCTGCACCCCATAATAACTCCATGCACCCAATAATAACACCATGCATCCCATAATAACACCCTACACCCCATAATAACCCAGCAACCCATAATAACACCCTATACCCCATAATAACCCTGCACCCCATAATAACCCCTAAAACCCATAATAACCCTACACCCCATAACACCCTACACCCCATAATAACACCTACATCCCATAATAACCCTGCACCCCATAATAACAGCCTACATCCCATAATAACCCTGTACCCCATAATAACACCCTACATCCCATAACCCTGCACCCCATAATAACCCCTACATCCCATAATAACCCCTATATCCCATAATAACCCTACACACCATAACACCCTACACCCCATAATAATACCCTATACCCCATAATAACAGCCAACACCCCATAATAACACCCTACACCCCATAATAACACTTTATACCCCATAATAACACCCAACACCCCATAATAATACCCTACACCCCATAACACCCTACATCCCATAATAACCCTACACCCCATAATAACCCTACATCCCATAATAACCTCTGCACCCCATAATAACACCCTACATCCCATAATAACCCTAGACCCCATAATTACACCCTGCACCCCATAACCCCTACATCCCATAATAACCCTGCACCCCATAATAACCCCCTACACCCCATAATAACACCCTACA
>NW_012267426.1:429946-430882 GCF_000151885.1 Dipodomys ordii | reverse complement strand
CCCTCCGGGCCAATGAGAGCGCGCGCCGCGTCCCCGAGCGCTCCCGCCCCTCCCTCCTGCGGTCCTCGGCTGTCCCTGCCGTCTCTCAGGCCCGTATAACCCAATGAGAGCTCGCTCTGAGTCCTTCAGCCCTCCTGTCTGTTCCTGCTGCACTCATTGGATCTCCCTCCTGTCTATCCGGCCCCTCTGGACCAATGAGAGCTTGCGATGCGTGCCTGAGGCCGCCCCTCTGCGTCCTTTATCCTCCCGCCTCCCCTTGCTGCGTGCATTGAATTTTCCTGCTGTCATTCAGCCCCTTTCGTCCAATGAGAGCGCGTGATGCTTCCCTGCGCTTCTCCCCTCCTCCCTCGGGCTCTTATTGCCTTTTCCTGCTATCAATCACCCTTCTCTCGACCAATGAGCGCCTTTGTTGCGGTCCTGCGCTTCTCCCCGCCTCACTGCTGCGCGCATTCGTTCGTACTGCTGTCAATCAACCTTTTCCCGACCAATCAGAGCACGAGATGCGTTTCTGCGCTTCTCCCCGCCTCCCTGCAGCTGTTATTCACTTTCTCCTGCTGTCAATCAACCTTCTCTCGACCAATCACACTCCTAGCTGCGTTTCTTCGCTTCTCCCCGCCTCCCTGCGTCTGTTATTCGCTTTCTCCTGCTGTCAATCCTCCTCCTTTCGACCAATCACAGTCCGAGCTGCGTTTTCTCGCCTCTCCCCGCCTCCCTGCGGCTCCTATTCATTTTTCCTCTTGTCCATCAACCTTCTCTCGACCAATCACAGCGCGAGGTCCGTTTCTTCGCCTCTCCCCGCCTCCCTGCGGCTCCTATTCGCTGCTCCCGCCGTCCATATTCTCCCCTCGGCCAATCAGCGCCCTGCGTGCGTTTTTCCCCGGCCCCGCGGCCGCCATGGCGCTGCCCGCGCTGCTGCTTCTGCTGCTGCTGCTCGCG
>NW_012267426.1:424679-425022 GCF_000151885.1 Dipodomys ordii | reverse complement strand
ACCCCATAATTACACCCTGCACCCCATAACCCCTACATCCCATAATAACCCTGCACCCCATAATAACCCCCTACACCCCATAATAACACCCTACATCCCGTAATAACACCCTACACCCCATAATAACCCCTATATCCCATCATAACCCTATACCCTACATCCCATAATAACCCCTACATCCCATAATAACCCTACACCCCATAATAACACCCTACACCCCATAATAACACCCTACACCCCATAATAACACCCTACATCCCATAATAACACCCTACACCCCATAATAACCTCTGCACCCCATAATAACCCTACATCCCATAATTACCCTGCACCCCATAATAAC
>NW_012267426.1:423496-424176 GCF_000151885.1 Dipodomys ordii | reverse complement strand
GAAGGAAGGAGGGAAAGAAGGAGGGAAGGAAGGAAGGAAGGAAGGAAGGAAGGGAGGGAAAGAGGGAAGGGACTGAGGGAAGGAAGATAAGGAAAGAAGGAAGGATTTGAAGGAAGGAAGGAAAGGAAAGGAGGGAAAGAAGGAGAGAAGTAGGGAAGGAAGTAGGAAAGGATTAGAAGGAAGGATGGATGGATGGATGGGAGGGAAGGAAGGAAGGGAGGAGGGAAGGAAGGATGGAAGGAAAGAGAAGGTGGGAAAAAAGGAAGGGAGGAAGGAAGGGAAGGGAGGAAAAAGAGAAGTAGGGAAGGAAGTAGGTAGGAAAGATAGGAAAGAAGGAAGGATTGGAGGGAAGGAAGGAAGGAGGGAAAGATGGAGGGAAGGTAGGAAGGATTGGAGGGAAGGAACGAGAAAAGTAGGGAAGTCGGAAAGGATTAAAGGGAAGGAAGGATGGATGGGAGGGAGGGAAGGAAGGAAAGGAAAGGCAGGATGGAAGGGATTGGAGAGAAGGGAGGGAAGGAAGAAGGGAAGGAAGTAGATAAGGTAGGAAGGAAGGAGGGAAGGGGAGACAGAAGGAAGGAATGAGGGAAAGATGGGTGGAAGGGAGGAAGGAAGGATTGGAGGGAAGGAAGGAAGGAGTGAAGGAGGGAAGGAAGGAAGGAAGGAGGGAAGGAAGGAAGAAA
>NW_012267426.1:420990-423446 GCF_000151885.1 Dipodomys ordii | reverse complement strand
ACCCTACATCCCATAATAACACCCTACACCCCATAATAACCTCTGCACCCCATAATAACCCTACATCCCATAATTACCCTGCACCCCATAATAACACCCTACATCCCATAATAACCCTACACCCCATAATAACAGCCTACATCCCATAATAACACCCTACACCCCATAATAACACCCTACATCCCATAATAACACACAACACCCCATAATAACACCCGGCACCCCATAATAACCACTACATCCCGTAATAACACCCAACACCACATAATAACACCCTACATCCCATAATAACCCTGCACCCCATAATAACACCCTACATCCCATAATAACCCTGCACCCCATAATAACACCCTACATCCCATAATAACCTCTGCACCCCATAATAACACCTACATCCCATAATAACCTCTGCACCCCATAATAACCCCTACATCCCATAATAACCCTGCCCCCCCATCGCGGTTCCCCGGGATCGATAACGGATCGATACGTGAATCGATCGGCGCTGATTGGTCCGTCGGGATCGATCGATCGATGCGGGTCGATAGAGGCCTTCGAGAAACTTCCATGGATGGGAATCGATGGCTGTATCGATCGGTATCGATAGGTATTGATCGATATCGATAGGTATCTATATCGATAGACATCGATACCTATCGATATTGATAGATATCTATTGATAATGATAGATATCGATATTGGTAGATATCGATAGATATCTGTATGGATAGGTATTTATTGATAGATATTAATAGATATCGATATCAATAGATACTGATCGATATTGATAGATATCTGTATTAACAGATATCGATGGGTATCTATTGATAGATATTGATACATATCGATATTGATTCATATCGATAGGTATCTGTATAGATAGGTATTTATTGATAGATATTAATAGTGATATTGATAGATACTGATCAATATCGATAGATATCTGTATTAATAGATATAGATAGATATCGATTGATAGATATTCATAGATATCGATATTGATACATATCGATAGGTATCTGTATTGATAGGTATTTGTTGATAGATATTAATAGATATCGATATCGATAGATATCTATTGATCGATATCGATAGATATCTGTATTAGTAGATATCGATATCTATCGATATTGATACATAGGGATAGATATCTAAGGATAAAGATCGATAGATATGTATTGATAGATATCGATTCATATCTGTATTGATTGATATAATAGATACCTGTATTGATAGATATCTATATCGATAGGTATCGATAGATATGTATTGATATTGATCGATTGCTATATTGACATATCTATGTTCATACGTATCGATAGCTGTATTGATAGCTATGGATAGGTATCTATAGCGACACCTATTGACCAATAGCTATATTGATCATTATCTACATTGATAGATAATTATAGATATCTGTATTGATCGATATCGATCGATACCTATCTTGATAGATATCTGTACCGATAGTTATCGATAGATACCCATATGGAGCGATGCTGATCGATGTCTAGGTTGATCGATATCTATAGATCTCTCTGTTGATATTGATTGATATTGATAGATATCGCTAGGTATCGATATTGATAGATACTGACGGATCTCGATAATGATCATATTGATAGCTATTAGTATTGAGAGCTATCTATAGATCTGCGTATTGATCTTCATTGGGATACATATCGATAGAGATGGATATTGATCAGTACTGGTACATACAGGGGCATGGATCGATCTGGATATTGATATGTATTGATCATCGATGACAGATCGATATGGTTATCGATAGGGTTGGATGGATCGATATTGACACTCCGCACATGGATGTTTATCGATATGGCATATTGGTTTTTCCATTCCTTTCTTGGGTATTGACTGTATTGATGATTATTGATTATTGATTCCATGGGATCTATTACTATCAATAATAAGACAGGATCGTCCGTTGATTATAGTATTGATTGGGGTATTGGTTATTGGTTCCATGTAACCTAGTACTATCGATAATAACACAGGATCATCTATTGATTATATTATTGATTGATTGATGATTCATTGGTGAATGCTCGCTTCTTTCTCGACTGGAGTGAGTGGTGGGACTTGAACCCAGGACCTGTGACTGGGTGTGTGTGTCAGGTACCGCTCTGATGGATGAGATGGAATGATCCAGAACGTGTCGATGACGGGAGAGATACTGCACAGAGGACTTAATGACTGTGGGTGAATGAATGAATGTCCAGGGTTAAATAACATATTAATAACAAATGGTGAGGGAAACCACAGCCACCCATCCATCCACCCACCCATCCATCCATCCATCCATCCATCCATCCATCCACCCATCCACCCATCCATCCACCCATCCATCCACCCATCCACCCATCCATCCACCCATCCACCCATCCATCCATCCACCCATCCATCCATCCATCCATCCACCCATCCATCCATCCATC
>NW_012267426.1:420103-420940 GCF_000151885.1 Dipodomys ordii | reverse complement strand
GAGGGAAGGAAGGAAGGAAGGAGGGAAGGAAGGATTGAGGGGAAGGATTGGAAGGAAGGAGGGAAAGATTGAGGGGAAGGAAGGAGGGAAGGATTGAGGGGAAAGAAGGAAGGAAGGAGGGTAGGAAGGAAGAAAGGGAAGGAATGAGGGAAGGAAGGAAGAAAGGAGGGAAGGAAGGAAGGAGGGAAGGAACGAAGGAAGGAGGGAAGGAAGGAAGGAGGGAAGGAAGGAGGGAGGGAGGGAAGGAAGGATGGAGAGAAGGAAGGAAGGAGGGAAGGAAGGAAGGAAAGAAAGAAGGTGGGAAGGAAGGAAAAAGAGAAGTAGGTAAGAAAGATAGGAAGGAAGGAAAGAAGGAAGGGAGGGAGGGAAGAAAGGAGAAAAGTAGGGAAGGATTAGAGAGAAGGAAGGATGGATGGGAGGGAGGGAAGAAAGGAAAGAAGGAAGGATTGGAGGGAAGGAAAGAAGGATGAGTGGGATGGAAGGAAGGAAGGAGAAAGGGAAGGAAGGAAGGAGGAAGGGAGGGAAGGAAGGATGGAGAGAAGGAAAGTGAGAAGGAAGGAGGGAAGGAAGGAAGGATTGGAGGGAAGGAGGGAAGGAAGGAAGGAAGGAAGGAAGGAGGGAGGGAAGGAAGGAAGGAGGGAAGGAGGGAAGGAAGGAGGAAAGGAGGGAAGGAAGGAAGGAAGGAGGGAAGGAAGAAAGGAGGGAGGGAGGGAAGGAAGAAGGGAGGGAAGGAAGGGAGGAGGGAAGGAAGGAGGGAAGGAAGGAGGAAAGGAAGGAAGGAGGGAAGGAAGGAAGGAAGGAGGGAAGGAAGGAGGAAAGGAAGGAAGGAGGGAAGGA
>NW_012267426.1:418232-420053 GCF_000151885.1 Dipodomys ordii | reverse complement strand
CTTCCTTCCCTCCTTCCTTCCTTCCCTCCTTCCCTCCTTCCTTCCTTCCTTCCTTCCTTCCTTCCTTCCTTCCTTCCCTCCTTCCTTCCTTCCTTCCTTCCTTCCTTGACTTTGGAGATTGTTATTGATTTCTAGTTTGATTTCATATCTAATGTTGATTTCTATCATATTTCTAACTTTGATTCATTTTTTCCCTCTTCTCTTTGTCCTCCCCTCCCTCTGTCTGTCTGTCTGTCCGTCCGTGTCCGTCCGTCTGTCCTTCTGTGTCTGTCTGTCTGTGACTGTCCGTCCATCCGTCCGTATCCGTCTGTGTCCGTCTGTCCGTGTGTGTCCGTCTGTCCGTGTCCGTCCGTGTCCGTGTCCGTCTGTCCGTCCATGTCTGTCCGTCCGTCTGTGTCTATCTGTCCGTCTGTGTCCATCTGTCCGTCCGTTTGTGTCCGTCCGTGTCCGTCTGTGTCTGTCTTTCTGTCCGTCCGTGCATGTCTGTGTCTGTCCGTCCGTCCGTGTCCGTCTGTGTCCATCTATCTGTCCGTCCGTGTTCGTCTTTCTCTCTGTCTGCCCGTGTCCATCCGTCCGTCCATGTCTGTCTGTCCATGTCTGTCCATCTGTCCGTGTCCGTCTTTGTCCATCTGTCTGTCCGTGTCCATGTACGTTCGTGTCCGTGTCCATGTCCGTCCGTGTCCATGACTGTGTCCGTCCGTCCGTCCATGTCTGTCTGTGTTCGTCTGTGTCCATCTGTCTGTCCTTCCATGTCCGTCTGCCTGTGTCCATCTGTCCGTGTGTGTCCGTCTGTCCGTCTGTGTCCATCTGTCCGTCCGTGTCCGTGTCTGTTCGTCCGTCCATGTCTGTCTATCCGTGTCTGCCCGTCTGTGTCTGTCCATCCGTCCATGTCTGTGTGTGTCCATCTGTCTGTCTGTGTCCGTGTCCGTGTCTGTGTCCGTCCATCCGTCTGTGTCTGTCTATCCATCTGTGTCCATCTGTCTGTCCGTGTCTGTGTCCGTCTGTCTGTCCATGTCTGTCTGTCCGTCCGTCCGTGTCCGTCTGTCTGTGTCCATCTGTCCGTCTGTGTCTGTCCGTCTGTGTCCATCTGTCTGTCCGTGTCCGTGTCTGTGTCTGTCTGTCCGTCCGTGTCCGTGTCCGTGTCTGTCCGTGCGTTCATGTCTGTCCGTCCGTCCGTCTGTGTCCGTCTGTCCGTCTGTGTCTGTCTGTCTGTCTGTGTCCATCTGTCTGTCCGTGTCTGTGTCTGTCTGTCCGTCCGTGTCCGTGTCTGTCCGTGCGTTCATGTCTGTCCGTCCGTCCGTCTGTGTCCGTCTGTCCGTCTGTGTCTGTCTGTCTGTCTGTGTCCATCTGTCTGTCCGTGTCTGTGTCTGTCTGTCCGTCCGTGTCCGTGTCTGTCCGTGCGTCCATGTCTGTCCGTCCGTCCGTCTGTGTCCGTCTGTCCGTCTGTGTCTGTCTGTCTGTCTGTGTCCATCTGTCTGTCCGTGTCCGTGTCCGTGTCCGTCCGTCCGTCTATGTCTGTCTGTCCGTCCGTCTGTGTCTGTCTGTCCGTCTGTGTCCGTCCGTGTTCGTGTCCGTGTCCGTCTGTCCGTCCGTGTCTGTCCGTCCGTCCGTCCGTGTCTATCTGTCCGTGTGTCCGTCTGTCTGTCCGTGTCTGTGTCTGTGTCCGTGTCCATGTCCGTCCGTCCGTGTCCGTGTCCGTCCGTCCGTGTCCGTGTCCGTCCGTGCATCCGTGTCTGTCTGTCCGTCCGTCTGTGTCTATCTGTCCGTGTGTCCGTCTGTCTGTCCGTGTCTGTGTCCGTGTCCGTGTCCGTCCGTCCGTCC
>NW_012267426.1:408063-409872 GCF_000151885.1 Dipodomys ordii | reverse complement strand
GGAGGGAAGGAAGGAAGGAAGGAGGGAGGGAAGGAAGGAGGGAAGGAAGGAAGGAAGGAAGGAAGGAAGGAAGGAGGGAAGGAAGGAAGGAGGGAAGGAAGGAGGGAAGGAAGGACGGACACAGAGGACAATCAAGTCCAGGGGAAGGAAGTTGACCGCAGGGATAAATCGAGGCATGGGTGGGAATCCATCCCATCCCTGGAGGAGGGACCACAGATGGGGTAAATCGAGGCACGCGGCCGACCGTCCGCCGCCCGACCCCAGTGCCCTGGGCCTTGAACTCTGACCCCTAGGCGCTCGACCCCCTGGGTCTCGGCCCCAGTCCGGGTGGGGGGGGGACGCCAGGAGGCCTTGGTAACGGAGCCGTTCTCTATGTCTGTCTGTCTCTGTCCGTCTGTCTGTCTGCGTGTCTCTCTGTGTCTGTCCATCTGTCTCTTCTCTCTCTCTGTGTCTGTCTGTGTGTCTGTCTGTCTCTGTGTCCATCTGTCTGTCTGTCTCTCTTGTCCATCTGTCTGTCTCTCTGTGTCACTCTGTCCGTCCATCTGTCTCTGTGTCTCTCTGTCCGTCTGTCTCTGTCTGTCTCTGTGTCCGTCCGTCTGTCTCTGTCTCTGTGTCCATCCATCTGTCTCTGTGTCTCTCTGTCTGTCTCTGTGCCTGTCTCTGTGTCCGTCTGTCTGTCTCTGTGTGACTCTGTGTCCGTCTGTCTGTCTGTGTCTGTCTGTCTCTGTGTCTCTCTGTGTCCATCCGTCTGTCTCTGGGTCTCTCTGTCTGTCTGTCTGTGTTTGTCTGTCTGTCTGTGTCTGTCTGTCTGTGTCTGTCTGTGTTTGTCTGTCTGTCTGTGTCTGTCTGTCTGTCTGTGTCTGTCTGTCTGTCTGTCTGTCTCTGTCTGTGTCTGTCTGTCTGTGTCTGTCTGTCTGTCTGTGTCTCTGTGTCCGTCTGTCTGTCTGTGTCCTTCTGTCTATCTCTGTGTCTCTCTGTCTGTCCGTCTGTCTCTGTCTGTCTGTGTCTCTCTCTCTGTCTGTCTGTCTCTGTGTCTGTCTGTCTGTGTCTGTCTGTCTGTCTGTCTGTGTCTGTCTGTCTGTGTCTGTGTCTGTCTGTGTCCGTCTGTCTGTCTGTGTCTCTCTGTGTCCATCTGTCTGTCTGTGTCCATCTGTCTATCTCTGTGTCTCTCTGTCTGTCTCTGTGTGTCTCTGTGTCTGTCTGTGTCTATCTGTGTCTGTCTGTCTCTGTGTCTCTCTGTGTCCGTCTGACTGTCTCTGTGTGTCTGTGTCTGTCTGTCTGTCTCTGTCCATCTGTCTGTGTCTCTCTGTGTCCGTCCGTCTGTCTGTGTCTGTCTCTCTGTGTCCATCCGTCTGTCTGTGTCTGTCTCTCTGTGTCCGTCTGTCTGTCTGTGTCTGTCTGTCTGTCCGGTCTCTCTGTGTCTGTCTGTCTGTCTGTGTCTCTCTGTGTCCATCTGTCTGTGTCTGTCTGTCTGTCTGTGTCTCTCTGTGTCTGTTTGTCTGTCTGTGTCTGTCTGTCTGTCTGTTTCTGTCTGTTTGTTCGTGTTTGTCTGTCTGTGTCTGTCTGTCTGTCTGTCTGTGTCTGTCTGTCTGTCTCTCTCTGTGTCTGTCTGTCTGTGTCTCTCTGTGTCTGTCTGTCTGTGTCTCTCCGTGTCCGTCCGTCTGTCTCTGTGTCTCTCTGTCCGTCTATCTCTGTGTGTCTCTGTGTCCATCCTTCTGTCTCTGTGTCTCTATGTCCGTCCATCTGTCTGCGTGTCTCTCTGTGTCCGTCCGTCTGTCTCTCTGTCTTGTCTGTCTCTGTGTCCGTCTG
>NW_012267426.1:397498-400540 GCF_000151885.1 Dipodomys ordii | reverse complement strand
ACTGCGCGGGCGCCCGCAAGTGCTGCGCCAACGGCTGCGGACGCACCTGCCAGGGCCCGCGGGCCCGCCTGCGAGGTGAGGGGGGGCGATCGATCGGGGATCGATGATGGGCGATCGATGATGGGGTATCGATCATTGGCGATCGATTATTGGTGATCGATGATTGGTTATTGGTTATCGACTATTGTGATCGATGATTGGTGATTGATTGATTTATCGGCCACTGGTGGGTTATTGATTTGGTATCGATTGGGGATCGATAATTGGTTATTGATTATTGGTTCTCGGTGATTGGTGATTGATGATTGGTTATTGATTGATTTATTGGCCAGTGATGGGTTATTAATTAGGTATCGATTGGGGATGGATAATTGGTGATTGATTATTGGTGATCGATTATTCATGATCGGTTGTTGGTTGTTGGTTGTTGATTAGTGATTTATTTATCGGCCACTGATGGATTATTGATTTGGTATCGATTGGTGATCGATTATTGGTGATCGAGTATTGGTGATCGATTATTGGTGATCGACGATTGGTTATGGATTAGTGATTTATTTATTGGCCAGTGATGGGTTATTGATTTGGTATGGCTTGGTCGTCGATCATCGATGAGTTATTGATTAGTTATTGATCTGAATAGTGTCGATTGGTTATCGATCAGTTATCGATTAGTGATTGATTGATTGGACAGTTATTGATTAGTGATTGCTTTATTTATTGACCAGTGATGGGTTATTGATTTAGAATCGACTGATGATCGATCAGTGATTGATCAGTTATTGATTAGTTATCGGTCTGTCTGGTATCGATTGGATATCTATTATCTATCAGTTATCCATTAGTGATTGATTTATTGGACAGTTATTAGTTGTTGATTAGTGATTGATTTATTGGCCACTGATGGGTTACTGATTTGGTATCGATTGGTTGTCGATCATAGGTCAGTTATGGATTAGTTATTGATCTGTCTTGTCTCAATTTATCGGTTGTCTATTATCAATGATCGATTAGTGGTTGGTGTATTGGCCAGTGATAGGTTATTGATTTGTTATTGGTTTATCTGCTATTGATTGGCCCGCTATGGGTTACTGATCTGTGATCGATGTATGGGTGACTGATCGATCGGGTGTGGATTGGTCATAGATTATCAATCGGTTAGCGATCGATCGGGTATCGATTATCGATTAGTGATCGATTTATTCATCATTGGCTATTGCCGTTCTGGTTATTGATCGGTTATCAATCGGGAATCGATTTATAGGTTATCGATTTATAGGTCCTAGATCAGTTATCGATTTGTCATTAGCTATCGCATAATCGGTTATTTATCAATCATCGATTGGTTATCAGTTATCGATTTATTAGACATGGGTTGTCGATTTATTATCGATCAATCGGGCATCAATTTAACGGTTATCGATTAGTTATCGATTTACCTGTTGTTGGTTATCGCATTATCGGTTATTGATCGATTATCGATCGGTTATCGATTTATCGGGTATCGATTGGTGATCGATTGATCGGTTATCGATTGGTCGATTACCAATTATCGATTTATTCATCACTGGCTATCGCATTATCGGTTGTTAATTGATTATCGATTGGTGATCGATTATCGATCAGTTATCGATCGGCTATCGGTTTCTGATTAGTGATCGATGCCTCGTTGGCTGCTCCCCCAGGCGTCCCCGCCAGGCCCAGGCAGGAGCTGAGATTCCGCGAGTTCGAGTCCGGGCGGCTGGAGCTGCGCTGGTCATCCAGGTCCAACGCGTCCCTCGAACCCGTGGTCTACGTGGTGCAGCGTCGATGGAACCGTGGGATCCACCCCAGCGAGGACGAGGCCACGCCGTGGCGGACGGTCACCCAGGTGAGACCCCGAAAACCCAAGGGGGAAAATCCATCCCCCCAACTCAGGACCCCTGGGGGAAATCCAAGATGGCGCCCTGGACCTCTTCACTCATCCAAGACCATTGGGAGACCCATTGCTCACATCCAACATGTCACCTTGGACCTGTTCCTTCCCCCCAACCTGGTCTCCCAACCCTGGAAAACCCATTGTTCAAATCCAAGATGGCGCCCTTGATCTCTTAATTTCAACAGAACCCGACTCCAGACATCCACGACCATTGGGAGACCCATTGCTCACATCCAACATGGCGCCCTGGACCTGTTCCTTCCCCCCAACCTGGTCTCCCAACCCTGGAAAACCCATTGTTGAAATCCAAGATGGCGCCCTTGATCTCTTAATTTCACCAGAACCCAACTCCAGACATCCACGAGCATTGGGAGACCCATTGCTCACATCCAACATGGCGCCCTGGACCTGTTCCTTCCCCCCAACGTGGACTCCCAACCCTGGAAAACCCATTGGTCAAATCCAAGATGGCGCCCTGGACCCCTTGATTTCAGCCAAACTGGATTCCCAGCACCTACGACCATTGGGAGACCCATTGCTCACATCCAACATGGCGCCCTGGACCTGTTCCTTCCCCCCAAACTGGCTTCCCAACCCTGGAAAACCCATTGGTCAAATCCAAGATGGCGCCCTGGACCTCTTAATTTCACCAGAACCCGACTCCCGCCATCCACAAGCATTGGGAGACCCATTGCTCACATCCAACATGGCGCCCTGGACCTGTTCCTTCCCCCCAACTTGGTCTCCCAACCCTGGAAAACCCATTGGTCAAATCCTTCATTTCTTTTCCTTCCTCCCCGCAGACCACCGAGGAACACGCGCAGCTGGACGACATCCGGGCCACGCGCTGGTACCAGTTCCGGGTCGCAGCCGTCAACAGCCATGGCACGCGGGGGTTCACCGCCCCCAGCAAGCACTTCCGGTCCTCCCGAGGTCAGAGGGGTCGTGACCCCTGGACAGGGGTCGGGGGGGGAAGGAAGGAGGGAAGGAAGGAAGGAAGGAAGGAGGGAAGGAAGGAGGGAAGGAAGGAAGGAAGGAGGGAAGGAAGGAAGGAGGGAAGGATGGAAGGAAGGAGGGAAGGAAGGAAGGAGGGAAGGAAGGAAGGAATGAAGGAGGGAAGGAAG
>NW_012267426.1:391133-391578 GCF_000151885.1 Dipodomys ordii | reverse complement strand
TGGATGGATGGGTGGATGGATGGATGGATGGATGGGTGGATGGATGGATGGAGGGATGGATGGGTGGATGGATGAGTAGATCTCAGCCTGCTGAGCAGCTGGGATGAGAGGCGTGAACCCCAGGCCTCCAAGCCTGGTCCTGGGTTCGAGGCCACTCCAGAACAATCCTTTCCCCCCACCCAATCCCAGACTCTTCGTTTCCTTGAGGAAAGTTGACCCCCGGCATTGGTTGATGGTTTTGTGTGCCCTTTGACCTTGTAGGCTCCAAGGTCAGCAAGTACCAGGTGGAGTGGTCTCCCGAAATCTGTGCCCAAAACCAAACGGCCGGGCAGGGACCCTGGTACATCTCCACCCAGGTAAGGACAGAGTTCATGCTCACAGTGACATCAGTGTAATTACAGTTACTATCATTGTTGATGGATGGATGGGTGGGTGGATGGATGGG
>NW_012267426.1:383524-386313 GCF_000151885.1 Dipodomys ordii | reverse complement strand
GTCTGTCTCTCTCTCCTTCTGTCTGTCTATCTCTCTCTCTGTCTGTCTGTTTCTCTGTCCATCTGTCTGTCTCTGTCTTTCTGTCTGTCTGTGTCTCTGTCTGTCTGTCCTGTCTGTGTGTGTCTCTCTGTCTGTCTGTCTGTCTCTGTCTCTCTGTCCATCTGTCTGTCTCTCTCTCTCCTTCTGTGTCTCTGTCTCTCTGTCCATCTGTCTGTCTCTCTCTCCTTCTGTCTGTCTGTCTCTGTCTGTCTGTCTGTATGTTTCTCTGTCCATCTGTCTGTCTCTGTCTTTCTGTCTGTCTGTGTCTCTGTCTGTCTGTCCTTCTGTCTGTGTGTGTGTCTCTCTCTCTGTCTGTCTCTCTGTTTCTCTGTCTGTCTGTCTGTCTCTCTGTCCATCTGTCTGTCTCTCTCTCCTTCTGTCTGTCTGTCTGTCTGTCTCTCTCTGTCCGTCTGTCTGTCCCCCCCTTCCCCGCCCCCCGCTGCAGGCCTCCTCCGTGACCCTCGCCCCCCTCGCCGCCTCCTGCCGGTATCGGGTGCGGGTGGGGGGGGAGGAGCTGCTCTTCACCACCCCGCCCCTCCCCCGCCCCGCACATCCGGGTAAGTGAGGGGGGAGGGGGAGGGGGGAGGACCCACCCCAACCCCCAACCCCGGGGGGGGGAGGGGCCGGGAGCAAAGAACAGAGGAGGAAGAAGGGGAGGAAGAGGAGGAGGAAGAAGAAAAAGGAAGAAGAAGAACAAGAGGAGGAAGAAGAGGAAGAAAAGAAGAAGAAGAAGGAGAAGAATTAGAAGAAGAAGGAGGAGGAGGAGGAGGAGGAGGAGGAGGAGGGAAGGAGAAAAGAAGAAGGAGAAGAAGAAGAATTAGAATTAGAAGAAGAAGAAGAAGAAGGAGAAAGAGATGGTAAAGGAGAAGGAAAACGAGAAGGAGATGGAGTAGAAGGAAAAGGCAAGGAGGAGGAGGAGGAGGAGAAGAAGAGGAGGAGGAAGAAGAAAAAGGAAGAACAAGAACAAGAGGAGGAAGAAGAGGAAGAAAGGACGAAGAAGAAGAAGAAAGAAGAAGAAGGAGAAAGAAGAAGAAGGAGAAAGAAGAAGGAGAAAGAGATGGTAAAGGAGAAGGAAAAGGAGAAGGAGATGGTAAAGGAGAAGGAGAAGAAGAAGAAGAAGGAGAAGGAGAAGAAGAAGAAGGAGAGAAGGAGAAGAAGAAGAAGAACAATTACAAGAAGAAGAAGAAGGAGAAGTAGAAGAGGAAGAAGAAGGAGAAGAAGAAGGAGAAAGAGATGGTAAAGGAGAAGGAGAAGGCGAGGAGGAGGAGGAGTAGGAGAAGAAGAAGGAAGAGAAAAGGAAGAGGAAGAAGAAGGAGGAGAAGGAGAAGAGGATGAGGAAGAGGAAGAAGAAGAGGAGGAAGAAGAAGAGGAGGAGGAAGAACAGAAGGAAGAGGAAAGAGAAGAAGAGGAAAAGAGGAGGAGGAAGAAGGGAAAAGGAAGAATTGGAAGAAGAGAAAAAAGGAAGTAGAGGAAGAACAGGAAGACTAGGAGGAAAAATAGGAAAAAGAAGGGGAAGAACAGGAAGAAGATGAAGGGGGAGAAGTAGAGGAAGGAGGGAACGAAAGAAGGAAGGAGGGATGGAAGGAAGGAAAGAGGGATGGAGGGAAGGAGGGAAGAAAAGAGGGAAGGAAGGAATGAAAGAAGGAGGGAAGGAAGGAGGGATGGAAGGAAGGAAGGAAGGAGGGATGGAAGGAAGGAGGGAAGGAAGGAAGGAGGGATGGAAGGAAGGAAGGAAGGAGGGATGGACGGAAGGAGGGAAGGGAGGAAGGAGGGAAGGAAGGAAAGAAGGAGGGAAGGAAGGAAGGAAGGAGGGATGGAAGGACAGAAGGAAGGAAGGAAGGAAAGAGGGAAGGAAGGAAGGAGGGAAGGATGGGTGGAAGGGTGGATGGATGGATGGGTGGGTGGGTGGATGGATGGGTGGGTGGGTGGATGGATGGATGGATGGATGGGTGGATGGATGGATGGATGGATGGATGGGTGGGTGGGTGGATGGATGGATGGATGGATGGGTGGATGGATGGATGGATGAATGGATAGATGGGTGGATGGGTCGATGGATGGATGGGTGGATGGATGGATGGGTGGATGGGTGGATGGATGGATGGATGGGTGGATGGATGGGTGGATGGATGGGTGGATGGATGGATGGATGGATGGATGGATGGGTGGATGGATGGATGGATGGGTGGATGGATGGATGGATGGATGGATGGATGGATGGATGGATGGGTGGATGAATGGATAGATGAATGGATAGATGGGTGGATGGGTGGATGGATGGATGGGTGGATGGATGGATGGATGGGTGGATGGATGGGTGGATGGATGGATGGATGGATGGTCTGGGTGTGCCCAGGGGGTGCTGCGTTTCCTAGGGGCAGGTGGGGGGGGCGGCCACTCACCCCCTTTATCTCCTCCCAGGGCCCCCTGGGAAGCAGCTCCACCCCGCTCCTCCTGACAAGCGACCTCCAGGGAGATACTGACCCCTTCCTCCATGGGATGGGACTGTGCACAGGACGTGAGCTCCTCGCACACAACATGGCTCCCACGAGCAGAACTTGGTGCCAGCCCTGGGTGCTGACTGTGGAGAAGTCCATCCCCGGGGTCCCTTCTGGCCACCATTGATGCATCTGCAAGGAAGGAAGAGACGGTGAAGGGAGGGAGGCCATCTTCAGAGGAAAAAACAAACACACAGATATGGGTGGATGGGTGGATGGGTGGATGGATGGGTGGATGGGTGGATGGATGGA
>NW_012267426.1:377353-383114 GCF_000151885.1 Dipodomys ordii | reverse complement strand
GGATGGATGGATGGATGGAAGGATGGATGGATGGATGGATGGGTGGGTGGATGGATGGATGGGTGGATGGATGGATGGATGGATGGGTGGGTGGATGGGTGGATGGATGGATGGATGGGTGGATGGATGGATGGATGGATGGGTGGGTGGATGGGTGGATGGATGGATGGGTGGATGGATGGATGGATGGATGGGTGGAAGGATGGATGGGTGGACGGATGGATGGATGGATGGATGGATGGATGGGTGGATGGATGGGTGGATGGATGGATGGATGGGTGGATGGATGGATGGATGGATGGGTGGGTGGATGGGTGGATGGATGGATGGATGGATGGATGGGTAGATGGGTGGATGGATGGGTAGATGGATGGATGTGTGGAGGGATGGAAGGACAAGAGTAGATGGATGGGTGGATGGATGGGTAGTTGGATGGATGAGTAGATGGATGGGTGGATGGATGGGTGGATGGATGGATGGGTGGGTGGGTGGATGGGTGGATGGATGGATGGATGGACGGGTTGTTGGATGGGTAGATGGATGGATGGATGGATGGATGGAAGAGTAGATGGATGGGTGGATGGATGGGTAGTTGGATGGATGAGTAGATGGATGGGTGGATGGATGGATGGATGGATGGGTAGATGGGTGAATGGAGGGATGGGTGGAGGGATGGATGGACGGAAGAGTAGATGGATGGGTGGATGGATGGGTAGTTGGATGGATGGATGGGTGTGTGGATGGATGAGTGAGTGGATGGATGGATAAATGGATGGATGGGTGGATATGTGGATGGATGGGTAGTTGAATGAGTAGAAGGATGGATGGACGGGTAGATGGATGGATGAGTAGATGGATGGGTGGATGGATGAGTAGTTGGATGAGTGGAAGGAAACATGGATGGATGGATGGGTGGATGGATGGATGGATGGGTGGATGTGTGGATGGATATATTTGTGCAGGAAGAGAAAGAGAGAATGAAGACCCGATCTAGTGGAATCAGGCCTTGGTCATCCATCTATCCACCAGCATGCACGGGTTCCTTCCCCATACTTGGCCAAATCCAGAGTGGACGACCTTCTCCAAAACAATCATAATAACGACAACAACAACCACAGACACACACGTGGACTCTCCAACCTCTTACACGATTCATACCCACATTCACGCGTGTAGACCTCCTGGGTTCCCATCCCATGATGGTTGCCATCATCCATCCACCCATCCACCCATCCATCCACCCATCCATGTACCCACCCATCCACCCATCCATCCATCCATCCATCCACCCATCCATCCACCCATCCACCCATCCATCCATCCATCCACCCAACCATCCATCCATCCACCCATCCATCCATCCACCCACCCATCCATCCATCCACCCATCCATCCATCCATCCACCCACCGATCCATCCACCCATCCATCCATCCATCCATCCACCCATCCACCCATCCATCCATCCACCCATCCATCCATCCACCCACCCACCCATCCATCCACCCATCCACCCACCCATCCATCCATCCATCCATCCATCCATCCATCCACCCATCCACCCATCCATCCACCCATCCATCCATCCATCCACCCATCCATCCACCCATCCATCCATCCATCCATCCATCCCAGAGACTCAGGAGGAGGAGGCTGAGATCTGGAGGATCAGGGTTCGATCCCCACCCACACTCCCTGGTCTCTCCTCTGGGTTGAACCCCTGGAACCCACAGCCTCCAGCCCCAGCCAGACACACGCACCGTGGTCCAAGTGGTCGAGGACCAGCCTCGAAGGCCAACGTCTCAGAGACCAGCACCACCGTCTTCAGGTTCTGAGTTCAAATCCCAGGACTGGCAGATAACCATAATAAACAATAAGAGTCACCTCTTCATGTGTTCTTGATGACCCTCCCTGGAGGAAGGTGCTTGGAAGACTCCGTTTGGCTTTTATTTTGGAGGGGGGGATCTGGGAAGGAATAAACCATTGGTTTCTGGGGAGAGTGTGGTTGTGTGGTCTTTGTGAAAAGGAAATCGATAAGAGAGACAGAGAGAGATAGACAGACAGACATGAAAGGTGGATGGATGGATGGATTTATCCATAAATAAACAGATGGATACATAGATAGACAGACAGACACATGGATGGATGGATGGGTGGATGGAAGGATGGGTGGATGGAAGGATGGGTGGATGGACAGACAGATACATCCACAGATAGATAAGTAGACTGACAGGTGGATGGATGGACAGAGAGATAGATCAATATATTGATACATGTCTACATAAGTAGAAGGATGGGTGGATGGATGGATGGGTAGATGGATGGATGGATAGGTGGATGGATGGGTGGATGGATGGATAGGTGGATGGATGGATGGATGGATGGATGGATGGGTGAATGGGTGGATGGATGGGTGGATGGATGGATGGATGGATGGGTGGATGGATGGATGGGTGAATGGGTGGATGGATGGGTGGATGGATGGATGGGTGGATGGATGGATGGGTGGCTGGATGGGTGGGTGGATGGGTGGATGGATGGGTGGATGGATGGATGGATGGATGGATGGATGGGTGGGTGGATGGATGGATGGGTGGGTGGATGGATGGGTGGATGGATGAATTAATGGGTGGATGGATGGATGGTTGATGGATGGATGGATGGATGGATTGGTGGATGTTTGGATAGATGGGTGGATGGTTGGTGGATGGATGGATGGATGGATGGGTGGATGGATGGATGGTTGATGGATGGATGGGTGGATGGATGGATGGGTAGATGGATGGATGGATGGATGGATGGGTTGTTGGATGGGTGGAAGGATGGATGGATGGGTGGTGGGATGGATGGACGGATGAGTGGATGGATGAGTAGATGGATGGGTGAGTAAATGGATGGTTAGTTGGATGAGTGGAAGGATGGATGGATGGGTGAATGAGTAGATAGATGAATGGATGGGTGGATGGATAAATGGGTGGATGGTTGGGTTGATGGATGAGCGGTTGGATGGATGGATGGGTTGTTGAATGGATAGATGAATGGGTGAATGGATGGATGGGTGGAGGGATGGATGGACGGATGAGTAGATGGATGGGTAGTTGGATGAGTGGAAGGATGGATAGATGGGTGGATGAGTAGATAGATGAATGGATGGATGATTGGATGGGTGGATGGCTGAGTGGTTGGATGGGTGCATGGGTGGATGGATGGATATACATCGCATATTACAATCTATACCATGTATAATATATACTGTACATGCTATATGTCCTGTGTGTCACCTGTCTACATGGATGTTCATGCAGTATAGATACTATATATAAATGATATCACATGTACCTGTCATAGATGCTCTATATCATGTGTAGACCATCCATACATCATAGATCCTATGTATATTATATATCTATAACGTCAATCACATATACGTATCATAGACATTCTATATCATGTATATATTTAATAGATCCAATAGGTCATGTATATCATGTATATCACATATATATGTGAAAGATACGATCGATGGTATATATTACGTCACGGATCCATGCCTAGCTCACTCGATACCTATGACATCTCCATGTCCTACAGACTCTATATCATGTATATAACATGTATATGTGTCATAGATCCTATGGGTCGTGTCTATCACGTATATAACATGTATCATCGAGCCTATAGATATTATATATCACATAGATGATATCTTCTGTGTGATGTATATAACATATGTTATATATCACATAGATGATATCTTCTGTATGATGTATATCACATATATTATACATAACATAGATGATATCTTCTGTATGATGTCTATGACATATATTATCTATCACATAGATGATATCTTCTGTGTGATGTCTAGAACATATATTATATATCACATAGATGATATCTTCTGTATGATGTATATAACATATATATTACATAGATGATATCTTCTGTATGACGTCTATAACATATATATCACATAGATGATATCTTCTGTATGATGTCTATAACATATATTATATATCACATAGATGATATCTTCTGTATGATGCATATAACATATATTATCTATCACATAGATGATATCTTCTGTATGGTGTATATAACATATATATCACATAGATGATATCTTCTGTGTGATGTATATAACACATATGATATATCACATAGATGATATCTTCTGTATGATGTCTATCACATCTATTATATATCACATAGATGATATCTTCTGTATGACGTATATGACATATATTATATATCACATAGATGATATCTTCTGTATGATGTCTATCACATATATTATATATCACATAGATGATATCTTCTGTATGATGTATATAACATATATATCACATAGATGATATCTTCTGTATGACGTATATGACATATATTATATATCACATAGATGATATCTTCTGTATGATGTCTATAACATATATGATATATCACATAGATGATATCTTCTGTATGATGAATATAACATATATTATATATCACATAGATGATATCTTCTGTATGATGTATATAACATATATGATATATCACATAGATGATATCTGCTGTATGATGTATATCACATATATTATATATCACAGATGATATCTTCTGTATGATGTCTATCACATATATTATATATCACATAGATGATATCTTCTGTGTGATGTCTAGAACATATATATCACATAGATGATATCTTCTGTATGACGTATATGACATATATTATATATCACATAGATGATATCTTCTGTATGATGCATATAACATATATTATATATCATATAGATGATATCTGCTGTATGATGTATATCACATATATTATATATCACAGATGATATCTTCTGTATGACGTCTATAACATATATGATATATCACATAGATATCTTCTGTATGATGAATATAACATATATTATATATCATAGATGATATCTGCTGTATGATGTCTATAACATATTATCTATCACATAGATGATATCTTCTGTATGGTGTATATGACATATATATCACATAGATGATATCTTCTGTGTGACGTCTATAACACAGGTATATATAGCACAGATCGGGGGGCGTGGCCTCGCCCCGACCAATCCACGCGTTGACCACGCCCCTGGGTGGGCGTGGCCTCGCCCCCGCGCGCGTCAGAGACTCCAGAGACCAATCCCCGCGCTGACCACGCCCCTCGGTGGGCGTGGCCTCGCCCCCGCGCGCGTCAGAGACTCCAGAGACCAATCCCCGCGCTGACCACGCCCCTGGGTGGGCGTGGCCTCGCCCCCGCGCGCGTCAGAGACTCCAGAGACCAATCCTCGCCCTGACCACGCCCCCCAGAGGGCGTGGCCTCGCCTCCACCAACGTCAGAGAGTCCACAGACCAATCCCCGCGCTGACCACGCCCCTCGGTGGGCGTGGCCTCGTCCCGACCAACGTCAGAGACTCCAGAGACCAATCCTCGCCCTGACCACGCCCACCAGAGGGCGTGGCCTCGCCCCCACCAACGTCAGAGAGTCCCGAGACCAATCCCCGCGCTGACCACGCCCCTCGGTGGGCGTGGCCTCGCTCCCACCAACGTCAGAGACTCCAGAGACCAATCCCCGCGCTGACCACGCTCCCCGCAGAGCCCCGGATGTGCTCGCGGCGTGGGGAGAGGCCTCGGTGGGCGTGGCCTCGCTCTCGACGAATCCCCGTGCTGACCACGCCCCTCGGTGGGCGTGGCCTCGCCCCCGCGCGCGTCACAGACCCCGTCGGCCAATCCCCGCGCTGGCCACGCCCCCCCCG
>NW_012267426.1:374866-376046 GCF_000151885.1 Dipodomys ordii | reverse complement strand
CCTCCCCGGGGTCGCCGGGGTCATTTCCGGTGCGTGGAGCAGGTGAGTCCCGCCTCCCCGGGGTCGGACGCGTCATTTCCGGTGGGTGGAACGCTGGGTCCCGCCTCCTGAAGGTCGCAGGGGTCGTTTCCGGTTCAAAGACAGCTTAGTCCCGCCTCCCCGGGGTCGCAGGGGTCATTTCCGGTTGAGAAACAGTCGTTTCCGGTGGATAGACACCTTGGTCCCGCCTCCCCGAGATCGGACACGTCATTTCCGGTGGATGGAGCGCATGGTCCCGCCTCCTTAAGGTCGCAGGGGTCATTTCCGGTTCAGAAACTGTCGTTTCCGGTGGATGCAGACCTTGGTCCCGCCTCCCCGAGGTCGGACACGTCATTTCCGGTGGGTGGAGAGCTTGGTCCCGCCTCCCCGAGGTCGTTTCCGGTTCATGAATACCTTAGTCCCGCCTTCCCGGGGGTCGGACGGGTCACTTCCGGTTCAGGGACTGGTTGGTCCCGCCTCCCCGGGGTTGCTGGGGTCACTTCCGGTTCGGAAATACTCATTTCCGGTGGATACACACCTTGGTCCCGCCTCCCTGGGGTCGGACGAGTCATTTCCGGTGGATGGAGAGCTTTGTCCCGCCTCCCCGGGGTCAAACGGGTCATTTCCGGTGGGTGGAGAGCTTGGTCCCGCCTCCCCGAGGTCGTTTCCGGTTCATGGATAGCTTAGTCCCGCCTTCCCGGGGTCGGACGGGGTCACTTCCGGTTCAGGGACTGGTTGGTCCCGCCTCCCCGGGGTTGCTGGGGTCACTTCCGGTTCGGAAACACTCATTTCCGGTGGATACACACCTTCGTCCCGCCTCCCTGGGGGTCAGACGGGTCATTTCCGGTTCAGGGACAGGCTGGTCCCGCCTCCCCGGGGTCGCACAGGTCGTTTCCGGTTCATGGAGAGCTTGGTCCCGCCTCCCCAGGGTCGGAGGACTCATTTCCGCTTCATAGACAACGTAATCCCGCCTCCCCGGGGAGGAAGGGGTCGTTTCCGGTTCATGGACAAGTTGGTCCCGCCTTAAAATAACTGACAGGCGCGACTCGGGCTCGGATTGGTCGATTCTGCGTGATTGACAGCTCGGTCCCGCCTCCCAAGGACAGCCAGGAGTGACTCTGAACCTGATTGGTCCATTCTGGGTGATTGACAGCTTAGTCCC
>NW_012267426.1:366681-369688 GCF_000151885.1 Dipodomys ordii | reverse complement strand
ATGGATGGATGGATGGATGGGTGGATGGATGGATGGATGGATGGATGGGTGGATGGGTGGGTGGATGGATGGATGGGTGGGTGGATGGATGGATGGATGGAAGGATGGATGGGTGGATGGATGGATGGATGGATGGGTGGATGGGTGGATGGATGGAGGAGGAGCTGCACAACCCACATCACAGCTGCAGCCATGGCTTCCAGAGCAGGTGGCCCATTGAGAGCTGGTTGGTGACGTGGCGGGGCACGGTGTCCTTGTGTCTCTGGGCGGCCTGGGCCATGGCGCGCAGCACAGCGTGGAAGCGTGGCTCGGTGGCGGGTGTCAGGGGTGTGAGCTCGCGGGGGTCACGGGAGAGGTCAAAAAGCAGCGGGGGGTCATGGCGTGTGACGTGGCGGCCATGACACAGGCACACGTGGGTGTCGTGGCAGCCATTGGAACCCGGGGGGCTGAAGTTGGGCGTGAAGTAGAAGGCCTTCCAGATGGACGTGCCTGTGGACAGACGGACAGAGTGAGAATGGTCAGCCCATCCATCCATCCACCCACCCATCCATCCATCCACCCAACCATCTATCCATCCACGCATCCATCCATCCATCCACTCATCCATCCATCCATCCATCCATCCATCCACCCATCCATCCATCCATCCACCCATCCACCCATCCACCCACCCATTCAACAATCCATCCATCCACCCATCCACCCACCCATCAATCCATCCATCCATCCATCCACACCTCCATCCATTCATCCACTCATCCATCCATCCACCCATCCATCCATCCATCCACCCATCTATCCACTCATCCATCCATCCATCCATCCACACATCCACCCATCCATCCATCCATCCATCCATCCACACATCCACACATTACTCACTGTTCTTCGGGTGCCAGCGTACGGCGTTCAGGTAGGAGTTGCAGTAGTGGAAGAGGAACTCATGCTCAGAGCGGGCGATTTCTCCTCGAAGTAGGGGCATCAAGTCACGGCCATCGATGATCCTGTGGCACGGATCAGAGAGGTCAGGTGCTGTGCTGTCTCTGTGTCTAACACACCCAGCCTTGATGCCCCTGCTGAGATTTGAACTCACAACCCAGGCTCTTGTCTCTCTGAGCTCAAGCTGAGCACTGGACCAGTTGGATGCATCTCTACCAAGATGGCGCCACTTCCTGTTGGCTGGTTGGGAGGGGGCATCAGACTTTCCCGTCTTGGGGGACCTGACCCTCACCCCAACTCCTGAGGAGGATCAGACCCCTGAGAGTCTGATTCTTCAATGCCAAACCCACGCCAGGACACAGGAAGTGGCGCCATCTTGGTAGGATGAGATCCAGGGCCACCTTGGAAGCCCTAGAGATGGTTCAGGGAACATTGGCTTGGGCCGTGAGTTCAAATCCAGAAGGATTCCACCCATCCACCCATCAACCCATCCACCCATCCATCCATCCATCCATCCATCCCCCCATCCATCCATCCATTCATCCACCCATCCATCCATCCATCCACTCAACCATCCATCCATCCATCCACCCATCCATCCATCCATCCATCCACCCCTCCATCCATCCATCCATCCATCTCCCCAGCCCCCATCCATCCATCAATCCAACCATCAACCCATCCATCCACTCATCCATCCATCCACTCTCATCCATCCACCCATCCATCCAACCACCCACCCATGCATCCCCCCATTCATCCAACAATCCACCCATCCACCCATCAACACAACCCTCCATCCATCCATCCATCCATCCAACCATCAACCCATCCATCTACTCATCCATCCATCCACTCTCATCCATCCACCCATCCATCCATCCATCCATCCAACCACCCACCCACCCATCCATCCATCCATCCATCCACTCAACCATCCATCCACCCATCCATCCACCCATCCACCCATCCATCCATCCATCCATCCACCCACCCATCCATCCATCCATCCATCCACTCAACCATCCATCCACCCATCCATCCACCCATCCATCCATCCATCTATCCACCCATCAATCCACCCATCCATCCACCCATCAATCCACCCATCCATCTACCCATCCACCCATCCATCCACCCATCGATCCATCCATCCAACCATCCATCAATCCACCCATAAATCTACCCATCCACCCATCCATCCACCCATCCATCCATCCATCCACCCATCCATCCACCCATCCATCCACCCATCCACCCATCCACCCATCCATCCATCTATGCATCCATCCATCCATCCATCCTTCCATTGATCCTTCTCTCCTTCCCTTCTCTCCTTCCTTCCTTCCAACCTTCCTTCTTCCTTTCCTTCCTTCCCTATTTCCCTTTTTCCTTCTCTCCTTCCTTCTTTCCCTCTTCCTTTCCTTCTTTCTTTCCATCATCCTTTCTTTCCTTCCCTCCTTCTTTCCCTTTGCTACTTCCCTCCATCCTTCCCTCCTTCCCTTCTTCTTTCCCTCCTTCCTTTGTTCCCTTAGCTTGCTTCCCTCTTCCTTTCCATCCTTCTGTCCTTCCTTCCCTTCTTCCTTCTTTCCCTGCTTTCCTTCCTTCCCTTCTTCTTTCCCTCCTTTCTTTCCCTCTTCCTTCCTTCCCTCTTCCTTCCCTCCTTCCTTCCTGGAGGAGGACTGAGCACCCAGCACCCAACTGTCCTTGGGGAGGACTGAGCCCCCAGCACCCACCTGTCCCTGGGCAAGGGGGCCCCGGCCAGCGCGGCCAGCGTGGGGAAGACGTCCATGGTGCTGGTGGGCTCATCCACCTCCAGGCCAGGCCGCAGGACGCCCGGCCAGCGGACCAGGCCCGGGACACGGATGCCTCCTTCCCAGGTGTTGGCTTTGCCCCCTGCCAGGAAGAGGAAGAGGAAGAAGAGCATCATCTTCATCATCATCATCATGGTTGGGTGGATGGATGGGTAGATGGATGGGTGGATGGACGGTGGATGGATGGATGGATGGGTGGATGGACGGTGGATGGATGGATGGATGGATGGGTGGATAGATGGATGGATGGGTGG
>NW_012267426.1:362693-364358 GCF_000151885.1 Dipodomys ordii | reverse complement strand
TGGATGGATGGATGGATGGATGGGTGGATGGATGGTGGGTGGATGGATGGATGAGTGGATGGGTGGATGGATGGATGAATGGATGGGTGGATGGATGGATGGATGGATGGGTGGATGGATGGATGGGTGGATGGATGGATGGATGAGTGGATGGATGGATGTGTGGATAGATGGATGGATGGTTGAGTGGATGGATGGGTGGATGGATGGATGGATGGATGAGTGGTTGGATGGATGGGTGGATGGATGGATGGATGAGTAGATGGATGGGTGGATGGATGGGGGGGTGGATGAATGGATGGATGGATGGATTGTTCAATGGATGGAAGGATAGATGGATGGATGGATGGATCAGTGAGTGGATGGATGGATGCATTCTTGGAGGGATGAATGAGTGGATGGATGATTGCATGGATGATTGAGTGGAAGAAGAGATGGATGGATGGGTGGAGGGGTGGATGGATGGGTGGATGGATGGATGGGTGGATGAATGGATGGATGGATGGATGGATGGATGGATGGATGGATGGGTGGATGGATGGATGGATGGGTGGATGGATGGATGGATGGATGGGTGGATGGATGGGTGGGTGGATGGATGGATGGATGGGTGGATGGATGGGTGGATGGATGGGTGGATGGATGGATGGATGGATGGGTGGATGGATGGATGGATGGATGGATGGATGGATGGATGAGTGGATGGATGGATGGATGGATGGATGGATGGATGGATGGATGAGTGGATGGGTGGATGCCACGATCCATCCACACATCCATCCCTCCCTCCTTCCCTCCCTCCCTCCATCCACCCACCGTTGGATGAACTGCGTGGCCTCGTCCACCAGGCCCTGGGTGAGGTTGTGGTAGGTGAAGGGTCGCTGCACCACGTCGAAGTTCCTCATGAGGAAGCAGTTGAGCGGCCGGAAGTAACGCAGGAATGCGAGGAAGAGGAGCAGGATGGCGGCGGCCAGCAGCGCCAGCAGGATGAACAGCGCTGGGGGCACCAGCACGAGGCCCAGGAAGCGCAGGGCGCCCAGCATCAGCAACGTGACGCCCAGCGCCTGCAGCGGGACGAAGACCAGCCAGCGGAAGGCGCGGCTGAACACGGTGCCCGCGCCGGGCTTGCAGTCCCGCATGTTGGTGGTGGAGATGCCGTAGAAGGACTCGAACCCGTGACGCAGCGGGTGATGGCAGAAGTCCGTCTTGTTGTGACAGTGCACACCCACGTGCCATTTCCCTAGTGCAGGGGGTGGGGAGGGAAAGGGAGAGACGTGAGACAGGTCACCAAAGACAAGAAGACCTGGAGGGGGGTCATCCATCCACCCATCCATCCATTCATCCATCCTCCCATCCATCCATCCATCCACCCATCCATCCATCCATCCATCCACCTATCCATCCATCCACCCATCCATCCATCCATCCACCCATCCACCCACCCATCCATCCACCAATCCACCAACCCATCCATCCATCCATCCATCCACCCATCCATCCATCCATCCATCCACCCACCCACCCATGCACCCATCCATCCATCCATCCATCCATCCATCCATCCATCCATCCATCCATCCATCCATCCATCCATTCAGCCATCCATCCATCCATCCACCCACCCACCCATCCATCCATCCATCCATCCATCCATCCATCCATCCA
>NW_012267426.1:358666-359235 GCF_000151885.1 Dipodomys ordii | reverse complement strand
GTCAAGTCAGTTGGACGTGAGACTTGAACTCACAGCCCTGGGGTTGGGCATCCTAGGCCCAGAGCATCTGGGTAAGTTGAGTCAGGCCCAACTGTCACTTGGTCGGACGCGAGACTTGAACTCACGGCCCTGGTGGCCTCTAACCAACCAGGGAATCCTCGACGGACCAAGATGGCGCCACTTCCTCCTGGAGATTTCCGACGTGAGCCCCCAGGGGTTGGCCTGGCCCAGGGGGGCGGGTGGTGGTGGTGGTGGGGTGTCGGGGTTTCGGGGTTCACCCACCTGAGTGTCTTGTTCCCGTAGCAGCCGGGATCCCCGATGCCCAGGTCGTCGGCCATGAGGAGCACCACGTTGGGCTTCGTCCTGGCAGCATCCAGCGCGGGGAGGAGGAGGAGGAGGAAGAGAGGAGCCATGGTCCTGCGGGACGGACAGACAGGAGGACGGACATGGACCAAGGATCCCCCCCCGCCTTCCTTCCATCCTTCCCTCCTTCCTTCCTTCCTTCCCTCCTTCCTTCCTTCCTTCCTTCCTTCCTTCCCTCCTTCCTTCCTTCCTTCCCTCCCTCCCTC
>NW_012267426.1:355923-357522 GCF_000151885.1 Dipodomys ordii | reverse complement strand
CCACCCATCCATCTATCCATTTATCTGTCTATCCATCTATCCGTCTGTCTATCTACGGATATATCTGCATGCATGCATCCATCTGTCTGTCCATCTGTCTATCTATGTATGGATCTATCTATGGACCTGTCCATCCATCCATCCATCCATCCATTCGTCTGTCTTTCCATCTATCCATCCATCTTCGTATCTGTGTCTGTCTGTCCATCTATCCATCAATCTATCCATCTGTCCCTGTATCCATCCGTCTGTCTGTTATCTATGCATTTTTCTATCCATCTATCTATGTATCTGTCTGTCTATCCATGTACCCATCCATCTGTCTATCCATCCGTCTGTCTATGGATAGATCTATGCATGTGTCCATCTGTCTATCTATCCATCTGTCTAGCTGTGCCTGTACGTGTCTATCTGTCCATCCGTCTATCCATCTGTCTATCTGTCCGTGTATCTGTCTGTGTGTCTATCTGTCTGTCTGTCTATCCATCTAGCTGTCCATGTGTGTATCTATCCGTTTGTCTATCCATCTGTCCATCCTTCTGTCTGTCTGTCCATCTATGTATGGTTGGGAAAACAGACAGACAGACAGACTGAAAGGGAGACAGACACACACAGAGAGACACACAGACAGACAGAGACACACAGACGGACAGACACAGAGACAGACAGATAGACAGACACAGATAGATAGACAGACAGAAAGACAGACAAGGAGACAGACAGACAGACAGACAGACAAGGAGACACAGACAGACAGACAGACCAGGAGAGAGCGACAGACAGATAGACATGGAGACAGACAGACAGACAGAACAGGAGAGACAGACTGACAGACAGACAGACCAGGAGAGAGAGAGAGACAGACAGACAGATCAGGAGAGAGAGACAGACAGACAGACAAGGAGAGAGAGACAGACAGACAGACATGGAGACAGACAGACAGACAGAACAGGAGAGAGAGAGAGACAGACAGACAGACAGATCAGGAGAGAGAGACAGACAGACAGACAGACCAGGAGAGAGAGAGAGACAGACAGACAGACAGACAAGGAGAGAGAGACAGACAGACAGACAGACCAGGAGAGAGAGAGAGACAGACAGACAGACAAGGAGAGACAGACAGACAAGGAGAGAGAGAGAGACAGACAGACAGACATGGAGACAGACAGACAGACCAGGAGAGAGAGACAGACAGACAGACAGAAGGAAGGAAGGAGGGAAGGAAGGAGGGACGGCCCTTTGTCTATCCATCCATCCATCCTTCTGTCTGTCTGTCCATCTATGTATGGTTGGGAAAACAGACAGACAGACAGACTGAAAGGGAGACAGACACACAGAGAGAGACACACAGACAGACAGAGACACACAGACGGACAGACACAGAGACAGACAGATAGACAGGGAGACAGAGAGACAGACAGACGTACAGACAAGGAGACAGACAGACAGACAGACAACGGACAGACAGACAAGGAGACAGACAGACAGACCAGGAGAGAGAGAGAGACAGACAGACAAGGAGAGAAAGACAGACAGACAGACCAGGAGACAGAGACAGACAGACAGACATGAACAGAGACAGACAGATCAGGAGAGAGA
>NW_012267426.1:355346-355873 GCF_000151885.1 Dipodomys ordii | reverse complement strand
ATGTCATATGTGTGTGATTTGATATGTAATATGCGTGTGATCTGACATGTAATATGTGATGTATCTGATGTGTGATATGTGTGTGTGATATGTAATATATATGTAATCTGATATGGCATGTGATATATCTGACATGTAATATGCGATATATCTGATATGTAATATGTCTGTGATATAATATGTGAAATATCTTATACATAAAATGTGATATATATATCATATGTAATATGTGTGTGACCTGGCATGTAATATGTGCGTGTTGTATGATATGTGATATATCTGATGTGTAATATGCGATATATCTCATATGTAACATGTGTGTGATTTGATATGTAATATGCCTGTGATCTGACATGTAATATGTGATGTATCTGATATGTATTATGTGTGTGATGTATGATATATAATATCTATGTAATCTGATATGGAATATGTGATATATCTGACATGTAATATGTGATATATCTGATATGTAATATGTGTGTGATATAATATGTGAAATATCTTATACATAATGTGATATATAT
>NW_012267426.1:335298-340556 GCF_000151885.1 Dipodomys ordii | reverse complement strand
TGTGATATATCTGACATGTAATATGTGATATATCTGATATGTAATATGTGTGTGATATAATATGTGAAATATCTTATACATAATGTGATATATATCATTTGTAATATGTGTGTGACCTGACATCTAATATGTGCGTGGTGTATGATATGTGATATATCTGATGTCTAATATGCGATATATCTCATATGTCATATGTGTGTGATTTGATATGTAATATGCCTGTGATCTGATATGTAATATGTGATGTATCTGATGTGTGATATAATCTGACAGGTAATGTGTGATGTATCTGATATGTCCTATGTGTATGAGCTGAGATGTAATATTTGACATATATCACTTATTCGCTATGACATGTATCCGTCATATATGTGGTCTATATGACATATCACACGTGATCTATGACTGGACCATGCGATATAGGATATATCACATATCCTATATATCACTGATTACATGACACATATCCTCCATCATGTAATATATGACATATATTATATATGGTATATGTGATCAGATGACAGGTGATGTATGTCTCTGCCATGTAATATTATGACTATGGCATGTGATATATATGATATATCATATATAACCCTTATTAGATGACGTGTATCCTCCATTATATAATATATGATATATATTATATATGATATATACGATCAGATGACAGGTGATATAAGTCTCTGCCATGCAATATCATGACTATGGCATGTGCTACATAGGATATATCAGGTATATCATTTATTACATGACATGTATTCTCCGTCATGTAATATGACATATATCACATATGATATATATGATCAGGTGACAAGTGATACAGGACTTTGCCATGCGATATGATGACTATGGCATGTGATATATACCATATATCACTTATTACATGACACATATCTTCCGCCATGTAATATGTGACATATATTATATATGATATATGTGATCAGATGACAGGTGATGTATGTGTTTGCCATGTAATATTAGGACTATGGCATGTGATATATAGGATCTATCATATATATATCCCTTATTACATGACACGTATCCTCCGCCATATAATATATGATATGTATTATATATGATATATGTGATCAGATGAGAAGTGATATAGGCCTTTCCCATGCGATATGATCACTATGGCATGTGATAAGATCGATGTCATCTATCAGATATATCACTTATGATCTATAGTATATATTGTATGATATGGGACAGTGTGACAGGTGATCTCTGACGAGGCCATGCGATAGCGTACATATCACATATCATGTATGTGTCGCTTATAACGCATATCACATATGACGCTTAGGACGCATATCACATAGGTGAGTTATGACGCATATCAGATGTGTCAGTTATGACGCAAATCAGATATGTCAGTTATTACGCATATGAGATATGTCAGTTATTATGCATATCAGATACGTCACTTATTACACATATGAGATAAGTCACTTATGCATATCAGATGTCACTTATTATGCATATCAGATAAGTCAGTTATTACGTATATCACATATGTCAGTTATTACACATATCAGATATGTCAGTTATTACGCATATCAGATATGTTGCTTATTACGCATATGAGATATGTCACTTATGCATATAAGATATGTTACTTATTACACATATCAGATATGTGACTTATTATGCATATCAGATTTGTCACTTATGCATATCAGATAAGTCGCTTATTATGCATGTCAGATAAGTCATTTAAGCATATCAGATAAGTCACTTATTACACATATCAGATAAGTCACTTATGCATATCAGACATGTCAGTTATTACGCATATCAGATATGTCAGTTATTACGCATATCAGATAAGTCAGTTATTATGCACATCAGATACGTCACTTATTACACATATCAGATATGTCACTTATACATATCAGATACATCATTTATGCATATCAGATACGTCACTTATTACACATATCAGATAAGTCAGTTATTCCGCATATCAAATATGTCAGTTATTATGCCTATCAGATATGTTGCTTATTACACATATGAGATATGTGACTTATGCATATAAGATATGTTACTTATTACACTTATCAGTTACGTCACTTAGTACGCATGTCAGATATGTCACTTATGCATATCAAGATAAGTCATTTATTATGCATGTCAGATAAGTCTCTTATTATGCATATAAATCATTTATGCATATCAGATAAGTCACTTATTACACATATGAGATAAGTCAGTTATTATGCATATCAGATATGTCAGTTATTATGCATATTAGAGATGTCAGTTATTATGCATATGAGATATGTCAGTTATTACACATATCACATATGTCACTTATTATACATATCAGATACATCATTTATGCATATCAGATATGTCACTTATTACACATATCAGATAAGTCAGTTATTACACATATGAGATATGTCACTTATAAGATATGTTACTTCTTACGCATATCAAATATGTGGCTTATGCATACCAGATTTGTCACTTATGCATATCAGATAAGTCCCTTATTATGCATATCAGATAAGTCATTTATGCATATCAGATAAGTCATTTATGCATATCAGATAAGTCTCTTATTATGCATATCCGATAAGTCACTTATTACACATATCAGATATGTCACTTATACATATCAGATACATCATTTATGCGTATCAGATAAGTCACTTATTACACATATCAGATAAGTCAGTTATTACGCATATCACATATGTCAGTTATGACGCATATAAGGTATGTTACTTATTACGCATATCAGATATGTTACTTATGACGCATATCAGATATGTCAGTTATTACGCATATCAGATATGTGAGTTATTACGCACGCCCCGTCCTGCGTGACGTGGATCTCAGGGATGTGCTGCGTGTGGCGTGCGTGTGTGATGCGTGTGTGGATTCCGCGCGCTCACCTGCTGCGGACGTGTCCAGGCCTCGCCGACGGGGGGATCCAGGCGCGAATCCCAGGCGGGAACTAGAACAGAAGCAGCAGAGACAGAGGGGTGAGGCTGAGCTACGTATTACGTATCACAGGGCGTATATGGTATGTATCACATGGTGTATATTATATATCACATGGTGTACATGCTATATATTACATATCACATGGTGTATATTGCATATCACATGGTGTATATGCTATATATCACATATCACGTGGCATATATTACATATCACATGGTGTACATGCTATATATTACATATCACATGCTATATATTACATATCACATGGTGTATATTGCATATCACATGGTGCATGCACTATATATTACATATCACATGGCGTATATGCTATATATCACATATCACGTGCCATATATTACATATGACATATATGCAATACATTACATATCACATGGTGTATATGGTATCTATCATATGGTATATATTATATATCACATGGTGTACATGCTATATATTACATATCACATGGTGTATGTCACATATCACATGGTGTATGCACTATATATTACATATCACATGGCGTATATGCTATATATCACATATCACGTGGCATATATTACATATCACATGACGTATATGCTATGTATTACATAGCACATGGTGTATAGGGTATCTATCACATGGTATATATTATATATCACATGGTGTACATGCTATATATTACATATCACATGGTGTATGTGCTATATATTACATATCACATGGCATAGACGCTATATATTGCATATCACATGGCGTATATGGTATATATCATATGGTGTATATTATATATCACATGGTGTACATGCTATATATTACATATCACATGGTGTATATCACATATCACATGCTGTATGCACTATATATTACATATCACATGGCATATATGCTATATATCACATATCACGTGGCATGTATTACATATCACATGACGTATATGCTATGTATTACATATCACATGGTGTATATTGCATATCACATGGTGTATATGCTACATATTACATACCACATGGTGTATGTCACATATCACATGGTTTATATAGGCTATATATCACATGGCATATATGCTATATATCGCACAACACGTGGCATATATTACATATCACATGACGTGTATGCTATATATTGCATATCACATGGTGTACATGCTATATATTATATATCACATGGTGTATATTGCATATCACATGGCGTATATGCTATATATCACATATCACGTGGCATATATTACATATCACATGATGTATGTGCTATATATTACATATCACATGGCATAGATGCTATATATTGCATATCACATGGTGTATATTGCATATCACATGGTGTATATTGCATATCACATGGTGTACATGCTAAATATTACATATCACATGGTGTATGTCACATATCACATGGTTTATATATGCTATATATCACATGGCATAAATGCTATATATCACATATCACGTGGCATATATTACATATCACATGATGTATATGCTATATATTGCATATCACATGGTGTACATGCTATATATTACATATTGCATGGTGTATGCACTATATATTACATATCACATGGCGCATATGCTATATATTGCATATCACATGGTGTACATGCTATGTATCACATATCACATGGCGTATATGCTATATATTACATATCACATGGCATATATTACATATCACATGCTGTACATGCTACGTATTACATATCACATGGTGTATGTGCTATATATTACATATCACATGATACATTTGCTATGTATTACATGTCACATATGCTATATATCACATATCACATGGTGTATATGCTATATATTACATATCACATGGCATATATTACATATCACATGGTGTACATGCTACGTATTACATATCACATGGCGTACATGCTATATATTGCATATCACATGGTGTATATGCTATGTATTACATATGTGATATATGGATGACATGGTATATGTCATGATCTATGTGTGTTATCACATGACCTGGCGTATATGCTAGATATTACACACGTGATATATGATACAACATGGTATCTGTCATCATCTAGGTGAGGAAAGACATTATCACATGGAGTATATGCCATATATTACATATGACACCTATTACATGTGATATATGACACCTATTACACAGGGCACGTGTGATATGTTACGTATCGCATGGGTGGTGGATACGGCGTGTCCGTCCGTCCGTCTGGCCTGGGGTCTGTTCTGCATGTTCTTCACCTTCACATGAAGAAAAGAGGAGGAGGAAGAAGAGGAGGAAGACAACCCTTTACCTCTTCCTGTCCAGACGGGTAAACTGAGGCACGGTCAGAGACACACACACAC
>NW_012267426.1:326275-330343 GCF_000151885.1 Dipodomys ordii | reverse complement strand
CAGACAGACAGACAAGGAGACAGACAGACAGACAGACAACGGACAGACAGACATGGAGACAGACAGACAGACCAGGAGAGAGAGACAGACAGACAACAGACAGACAGACAGACAGACAACAGACAGACAGACATGGAGACAGACAGACAGACCAGGAGAGAGAGACAGACAGACAGACCAGGAGAGAGAGACAGACAGACAGACATGGAGACAGACAGACAGACCAGGAGAAAGAGACAGACAGAAGGAAGGAAGGAAGGAGGGAAGGAAGGAGGGACGGCCATTTTCCAGTCCCCCCCGTCCTCCTCGGCCCACGGAACCTTCCGGAAGGCCACACCGAGCGTCTCTCCCTGTCCCCCCCCCCTTCTGGTCTCTTCCGTGTCACTCACCCCACGACGGTGACCCCCAGGTGATCTTCGACCCCCTCCGTCCGGATGGGCGACGACCTCCGACCCCCTGTAGGATCAGACAGACAGACGGACGGACGGACGGACTGAGCCCACAGCACCCAGCAGGGGAAGGACTGAGCGATGAGCACCCAGAGGGCGGCGTTTATATGGGGAAGGATGTCTGTCTGTCAGGGAGAAGTTATGGCATGACACACAGACAGACGGACGGACACACAGACACACACAGACAGACAGACAGACAGACACTGTGTTTCCTCCACGCCCCCGTGACGCGTGTCTGATGTTAATCAGAGATAAAGATTCCTGGGAATCACGTCCGGTCACGTCCGTCCAGGTGTCTGTCCGTCCGTCCGTCCGTCCGTCTGTCTGTGGGGCCTCGTCATTCCTCAGGAGGGGGGGAGGTGGAGGAGGGGCAGGGCGGGGTCAAAGGGCAGAGGGTGTTTACCTGGTGATAAGGGCCGTGACCCTCCCCCGAGGGCGGAGGGCGGGGAGGGACGGACGGACGGATGGAGAAAGACAGGCCGGGGCAGGCAGAGACAGAGAGACAGACAGACACAGACAGACAGAGACACAGAGTCAGACACAGAGACAGAGGTAGACAGACAGACAGACACAGACACATTGAGACAGACAGACACAGACAGACACAGACACAGACAGACACAGAAAGACAGACACCGACAGACACAGACAGACAGACAAAGACATAGAGACAGACAGACAGACATGGAGAGAGCGAGACAGACAGACACAGACACAGGACAGATAGACAGAGACAGACAGACGGACAGACAGACAGAAAGACAGATGGACAGACAGACAGACAGACAGACGGACAGACACAGACAGACAGATGGACAGACACAGACAGACGGACAGATGGACAGACAGACAGATGGACAGACAGACAGACAGACAGATGGACAGACACAGACAGACGGACAGATGGACAGACAGACAGACATGGACAGACAGACAGACAGATGGACAGACAGACAGACATGGACAGACAGACAGACAGATGGACAGACAGACAGACATGGAGAGAGACTGAGTCAGGAAAGACAGACAGACACAGAGAGACAGACACACAGACAGACAGACAGAGACTCAGGGAGACAAAGATAGACACACAGACACATAGATATGGAGAGAGCAAGACAGACAGATGGACACGGAGAGACACAGATGCAGGAGACAGACAGACAGACAGGGACCCAGACAGACAAAGAGACAGATGGGGACAGACAGACAGACAGAAGGAGACAGACAGACAGAGAGGAGAGAGATAGACAGACAGGGAGACAGAAAGACAGACAGACAGGGACAGAGATGTGGACAGACAGAAGTAGAGACAAGGACAAAGAGACACAGACAGACAGACACAGACAGAGAGAGACAGACAGACAGATGGACAGACACAGACAGACGAACAGATGGACAGACAGACAGACATGGACAGACAGACAGACAGATGGACAGACAGACAGGCATGGACAGACAGACAGATAGATGGACAGACAGACAGACAGATGGACAGACAGACATGGACAGACAGACAGATGGACAGACAGACAGACATGGACAGACAGACAGATGGACAGACGGACAGGCAGACAGACAGAGACAGACAGACAGACAGATGGACAGACAGAAAGACATGGACAGACAGACAGACAGATGGACAGACAGACAGACAGATGGACAGACAGACAGACATGGACAGACAGACAGACAGATGGACAGACAGACACAGACAGACAGACAGATGGACAGATGGACAGAGAGACAGACATGGACAGACAGACAGACGGACAGACGGACAGGCAGACAGACAGAGACAGACAGACAGACAGATGGACAGACAGATGGACAGACACAGACAGACGGACAGATGGACAGACAGACAGACATGGACAGACAGACAGACGGACAGACGGACAGACCGACAGACAGACGGACAGACAGACAGACCGACATGGACAGAGACTGAGTCAGGAAAGACACACAGAGAGACACAGAGACAGACAGACACAGAGACGGAGACACACAGATATAACCGACAGACACAGACAGACAGACACAGACACTGAGACCCAGAGACAAAGATAGACAGACAGACAGACACAGACAGACAGACAGACACAGACAGACAGACAGACAGATGTGGAGACACACTGAGTCAGGAAAGACAGACAGACACAGACAGAGGCAGACAGACCAACAGACATAGAGAGAGACAGATGGACAGATGCAGAGGGACAGACAGACGCAGAGACAGACAGACACAGACAGACAGACAGAAAGAGACAGAGACAGACAGACACAGACAGACAGATATAGACAGACAGACAGACACAGACACAGACAGACAGACAGAGCAAGGGACACGTAGACAGACGGACATGGAGGGAGACAGACAGACAGACAGAGACCAAGACAGACAAGACAGAGACAAAGAAAGACAGACAGACAGACACAGAAACACACCGAGAGACAGACACACAGACACAGAGGTCAGGTGCTGGAAGGCCAAAGGTCATGTGATAGAAGGTCAGAGGTCAAGTGGTGGAAGTTCAGAGGTGAGATCATGGAAGGTCAGAGGTCAGGTGATGGAAGGTCACAGGTCAGGGGATGGAAGTTCAGAGGTGAGATCATGGAAGGTCAGAGGTCAGGGCATGGAAGGTCAGAGGTCAGGGCATGGAAGGTCAGAGGTGAGATCATGGAAGGTCAGAGGTCATGTGATAGGTCACAGGTCAGGTGACGGAAGGTCAGAGGTCATGTGATAGAAAGTCACAGGTCAAGTGGTAGAAGGTCAGAGGTGAGATCATGGAAGGACAGAGGTCAGGTGATGGAAGGTCAGAGGTCAGGGCATGGAAGGTCAGAGGTCAGGTGATGGAAGATCACAGGTCAGGTCATGGAAGGTCAGAGATCAGGTGATAGAAGTTCAGAGGTCACTCATGGAAGGTCAGAGGTCATATGATAGGACACAGGTCAGGTCATGGAAGGTCAGAGGCCATGTGATAGAAGGTCAGAGGTCAAGTGGTGGAAGGTCACAGGTCAGATCATGGAAGGTCAGAGGTGAGGTCATGGAAGGTCAGAGGTCAGGTAATGGAAGGTCAGAGGTAAGATCATGGAAGGTCAGAGGTCAGGTCATGGAAGGTCACAGGTCACATCATGAAAGGTCAGAGGTCAGGGCATGGAAGGTCAGAGGTCAGGTGATGGAAGGTCAGAGGTCAGGTGATGGAAGATCACAGGTCAGAGCATGGAAGGTCAGAGGTCATGTGATAGGTCACAGGTCAGGTGTCGGAAGGTCAGAGGTCAGAGGCGGGCGCGCGCGCGTCTCCCCAGCGACTCACGGTCTCAGGCTCGCCCCTCCATGTCCACAGGCCGCGTGGGCTTCGGTCCAGGCCGGGGTCTCGCACTCAGGGCCCGCTGGGCGGCGTCCACGGCAACCAGGGCGCGGCGTCCAGGGCCGGCCTCGAACCTGCGGACCTGGAACACAGGGCTGGGTGAGTCAGGGCGTCGGGGAGCGCAGGGCGGAGACGGGACTCGAACCCAGGACCCTGGATGGATGGAAGGATGGATGGATGGATGGATGGATGGATGGGTGGATGGGTGGATGGATGGATGGATGGATGGATGGATGGATGGATGG
>NW_012267426.1:323192-326225 GCF_000151885.1 Dipodomys ordii | reverse complement strand
CATCCATCCATCCATCCACCCATCCATCCACCCATCCATCCATCCACCCATCCTTCCAGATCATCCATACGTATGGGCATATTCCACTTATAGCCCATCTATGGTGACGTATAGACATGTATTGGATCTCTACACTATACAGGGATCAATATGTCTATGTAATCAATACGTATGGAAACACGTTGTATTGATACACCATGTAGAGACCAATATCTGTCTGTATGTGATCCATACCTGTGGATATTCATTTCAGTTCTATGCTATGTAGAGATCAATACCTATAGATCAATACCTATGGAGATGGATTTTATTCATATACCCTATGTGAATCAATATCTGTCTATATATCAATAAATAGTCCTATAACTATAGGGGTTGATCAATAACTATATCTATATCCATAGGTGTTGGTCAATAAATATATATTTATAGGGGTCGATCAACCTATAGATCAATTCCAATAGATCAATACCTATAGATCAATACCTATGGGTATGGATTTTATTTACGAACCCTATATTGATCAATATCTATTATATATATATCAATAAATGGAACTATATCTATAGGTGTTGATCAATAAATAGACCTATATCCATAGGGGTTGATCAATAAATAGATCTATATCCATAGGGGTTGATCTATAGGCAGCTATTGATCTCTCTATATATACCATATAGATAACATATCAATCTATTGATCCACAGACAGGTATTGATCTACATGTGGTATATGAATACGTAGATCTGGATCTATAGATATTGATCTATATATCGAATAGAAATAAAATGTATCCATACTTATTATCTATAGATATTGGTGTCTATAGGGCATATACAATCCATATCCACAGGCATTGATCACCTATAGACAGGCATTGATCTATACATAGTATATAAGTGAAATACAGATCTACAGGTATTGATCTATAGACAGTATAGAAATGAAATAAATATGCACATATATTGATTACATATAGACAGATATTGATCGACATAGGGTATATAAATAGAATACATATGTATTGATCTACAGATATTGACCTATACGTAGAATATGAATGAAATCTATGCACACATATTGGTTATCTATAGGTATTGATCTCTACAGGGAATATACCATCCATATCCACAGGTATTGATCACGTATAGACAGGTATTGATTCATATATAGTATGTAAAACACAAGTCCATATATATTGATTATATGTAGATGTTGATCTATAGTTTATATATGAAATACATATCTATAGGTATTGATGTATAGACAGATGTTGATCTATACGTGGTATTTCAACAAAACACATGTTTACGAGTATTGATCTATAGATAGTATAGAAATGAAATACATATGCCCATATATTGATTACATATGGACAGATATGGACCTATAGATAGTATATTAATAAAATACACATCTATATATTGATGGATATATAGTATATAAACTCTGTCCATATGGATTGATTAGCTATAGACATATTGATCTACATGTAGTATGTAAATCAAATATAGCCATATGTATTGATTATATATTGATCTTTATATAGCATCTAAATAAAATACATAGGCACATCTATTGATTGTCTATAGACAGATTTTGATTATAAATGGAAGATAAATAAATCCTGTATCCTTATCTATTGATTGTCTATAGACAGATATTGATCTATCTGTAGTATATAAATTAAATATGGACCGATATATAGACAGATACTGATCTATAGATAGTATATAAGATACATGTCCGTCTGTATGGATCATACATAGACAGGTATTGATCAATGTATAGTATATAAATAAAACACATACCTAGATAATGATATTGATGGGTATATAGCGTGTCAATAAAATATGTATTGATTATTTAGACAGATATTAATCCATCAATAGTGCATAAATAAAATATATATCTATATATTGATAGATATTGACCTATATATAGTCTATAAATTACATATATATCGATAGATTGATAGATATTGATGCATATATAGAATATAAATTACACATATATCCCTAGATATTGATTCCATAGAGACAGATACTGATCTATATAGTACATAAACTAAATAAATCTATATATTGATATATACTGATCCATATAGAGCATAGGAATAAAATATATATTGATATAGAGACAGATATTGATCCATCTATAGTATGTAAATTAAATGTATATCTCTATATTGATAGATATTGATCTATAAATAGCACATAAGTTAAATATCTATATATTGATCCATCTGGTTATCCATCCATCCATCCATCCATCCATCCATCCACCCATCCACGGACACGTCGCCACTGGAAAATCCCAATAACAGATCAATACCCAATCAATACATTCGTATAACTCACCCCTGAGGTGGTGCAAAGGCCCACCTGAAGATTCCGTCTCCGTGAGAAGGAAGAGGGAGGCTCAGACGGACAGACAGATGGACGGACGGACAGACAGACAACAGACAGACAATCAGACAGACAGACAGGCAGACAAGACTCACTTTGGCAGAAGAGGAAGTTGGGACACAGAATTCAGTCAGGCCCCCTAAGGGGGAAGAGCTGGACAACTCCACCCAGAGAACCAGCAGGTTGGACAGGCAGACACTTGGACCCAGAGAGAGATAGACAGACACAGAGACAAAGAGACAGTCAGAGAAAGAGCCAGACAGACAGAGAGCCAGACACACAGAGTCAGACAGACAGACAGACAGACAGACAGTCAGCTGATCCGAAGAACAGGAAGTGGGACAGATGTTCCTTCGGGCCCCAGGGTGACACAGCTCCTCTCACAGAATCAGACAGACGAGTCAGACAGACACACAGAGCGACTAAGGGAAAGACAGACAGAAGTCCAGGCCCCAGGGTACGAGGGCTCCACCCACAGTATTTGCTGACCAGCAGGCTCCCTAACCTCGACGAGCAGCCCTACATTCCACAACCAATCCATCCATCCACCCATCCACCCATCCATCCACCCATCCACACATCCACCCATCCACCCATCCATCCATCCACCCATCCATCCAACCAT
>NW_012267426.1:321242-322037 GCF_000151885.1 Dipodomys ordii | reverse complement strand
CCATCCATCCAATGCTGAATTTCAACCCCCCGCCCATGACCTTCTAGAACCTTCAGGCACCTTGAACTAACTCACCTCCACTGAGGTCTCCCCAAGAAACTGAGTCAGGCCCCTGACCTTTTTTCCAGAACTTTCCCTCTGACAAGATTCCACAGGACCTTCCTCTTGCTCCTTTTATCTGACCCTTCCCCTCCCTCCCTTCCCCCAGGTGGTGGATTCCAGAACCTTCCACCTGCTTTTCTTTTCTGCCCTGGGGGTGTCCTAGGAGTTGACATTCTTGAAATACAACCTGAAAGGTCTTAAAGTAGTTGATCTGGGGAGATATCCTGGCCCAGAACAGTGAATGGACATTACCAACATGGGATTGGTCGGGCCTGGGCCTTGAACTCAGGGCCCTGGACGCCATCCCTGACCCTCTACGTGGGCTCCAGGCCTGGTGCTCCACCCCTTGCTGTTTGGCTCCTCGCTCAGGAATCCGACTCTGGGCGAGCACTGGACAGGGAGTCACCTTGGAGGAGGCCCTGTGAGTCACAGTTGGTCACACCCACTGAGCCACTGGCTGCCTTACCAGCTTCCCCTCCTCCTACTCAGAGCTGATTCACCTCCACCCACTCCTGGCTGAGACGCTGGGGCTCTTGTCATCTCTCCTCACAGGCTCCTGAACCAGGAGCTGGGCCCCATCTTGGTGTAGATATATATTTCAGTAAAACACCAATCCATCCACCCATCCATCCACCCATCCATCCATCCACCCATCCATCCACGCACCCATCCACCCATCCATCCATCCATCCA
>NW_012267426.1:313266-315403 GCF_000151885.1 Dipodomys ordii | reverse complement strand
ATGGGTGGATGGATGGATGGATGGGTGGATGGGTGGATGGATGGGTGGATGGATGGATGGATGGATGGATGGATGGGTGGATGGATGGATGGATGAGTCCATGGATGGATGGATGGATGGATGGATGGATGGATGGGTGGATGGATGGATGGATGGATGGATGGATGGATGGGTGGATGGGTGGATAGATGGATGGATGGATGGATGGATGGATGGATGGATGGATGGGTGGATGGATGGGTGGATGGATGGATGGATGTATGGGTGGATGGATGGGTGGATGGATGGGTGGATGGATGGGTGGATGGGTGGATGGATGGATGGATGGGTGGATGGATGGATGGGTGGATGGATGGGTGCTGTTATTACTATTATTGTTCTTGTTCTTGTTACTATTATAACTGTTGTTACTAGTGCTCTTATTATTGTTGTTACTGTTATTGTTAGTATCATTACTATTATTATTGCTATTGTTTCTATCATTACTATTAGTATTGTTGTTATTGTTACTGTTTTTGTTGCTCTTGTTATTGCTATTATTACTATGATTATTACTGTTACCTTTATTGCTATTATTACTATTGTTATTATTACTATTATTGTTACTGTTATTGTTGCTCTTCTTGTTATTACCATTATAGTTATTATTACTATTATTATTTCTATTGTTGCTATTGTTATTATTAGCATTATTGTTGTTATTATCGTTATGATTACTATTGATACTATTGTTATTATTATTGTTATTACTATTATTATTACTATTATTGTTAGTGTTATTGTTCTTGTTATTATGACTATTATTGTTATTATTGTTACTGATATTATTGCTCTTCTTATTATTGTTATTATTATTACTATTATTGCTATTATTATTACTAGTATTGTTGTTATTATTTCTATTATTATTACTGTTGTTGTTAATATTATTATTGCTATTATTGTGACTATTTTTAGTATTACTATTATTGTTCTTGTTACTGTTATTGTGGGTCTTCTTGTTATTATCTTTATTGTTATTATGACTATTGTTGGCATTGTTATTTTTATTGTTGTTCTTGCTATTATTGCTATTAAAACTATTATTATTATTGTTAGTGTTACTGTTGCTCTTGTTGTTGTTATTATTGTTATTATTACTATTGATATTATTATTACTATTATTGTTATTATTGTTGCTGTTATTATTGCTCTTCTTGCTATTATTATTACTATTGTTACTATTATTGCTATTGTTATTACTATTGTTGTTGTTATTATTATTATTTCTATTATTACTATTACTGTTGTTATTACTATTATTACTATTATTGTGAATATTGTTATTATGACTATTATTGTTATTATTGCTCTTCTTGTTATTATTATTACTATTATTATTATTTTTCTATTATTACTATTGCTGTTGTTATGATTATGACTATTATTATGACTATTATTGATAGTTTGTTACTGTTATTGTTGCTCTTCTTGTTGTTATCATTACTTTTTATTATTATTATTATTACTATTGTTGTGACTATTATTATGACTATTATTGTTATTGTTAGTGTTATTGTTCTTGTTATTATGACTATTATTGCTATTATTGCTATTGTTATTACTATCATAGTTGTTGTCATTATTATTATTTCTATTATTATTATTACTGTTGTTATTACTATTATTATTACTATTATTGTGGCTATTTTTAGTATTACTATTATTGTTCTTGTTACTGTTATTGTTGCTCTTCTTGTTATGATTATTACTATTGTTACTATTATTGTGACTATTATTATTGTTAGTGTTATTATTGCTCTTCTTGTTATTATTATTACTATTATTGTTGTTATTATTTCTATTATTATTACTGTTGTTATTCCTATTATTACTATTATTGTGAATATTATTATTCTTGCTCTTCTTGTTATTATTATTACTATTATTATTACTGTTGTTATTATTATTTCTATTATTCCTATTACTGTTATTACTATTATTATTACTATTATTATTACTGTTGTTGTTATTATTATTTCTATTATTACTATTACTGTTATTACTATTATTATTACTATTACTGTTATTATTATTATTATTACTATTATTATTATTGTTGTTGTTATTATTTCTGTTATTACTATTACTGTTATTA
>NW_012267426.1:312535-313216 GCF_000151885.1 Dipodomys ordii | reverse complement strand
CCACCCATCCATCCATCCATCCATCCACCCATCCATCCATCCATCCACCCATCCATCCACCCATCCATCCATCCATCCACCCATCCACCCATCCATCCATCCATTCGTCTGTCTTTCCATCTCTCCATCCATCTTGTGTGTGTCTGTCCATCTATCCATTAATCTATCCATCTGTCCATCTGTCCCTGTATCCATCCGTCTGTCTGTCATCTATGCATTTTTCTATCCATCTATCTATGTATCTGTCTGTCTATCCATGTACCCATCCATCTGTCTATCCGTCCGTCTGTCTGTTTATGGATAGATCTATGCATGTGTCCATCCGTCTATCTATCCATCTGTCTAGCTGTGCCTGTATGTGTCTATCTGTCCATCCGTCTATCCATCTGTCTATCTGTCCATCTATCTGTCTGTCTGTCTATCTGTCTCTCCGTCTGTGTATCTGTCTGTCTATCCATCTAGCTGTTCATGTGTGTATCCGTTTGTCTATCCATCCATCCATCCTTCTGTCTGTCTGTCCATCTATGTATGGTTGGGAAAACAGACAGACAGACAGACAGACTTAAAGGGAGACAGACACACAGAGAGAGAGACACACAGACAGACAGAGACACACAGACGGACAGACACAGAGACAGACAGATAGACAGACACAGATAGATAGACAGACAGAAAGACAGA
>NW_012267426.1:304773-305085 GCF_000151885.1 Dipodomys ordii | reverse complement strand
CGCGGCCCGGCCTGGCCGGCCCGCGTCCCCGCGCATGCGCGCTCGCTTCCCCCCGTCCCCGCGCATGCGCGCTCGCTGCCCTCTCCCGTCCCTCCCTCGCTCCCTCGCCATGGCGTCTCCCGTCACGCACCTCATCTTCGACCTGGACGGGCTGCTGCTGGGTGCGTGCGGGGGGACCGGAAGCGCGGGGGCGGGGCTTCCGGGGACGCGGGAACGACCGGCACTTCCGGTGCGGCCTCCACTTCCGGCGGGGCGCGAGAGACGCGCTGAGGCCACGCCCCCCTGGGTGGGGAGAGGAGGCCACGCCCCCTG
>NW_012267426.1:303568-304026 GCF_000151885.1 Dipodomys ordii | reverse complement strand
TGACTCGGCTCGGACTTTCCGAGCAGTCAGGCGGCGGGAAAAACGTGCCATCGCGCACTGCGCATGCGCGTGGCCTAAGGGGGAGGGGGGCGAATGTCCGAAAAGACACTGCGCATGCGCCTCTCGGCGGCCGCGGCGGCAGGAACGCACTGCGCATGCGCGTTTCGGCGGCCCCACCTTCCATCAGGGACTGCGCATGCGCGTGGCAGAAGCTGGCTGGGCAGCAAACGTCCGAAAAGTCACTGCGCATGCGCCCCGCGGCGGCCAACCATTGAATCAGGGACTGCGCATGCGCGATTCGGCGGCCGCGGCGGCGGAAACACACTGCGCATGCGCCGCGCGGCGGTCCAAAGTTTCCATAAGGCACTGCGCATGCGCCTCTCGGCGGTCTCGGCGGCAGGAACGCACTGCGCATGCGCCTCTCGGCGGTCTCGGCGGCAGGAACGCACTGCGCATGC
>NW_012267426.1:299798-302038 GCF_000151885.1 Dipodomys ordii | reverse complement strand
AGGAGGCCACGCCCCCTGAGGGGAGAGGAGGCCACGCCCCCTGAGGGGAGAGGAGGCCACGCCCCCTGGGTGGGGAGAGGAGGCCACGCCCCCTGGGTGGGGAGAGGAGGCCACGCCCCCTGGATAGACGAGGCCACGCCCCCTGCTGTTCTTCCTTTTAGCACTAGGAGGGGATGGGTGGCCCCGCCCCTCCACTTCCGGTCTTAGCAGATAGCCGTTGGCCACGCCCCCTGGGAGAGCGTGGCCACGCCCCCTTGTGCGTGCATTTGGCCACGCCCCCTGCTGCTAACTGTTCCTAGCAGTATGGGCGTGGGTGGGTGGCCCCGCCCCTCCACTTCCGGTCTCAGGAGATAGAGGGTGGCCACGCCCCCTAGGAGAGATAGCCACGCCCCCTGGGAGCACGTCGCCACGCCCCCTGCGTGCCTGTGGCCACGCCCCCTGCTCCTGAGAGTCCCCAGCTCTGTTATTATTATTGTTGTTGTTGTTATTATTATTGTTATTGTTATTATTACTGTTATTATTGTTATTATTATTGTTATTATTGTTATTGTTATTATTACTGTTATTATTGTTATTATTATTGTTATTATTAATATCATTATTGTTATTATTATTATATTATTGTTATTAGTAATTATTATTGTTATTATTATTGTTATTGTTATTATTTTTGTTATTATTATTGTTAGTATTGTTATTATTATTATTATTAATTATTATTATTGTTGTTATTGTTATTATTATTATTGTTATTATTACTGTTATTATTGTTATTGTTATTGTTGTTATGATTATTTATTATTATTATTGTTATTATTGTTAATATTGTTATTATTATTATATTACTGTTATTATTATTATTAATTATTTTTATTATTATTATTGTTATTATTATTGTCATTGTTATTATTATTATTAATTATTATTATTGTTATTATTGTTATTATTATTGTTACTATTATTATTTTTGTTATTATTATTGTTAATATTGTTGTTATTGTTATTATTATTATTAATTATTATGATTGTTGTTATTGTTATTATTGTTATGTTGTTGTTATTATTATTGTTATTATTATTATTGTTATTATTATTGTTGTTATTATTATTATTTTATTGTTATTATTATTATTTATTATTATTATTGTTCTTATTGTTATTGTTATTATTATTATTGTTATCATTATTATTATAATTATTGTTACTATTATTGTTATTATTATTATTATTGTTATTATTATTGTTACTATTATTATTTTTGTTATTATTGTTATTATTATTATTGTTATTATTATTGTTACTATTATTATTTTTGTTATTATTATTGTTAATATTGTTATTATTGTTATTATTTCTATTAATTATTGTTATTATTGTTGTTATTATTATTATTGTTATTGTTATTATTATATTATTATTGTTATTAATTATTATTATTATTGTTATTATTATTGTTATTATTATTATTATTGTTGTTGTTATTATTGTGACTGTTCTGGATATTCTCCTTATTCTTGTTCTTAGAATGATAAAGACTCTTATGATAATGATGGATCACCTATTATTATTATTATTATTCTTACTGTTACTGTGCTCACGGTTTATGTTATTCTTGCTACTGTCACTGTTCTTATTATTATTCTTCTTATTCTTGTTCTTAGGAGGACCATCACTGTGATTATTAAGGTTGATGATGACTTAGTATTATTATTATTATTGTTATTCTTGTTACTGTTAGTATTATTCACGTTATTCTTCTTATTCTTGTTCTTAGGATGACCAGGACTCTTATTATTATGGTGGAGGATGACTAACTATTATTATTATTGTGGTTATTGTTCTCATTCTTACTGTTCCTGCTGACTGACCTCTCTCTCTCTCTCTCTTTCTCTCTCTCTATGTCCGTCCGTCCATCCAGACACCGAGCGTCTCTACTCCCAAGTCTTCGGGGAGCTGTGTGGCCGCCACGGCCGGGAATATTCCTCAGAGCTGCAGGCCAGGGTCATGGGTCACACGGCCCCCGAGGCCGCCAGGGTCATCGTGGACACCCTGCACCTGCCCCTGACCCCCCAGGAGCTGCTGGACCAGAGCCAAGCCCGGCTGAAGGAGGTGTTCCCCACGGCCAGGCTCCTGCCAGGTCAGTGCCGCACCATCCACCCATCCACTCATCTATCCACCCATCCATCCATCCATCCACCCATCCATCCCCCCATCCACCCACCCATCCATCCATCCATCCA
>NW_012267426.1:292175-293685 GCF_000151885.1 Dipodomys ordii | reverse complement strand
TGGATGGATGGGTGGATGGATGGGTGGATGGATGGATTTATGGATTCCCCCCCAGGCTGCCAAAGACCTCACTTCCCCTCCTCCCGTCCCTCTGTCTGCAGGCGCAGAGAAGTTGATCCTCCACCTGCAGAAGCACAGCATCCCCTTCGCCCTGGCCACCAGCTCGGGGACCGAGTCCTACCGGGCCAAGACCAGCGCCCACCGCGAGCTGTTCGGCGCCTTCCACCACGTGGTGCTGGGCGATGACCCCGAGGTCAAGGCCGGGAAGCCCGCCCCGGACATCTTCCTGGCCTGCGCCCGCCGCTTCACTCCTCCCGCCCCCGCCGACCAGGTAAACCGAGGCCTGGGGCCCCGGGCGCTGGACCGCGTGGACCACACACACACAGACAGACAGACACAGAGACAGACAGATAGACACACAGACAGATGCACAGAGACACAGACAGACAGACACACGGGCAGACAGACAGACACACCAGATAGAGACACAGACAGAGACAGACTCACAGACAGACAGACAGACCACACAGACACAGACAGACAGATACACACTAATAGACAGACAGACAGACAGACACACGGACACAGAGACCAGACAGAAGGACAGACAGACACAGACAGATACACAAAACAACAAGACAGACAGACAGACAGACAGACGCACCCATACACAGAATGTGCAGACAGACAGACAGACAGGTCACAGAGACACAAACAGACAGACAGACACTGATAGACAGAGAGACAGACACACAGACAGAGGAGACACAGACGGACAGACAGACGTCCACAGACACACAGATTCACAGACCGACAGACAGACATAGAGACAGACAGATTAACACACAGACAGATGCACAGAGACACACAGACAGACAGACACACTGACAGACCAGACAGACACAGAGATATGCTGACCAGACCAGACAGACAGACGGACAGACCAGACAGACAGACAAACCGGATAGAGACACAGACAGAGACAGACATACGGACAGACAGACAGACAGACACGGACAGATACACAAAATGACAAGACAGACAGATGCACCCATACACAGACTGGGCAGACAGACAGACAGACAGGTCACAGAGACACAAACAGACAGACAGACACTGATAGACAGACAGAGAGACAGACACACAGACAGAGGAGACACAGACGGACAGACAGACGTCGACAGACACACAGATTCACAGACCGACAGACAGACAGACATAGAGACAGACAGATAAACACACAGACAGATGCACAGAGACACAGACAGACAGACAGACGGACAGACCAGACAGACACACAGACAGACAGACAGACAAACCGGGTAGAGACACAGACAGAGACAGACAGACAGACACAGTGATAGACACACAGATGCACAGACAGACAGACAGACACAAGAGACTGGACAGACAGACAGAGACACAGACCAGACAAGACAGACCGACCACAGAGACACAGACAGACAGACACACATAGGGACAGACAGACACCAAGACAGACAGAGAGACA
>NW_012267426.1:288364-290565 GCF_000151885.1 Dipodomys ordii | reverse complement strand
ACAGACAGACACAGACAGACACAGACACAGAGACAGACAGACAGACACAGACACAGACAGACACAGACAGACAGACACAGACAGACAGACACAGACAGACAGACAGACAGACACAGACAGACAGACACAGACAGACACAGACAGACAGACACAGACAGACAGACACAGACACAGACAGACAGACAGACACAGAGAGACAGACACACAGACAGACAGACAGACACAGACAGAGACAGACAGACACAGTGATAGACACACAGATGCACAGACCAGACAGACAGACAGATACAGAGACAGACACACACAGATAGGCAGACACAGAGACACAGACAGATGCACAGACACACAGACCAGGCAGACAGACAGACAGACCACAGAGACATGGACAGACAGACACATGGACAGACAGACCTGTAGACCGACAGACAGACAGACAGAGACCAGACGGATACAGAGACAGACAGACAGACATACAGATACACACACCAGATAGACAGACAGACAGACCAGACACAGAGACACACGGACAGACCAGATGGACACACAGACAGCAGAGACCAGACACCGAGACCAGACACAGACAGACAGACAGACAAAGAGTGAGACAGAGCAGCCAGACAGACACAGAGACACACGGACAGACACATACAGAGACCAGACAGACAGACATAGAGACAGACAGACGGACAGACAGAATGTCGCAGACAGACACTCATACACAGACCAAGTCTACACACAGACAGACCACAGAGACATGGACAGACAGACAGACACAGAGACAGACAGACAAACACAGACAGACAGATATCATACAGACAGACAGACACAGAGACAGACAGACAAACCACAGGGAAAAAGACAAAACAGATAGACACACAGACACAGAGACCAACGAGACAGACAGACAGACAGACACAGACCAGGCAGACACACACAGACAGACAGACAGACATGTAAACAAACACACCGACAGATATACAGACACAGAGACAGACAGGTCGACGGAAACAGACAGACACAGACCAGGCAGGCAGACAGACAGACAGACCACAGAGACACACGGACAGACAGACGCACTGATAGACAGACAGACAGACACAGACACAGAGACAGACAGACACAAGAGACCAGACAGACAGACAGACAGACACAGACGAGACGGATACATAGACACACTCACAGACACAGAGACAGACAGACAGACACAGAGACCAACGAGACAGACAGACAGATGTAGACACTGAAAGCAGACAGACAGGCAGACACAGAGACAGACAGACAGACACAAGAGACCGGACAGACACACAGATACACTGACCAGAGAGACCGACCACAGAGACACAGACAGACAGACACAGAGACAGACACAGAAACAGACAGACAGACACATAGACATACCACACAGAGACAGACACACAGACACAGACAGACAGACACAGACAGACAGACACAGACAGACAGACAGACAGACACAGACAGACAGACACAGACAGACACAGACAGAGACAGACAGACAGACAGACGAGACAGATACAGAGACAGACAGACAGAAACAGAGACACACGGACAGACACTGACAGACAGACACCAGACGGACACCGAGACAGAGACAGACAGACAGACACAAAGACAGAGACAGACAGACTAAAGAGTCCAGACAGACAGACAGAGACACAGACCACACCAGACAGACCGACCACAGAGACACAGACAGACAGACATAGGGACAGACAGACAGACAGAGAGACACGGACAGATACACAGAAAGACAAGACAGATAGACACAGACAGATACACAGACACACAGAGCAGGCAGACAGACAGACAGACAGACCACAGGGACACAGACAGACCAGATGGACACATAGACAGACAAAGACACCAACAGACAGACAGACACAGACACAGACAGACAGACAGACAGACAGAGACCAGATGGACACAGAGACAGACCACAGAGACACAGACAGACAGACAGACATAGGGACAGACCAGACAGACAGACAGACACAGAGACCAACGAGACAGACAGACAGACGCAGACACACAGATACACAAACTAAGCAGACAGACAGACAGACCACAGAGACACAGACAGACAGACAGAGGGACAGACAGAGGGACAGACAGACGGACAGACACAGACAGACACAGACAGACAGACAGACACAGACAGACAGACAGACACAGACAGACACAGA
>NW_012267426.1:285749-287069 GCF_000151885.1 Dipodomys ordii | reverse complement strand
ACCACAGAGACACAGACAGACAGACAGAGCGACACGGACAGATACACAGAAAGACAAGACAGACAGACACAGACACACGCACAGACACACAGACCAGGCAGACAGACAGACAGACACAGACAGACAGACAGACCACAGAGACACAGACAGACAGACAGACAGACAGATACACAGACAGTCACAGACAGACACAGACAGACACAGACACAGACAGACAGACAGACAGACACAGACACAGACAGACAGACAGACAGACACAGACAGGGAGACCACAGAGGCACAGACAGACAGACAGACAGACACAGATAGACACACAAACACAGACAGACACACAAACAGACACACAGACAGACAGACAGACACAGACAGACAGACAGACACAGACAGACAGACACAGAGACACACGGACAGACACAGACAGACAGACAGACAGACACAGACAGACACAGACAGACAGACACAGACACACAGACAGACACAGAGACACACGGACAGACAGACAGACAGACAGACCACAGAGACATGGATAGACAAACAGAGAGACATATAAACACACAGACAGACAGACACGGACAGACACACAGATTAGCCAGACAGACAAACTCAGAGACAGAGACAGACACAGAGACACACGTAGACAGACACACGGACAGACCAGACAGACACACAGAGACAGACGGAAAGACACACAGACGGACAGACGGATAGACCAGACAGACCACAGAGACAGACGGACAGACACACAGACGGACAGACGGATGGACACAAGAGAACAGACCCATCACCCAGACGGACGGACGGACGGAGGGACAGACGGACGGACGGCCCCAGGGGAAACAGGGAGGGAGACTCCTCCACACAGTGCTCACCCGGTCCACACCAGGCCCGGGGTGGGGGGGGGCCTCGAAACCACACACGGAACACGCCGGAAGGAACCCGTGGCTCAACGGTCACCTTCCCTCCTTCCCTCCTTCCTTCCCTCCTTCCTTCCTTCTCTCCTTCCTTCCCTCCTTCCTTCCCTCCTTCCTTCCTTCCCTCCTTCCTTCCCTCCTTCCCTCCTTCCTTCCCTCCTTCCCTCCTTCCTTCCCTCCTTCCCTCCTTCCTTCCTTCCTTCGCTCCTTCCTTCCCTCCTTCCTTCCTTCCTTCCTTCCTTCCCTCCTTCCTTCCCTCCTTCCTTCCCTCCTTCCATCCCTCCTTCCCTCCTTCCTTCCTTCCTTCCTTCCTTCCTTCCTTCCTTCCCTCCTTCCTTCCTTCCTTCCCTCCTTCCTTCCTTCCCTCCTTCCTTCCCTCCTTCCTTCCTTCCTTCCTTCCTTCCTTCCC
>NW_012267426.1:272212-273441 GCF_000151885.1 Dipodomys ordii | reverse complement strand
TTATTATTATTTATTATTATTATTACTGTTATTATTATTATTGTTGTTGTTATTTAATTTAATATTCATTTATTTTATTGTTATTATTATTTATTATTATTCTTCCTGTTATTGTTGTTGTTATTATTGTCATTTATCTGGTTATTCACTGTGTATTGATGCATTTATCCCCCAAACCCCCTCCTCGCGCTCCCATTGGCTGATCCTGTACCGTGGGAGGCGGGCCCGATCCGTCTCCACCAATCCCCAGCGCGCCCCGGGCCTCCAGGCCCCGCCCACAGCGTCAGGACGCGCCACGCAGGCCTCAGGCGCTCCCATTGGCTGAAGCCCCGTCTCAGGAGGCGGGCTTGGGCGCCCTGGAACCAATCGCAGGCGAGCCCAGCCCAGAATAACCTGGACAGCCGTTGCTACGCAACGCCTGTTGCCAGGCAAAGCAGAGGGACGCAGCCATTGGCTCCCAGGAGGGCGGGCCTTAGCTCCAGGGACCAATCACCACGCGAGCGAGGCCTAGAGTGACAGACGAAGCCACTGGGCCGCACAGAGCGCTGCCATTGGCTGCCAGGAGGGCGGGCCTTACCCCCATCCACCAATAGCAGGCCAGCACAACCCAGAATAGCAGCCAGGGCGGTTGCTACGCAACGCCTGTTGCCAGGCAAAGCGCAGGACGCCGCCATTGGCTCAGGGGAGGGCGGGACTTAGTCCAATGGACCAATAGGAAGCGAGTGAGAGGAAAAATGACAGTTAGAGCCTCAGGGACGCACGTTACGCAGCGTGGGGGGCGGGACTAAGGGAGTAAACGCTCCTATTGGGTCCCAGACCACCAGGGGAGGGCGGGACTTAGTAAAATCGACCAATAGGAAGCGAGTGAGAGGAAAAGTGACAGTGAGAGCGTCAGGGACGCACGTTACGCAGCGTGGGGGGCGGGACTAAGTGTCTGCACGTTCCCATTGGATCCCAGACCATCAGGGGAGGGCGGGACTTAGTGAAATCGACCAATAGGAAGCGAGTGAGAGGAAAAATGACATTTAGAGCGTCTCTGACGCATCTGACGCAGCGTAGGAGGCGGGACTAAGGGAGTAAACGCTCCCATTGGATCCCAGACCACCAGGGGAGGGCGGGACTTAGTCCAATGGACCAATAGGAAGCGAGTGAGAGGAAAAGTGACAGTTAGAGCGTCAGGGACGCACGTTACGCAGCGTAGGGGGCGGGACTAAGGGAGTGAACGCTCC
>NW_012267426.1:267853-271430 GCF_000151885.1 Dipodomys ordii | reverse complement strand
AGGCCGTGGGGAAACACGGGGGGGACTTGAATTCTGGAAGGGGGATCTAGGGGGAGGGGATCGCTGTGACGGGGACAGGGGGGACTTGTATTTGGAAAGGGGGATCTGGGGGGGTAGGTTGACGGCCTAGAAATGGCTGAGGGAGGGGAGGGGGGACTTCTGTTCTGGAGGGGTGATCTGAGGGAAAGACAAGGCCGTTGGGAGAACATGGGGGGGACTTGTATTCTGGAAGGGGGATCTGGGGGGAGGGGATCGCTGTGAGGGGGACACGGGGGGGACTTGTATTAGGAAAGGGGGATCGGGGGGGAGGGGGAGGCCGTGGGGAAACATGGGGGGGACTTGTGTTCTGGAAGGAGCATCTGGGGGGGAGGGGATCGCTGTGAGAGGAACATGGGGGGGACTTGTATTTGGAAACAGGGATCGGGGGACAGGTTGACGGCCTAGAAATGGCTGAGGTGGGGAGGAGGGACTTGTGTTCTGGAAGGGGGATCTGGGGTGTGGGGTCCATTGGAGGGACATGAGGGGGACTTGTATTTGGAAACGGGGATCTGGGGGGGGAGGGGAAGGCCGTGGGGAAACACGGGGGGAGACTTGTACTTGGAAAGGAGCTTCGGGGGGGGTGAGATGAAGGGGTTGGGAAGGTGGACTTGTATTCTGGAAGGGGGATCTGGGGTGTGGGGTGCATTGGGGGGACATGGGGGAGACTTGTATTTGGAAACGGGGATCTGGGTGTAGGTTGACGGCATAGAAATGGCTGAGGTGGGGATGGGGGACTTGTGTTCTAGAAGGGGGATCTGGGGGGAGGGGGAGGCCTTTGGAGGCACATGGAGAGACTTGTATTTGGAAACGGGGATGGGGGGGTGGGGGAGGCCGTTAGAGGGACATAGTGGGGTCTTGTATTTGGAAAGGGGGATCTGAGTGAAGGAGGAGGACATGGGGGACTGCTATTCCAGAAGGGGGATCAGGAAGGGGAGTGAAGGCCTAGGAAGGGCTGCGGTGGGAAGGGGGGAACTTGTATTCTAGAAGGGGGATCTGCAGGGGGTGAGGGCCTAGGGAGGAGAGCGGATGGGGAAGGAGAAGGGAGGAGCTGGGAATGATGCTGGGCTGGGGAAGGGGGACTTGTATTCTAGAAGGGGGATCTGTGGGGGGGATAGTGCCTAGCATGGGCTGCAATGTGAAGGAGGGACTTGTATTCTGACAGGGGGATCTGCGGAGGGGGCTGGGTTAGGACCTAGGGAGGGTATGGGAAGGGGAAGGAGGAGGGAGGAGCTGGGGATGATGGTGGGCTGGGGGAGGGACTTGTATTTTGATAGGGGGAATTGTGGGTGAGGGCTGAGAAAAGGCAGGAATGGAAGAGGGGGGGAGGACTTGTATTCTGGAAGGGGGACCTGAGGGGAATAGGGAAGGAATGGAATGGGGAGGGAGACCTGGGAATGATGCTGGGCTGGGGGTGGGTACTTTTATTGGGAAAGGGGGATGGGGGAGGGTGAGCCAAGGAAAGGCTGGGGTGGGGAGAGGATAGACTTGTATTTTGGAAAGGGGATCCTGGGGGGGTGGTGTTGGGTTAGGGCCTTGGGATGGGTTGGGGAGGGAGGAGCTAGAGATGATCCTGGGCTGGGGAAGGGGGAGGACTTGTATTCTGGAAGGGGGGTCTGGGAGGGGATGGGTTACCACCTAGGAAGGGCTGGGATGGGAGGGGTACTTATATTCTGGAAGGGGGATCTATGGAGGTGGGTTAGACCCTAGGGAGGGCATGGGGTGCAGAGGGAAGAAGAGGGGGAGCTGGGGATGAGCCTGGGGTGCAGACAGTGGGGGGACTTGTATTCTGTAAGGGAGACCTGAGGGTTAGGGAAGGGATGGGAGGCGGAGGGGGAGTTGGGAATGATCCTGAGCTGGGAAGTGGGGGACTTGTATTCTGGAAGGGGGGTGGGGTGGGGGTGAGGGCCTAAGAAGGGCTGGGCTGGAAAGTGGGGACTTGTATTCTGGAAGGGAGATCTGGGGGGGATGGGTTGGGGCCTAGGAAGGGCTGGGCTGGAAAGTGAGGACTTGTATTCTGGAAAGGGGATCTGGAGGGGGGGGTGGGATCATTAATCAGAGTTCATCGCTCACAGGGAATGAATGATACCACCTTGGTATCATTCATTCCCATCTGGGATCCGTTTGGTATCATTCATTCCCACCTGAGATGACTCTGACGTCATTAATTCCAATTGGATGTCAGTTTGATATAAATTAATCCCAGTTTGATATCAACCTGATATCATTCATTCCCATCTGAAATCATTCATTCCAGCTTGATATCATTCATTCCAGTTTGATATCATTCATTCCAACGTGATGTCAACCTGATATCATTAATTCCAACTTGATATCATTCATTCCAATTTGACATCATTCATTCCAACCTGATATCATTCATTCCAATCTGAAATCATTCATTCCAATGTGAAATCATTCATTCCAATATGATATCATTCATTCCTATTTGATATCATTCATTGCAATTTGATATCATTCATTCCAATTTGATATCATTCATTCCAATTTGATATCATTCCTTCCAATTTGATATCATTCATTCCAATCTGAATTCATTCATTCCAGCTTGATATCATTCATTCCAATTTGATATCATTCATTCCAATTTGACATTCATTCCAATCTGAAATCATTCCAATTTGATATCATTCATTCCAATCTGAAATCATTCATTCCAATATGATATCATTCATTCCAATTTGATATTCCTTCCAATTTGATATCATTCATTCCAATGTGAAATCATTCATTCCAACTTGACACTGGTTTCATTTCCCCTCTGATTTCTGTTGCAGGGGGACTCGCGTGACTCGACTTACCCTCCCGCCTCCTCCTCCTTCCCCTCCTTCCCCCTCAACCAGGAAGGAGGGAGACGCCTGGACCTGGAAGCATGACCTGAGGGGAAACTGAGGCACCGGGGGACGGACAGACAGAGGTGAGGACACACACCAAAGGGGGGGGTCAGGAAATGGGGGGGAAGAGGAATCCTTCCTTCCCTCCTCTTGGGTGGATGGATGGGTGGAAGGATTGAGGGGAAGGAAGAGAAAGTTGGGGGGAAGGATGAGGGGATGGATGGAAGGAAAGATTGAGTGGATGGATGAGTGGAAGGAAGAGAAGAAAGAGGACAAAGTTGGGGGGAAGGATGAGTGGAAGGATGAGGGGAAGGATGGGTGGAAGGAAGAGAAAGTTGGGGGGAAGGATGGATGGAAGGATTGAGTGGATGGATGAGTGGAAGGATAAATGGAAGGAAGAGAAGAAAGAAGAGAAAGTTGGGGGGAAGGAAGAGTGGAAGGATGGATGGATGGGTGGAAGGATTGAGGGGAAGGATGAGTGGATGAAAGAGGGGAAGGAAGATGGGAAGGATGGAAGGAAGCAAGAGGGGAAGGATGAGTGGAAGGAAGAGAAAGTTGGGGGGAAGGATGAGTGGAAGGATGGATGGAAAGATTGGGGAGAAGGATGGAAGGAAGAGTGGATGGATGGATGGATGGATGGATGACAAGAAAGAAGAGAAAGTTGGGTGGATGGATGAGTGGAAGGA
>NW_012267426.1:253688-255540 GCF_000151885.1 Dipodomys ordii | reverse complement strand
TGGATGGATGGATGGATGGTCTCCCAGGGTTCTTGTTCATGGGGGAAGAGCAAAGCTTGTATTATTATTGATGATTGATTCCTGATCACTCATGGGGATTGATCAGGTTTGTAGTTCCTGCTCCTTCTCCCTTCGATGTGTTTTCCCTGCCTCAGTGGTCCTGGGGTTGATGGGCATCGAGTCGATCTTCATGGCGTCTGTCTGTCCTGCTGGGTTGTGGGGTGGATTTCTCCTCGGTTGATGTCCATGCGATGGTTGACCCATGGATCCGATTGGTTGTGACGGAGCTGGCGGGGTCGGGTTGGCGTCCGTGGATCTGTTGTTTCCTGCTGATTATTGATCGGTTATTGATCGGTTATTGGTTGTGGGTCGATCCTCACCTCTGACCCCCAGGCCTTTCCTTCCCATGAGTCTTTGCGTGGAAAATGGAAGGGGCTGGGCCTGAGGGGGGGAGGGGGGGAGGGGATTTTGTTTTAGAATCAGAAAGCCAGGGGAGGGAGAGACAGACAGACAGACAGACACCGACAGAGACAGACAGACAGACACAGAGACAGACAGACAGACAGATACTTCGGACAGACAGACAGACACACGGATAGACCGAGACAGACACACAGAGGCATAGACAGAAAGACGGACGGACGGACAGACGGACGGTGAGACTTCCACGTGCGGGAATTTCCATATGTTGACCAGGGCTCCCGAGAAACACTGTCTGTCTGTCTGTCTGTCTGTTGGTTTGTGTGTCTGTCTGTCTGTCTGAATGTCTGTCTGTCTGTGTCTGTCTGTCTGTCTCTGTGTTGATGTCTGTCTGTCTGTCTGTGTCTGTCTGTGTCTATCTGTCTGTCTGTGTCTGTCTATCTGTCTGTGTCTGTCTGTCTGTGTCTGTCTGTGTCTGTCTGTCTGTCTGTCTGTCTGTGTCTGTCTGTGTCTGTCTGTGTCTGTCTGTGTCTGTCTGTCTGTGTCTGTCTGTGTCTGTCTGTCTGTGTCTGTCTGTCTGTCTGTGTCTGTCTCTGTCTTTGTCTGTCTGTCCCTCTGTGTCTCTCTGTTAGTGTGTTTGTCTGTGTGTCTCTGTCTTGATGTCTGTCTGTCTCTATGTCTGTCTGTCTGTCAGCGTCTTTGATTCTGTGTGTCTGTCTATCTATCTCTGTGTCTAACTATCTATCTCTGGGTCTCTCTGTGTGTCTGTCTGTCTGTCTCTCTGTCTATTTGTCTGTCTGTCCCTCTGTCTGTGTCTCTCTGTTGGTGTGTTTGATTCTGTCTGTCTGTCTGTCTGTTGGTTTGCATGAATGTCTGTCTGTCTCTCTGTGTGTGTCTCTCTGTTGGTGTGTTTGTCCGTCTGTCTCTGTCTTGATGTCTGTCTGTCTCTATGTCTGTCTGTCAGCGTCTTTGATTCTGTGTCTGTCTGTCTGTCCCCATCTGTCTCCCTTTCTGTCTGTCTATCTGTGTCCCTGTCTGTCTGTCTGTCTCTCTCTCTGTTTGTCTGTCTGACTTCTCTTTGTCTGTCTGTCTGTCTCTGTTTGTGTCTGTCTCTCTCTGTGTCATTCTTGTCTGTCTGTGATTCTGTCCGTCTGTTTGTCTTGAACTCTGCGTTGCTCTCTCTGTCTCTCTTTCCCTGATCTCAGTCTGTCTGTCTGTCTGTCTCTGTGTCTGTCTGTCTCTGTGTCTCTCTGTCCGTCTGTCAGTGTCTTTGATTCTGTCTGTCTGTCTGTCTGTCGGTCTGTGTCTCTGTCTGTCTCTGTGTCTATCTGTCTGTCTCTGAGTCGCTGTCTGTGTCTGTCCGTCTGTCTGTGTCTTTGATTCTGTCTGTCTCTGTTTCTATGTGTCTCTGTGTCTGTCTGTGTCTGTCTGT
>NW_012267426.1:252922-253638 GCF_000151885.1 Dipodomys ordii | reverse complement strand
GGATGGATGGATGGATTCGATCCATCCATGTAGGGATCAAGTAATCTTTGTGTCTGTCTGTCTGTCTCTGGTATATATCGTAGAGGTGATATCTAGATCTATGAGTTGATTGGAAATGAACCACAGGAAGTGGAAATCAGATTGGATTTTTCTTCCTGTGTTGGGGTGATGGGGGGGTGGGGGTTAGCTCCTGTCTGCGTCTCTGTCTGTCTGTCTGTCTGTCACTCTGGGAATGGGGAGCGATGGGGTAAACCGAGGCAGGCCTGGTGGGGGACGTGGAGCCCTAATGGTCAATTGTGCATAAATAATGAATTAGCCAATATGTTCATTGATCATCAGTGCGAGGATTCCCTTCCTGACTCAGTTTCCCTCTGTCTCATCCCCTTGACCTTCAGAACATAGACAGACGGACAGACGGACGGAAGCCTGGACCCCTGGAAGGGGGTCGGGCGGGGGGTGGGAAGCCCTGGTGTCACTTCTTCCAGGAAATGAGACGTACTTCCTTCCTGGTTGTAGGTAAACTGAGGCCGGGCGGGAAATGGCGGAGACCCACGTCCACAGCCCTCGGACCCACGGACGCCCAGCGGGAGACATGAACCCCACCCAGGCCCACACCTAGCCCAGGCGGGCACTGGGGAAACTGAGGCACAGGTCAGCTCCGCCCTTCCTTCCTTCCCTCCTTCCCTCCTTCCTTCCTTCCCTCCTTCCCTCCTTCC
>NW_012267426.1:237721-241512 GCF_000151885.1 Dipodomys ordii | reverse complement strand
GACAGACAGACACAGACAGACAGACACAGACAGACAGACAGACACAGACAGACACAGACAGACAGACAGAGAGACAGACACAGACAGACAGACACAGACAGACAGACAGACAGACACAGATGGACAGACAGACAGATAGACACAGACAGAGAGACAGACACAGACAGACAGACAGACAGACACAGACAGACAGACAGACACAGACAGACAGACACAGACAGACACAGACACAGACACACACAGACAGACACAGACAGACAGATACAAAGACAGATATGTAGAGGGACAGAGAGACACACAGACAGATACATAGGCACACAGAGAGACAGACAGGCAGACAGACAGACGAATGCCTAGGAAGACAGACAGACGCATAGACACAGACAGAATGACAGACAGAAACAAAGAGAGATAGACACACAGACAGACAGACAAGACATACACAGATACATAGAAAGACAGACAGATACATAGCCAGAAACACATGGACGGACGGATGGATGGACAGACACATAGACACAGTGATACCTGGACAGACGGACAGACACAAGACCCACCCAGGTCCGTAGACAGACACACAGACAGAAAGATCCATAGAAGGACAGACAGATGCATAGACACAGAAAGACAGACAGATACAGACAGACAGACAGACACAGACAGACACAGACAGACAGACACAGATGGACAGACAGACACAGACAGAGAGACAGACACAGACAGACAGACAGACACAGACAGACACAGACAGACAGACAGACAGACACAGACAGACACAGACAGACAGACACAGACAGACACAGACAGACAGACACAGACAGACAGACACAGACAGACAGACAGACACAGACAGACAGACAGACACAGACAGACAGACAGACACAGACAGACAGACACAGACAGACAGACCTAGAGGAAGACAGATGGACAGACACAAGACACAGACAGACACACAGACACACAGACCGATATATAGACACAGAAGGACAGACAGATACGAAGACAGAGAGACAGACACAGACAGACACACAGACAAGACACACACAGATACATACATGGATGGACGGACGGACAGACACATAGACACACTGATACCAGGAAAGACAGACGGACAGACATAGAAAGACTCACATGGACAGACAGACAAGACACAGACAGATACATAGACAGACAGACAGACGGGGAAAGGACAGACAGACACAAGACACAGACAGATACACAGACAGACACACGGAAACAGACAGACAGACACAGATACATAGAAAGACAGACAGATGCCTAGACCCAGAGACTGACGGATATGGAGACAGACAGACAGACCGAGAGGAGACGGACACACAGACAGACAGACAGACAGGGAAAGAGACAGATACACTGCGAAGCAGACAGACAGACCAAGACGAAGACAGACGGACGGACACAAGACACAGACGGACGGACACATAGAAAGACACACAGACAGATACACAGACACACAGATAGACAGACAGACAGACACACACACAGATGGACACACAGACAGACACAGACAGACAGACACATACAGACAGACACAGAGACAGACAGACACAGACAGACACAGACAGACAGACACAGACAGACAGATTCGTAGACAGACAGACGCAGCCAGAGACAAATAGACGGATGGACGGACGGACGGACAAGTCAGTCTGGTTTCATGTCATGCGCCGGGTGGAGTCGGGTGTGGACAGACAGACAGACAGACACATAGACACAGAGACACCTGGAAAGACAGACAGACAGACAGACAGGGAAAGGACAGACAGACCGAGAGGAAGACAGACGGACAGACACAAGACACAGACAGACAGACGGACGGACCCATAGAAGGACACACAAACAGATTTGCAGACGGACACACGGGTACACAGACAGACAGACACAGAGACAGACACAGAGAGAGACAGACACACAGACAGACGGACACACGGGCAAGACAGACACCGATACATAGACAGACAGACAGACAGACACATACACAGCCAGAGACACATGGATGGACGGACGGACAGACACATAGACTCAGAGATACCTGGAAAGACAGACGGACATAGAAAGACTCACACAGATGGACAGACAGACAAACACACAGACAGACACACAGACCGGGAAAGGCCAGACAGAGAGGAGACGGACAGACAGACCGAGAGGAAGACGGACGGACAGACACAAGACAGACGGACACATAGAAGGACACACAGACGGATAGGCAGACGGACACACGGATACATAGACAGACAGACGGACACATACACAGCCCGAGCCACATGGACGGATGGACGGACGGACGGATGGACCCATAGACACAGTGGTACCTGGAAAGACAGACAGACAGTCATAGACTCACACAGACGGACAGACAGACCAGACACAGGCAGACACACAGACAAGACAGACACAGATACATAGAAAGACAGACGGATTCATAGACAGACACAGACACACGGACGGACGGACAGGGTGGGTCCATCCATCCGGATTTCCGTGTCGCGCGCGCACCCCGGGTGCCGTCGGACGGACAGACGGGTCATTGCCGTCCGTCCGTGTGTCTGTCTGTCTATGAATTTGTCTGTCTGTGTGGGATGCGGCCCTCCAGGGAATCACCAATCAATCACCAATAATCAATAATCAATCATCAGTCATCATCAGTCATCAATAATCAATCGCCAATAATCAATAATCAGTCGCCAATAATCAGTCATCAATAATCAATCACCAATCAATCATCAGTCATCAATAATCAATCGCCAATAATCAATAATCAGTCGCCAATAATCAGTCACCAATAATCAATAATCAGTCACCAATAATCAATACATGACATGTGATATGATCTATAGGGGGAAATCAATCATCAATAATGTATATATAGGAGATAATCAATAATAGATCATAATGTGTAGGGGATCATCAATACATGATATGCCATCGATCTAGAACGTGGAATATCGATCTAGAACATGAAATATCGATCTGTAATCCATAACATCGATCTAGAACGTGGAATGTCGATCTAGAACGTGGAATGTCGATCTATAGCATGTAATACTGATCTTGAGAACCTGGACCATCGATCTAGATAATACGTCATATCGATCTAGAACATGGGATGTCGATCTAGAACATGGGATGTCGATCTGGAGAATATGGCATATTGATCTAGAACATGGGATGCAGGTCTATAGTTGGGAATATCGATCTAGAACATGGAATATCCATATATAGTATGTAATATTGATCTTGAGAATATGGAATATCGACCTAGAAAATACCCAATATCGATCTAGAACATGGGGTATTGATCTAGAACATGGAATGTCGATCTAGAACATGGAATATCGATCTGGAGAATATGGCACATTGATCTAGAACATGGGGTATAGGTCTATAGTAGGGAATATCGATCTAGAACATGGCATATCGATCTATCCTATGTAATATTGATCTTGATAATATGGAATGTCGATCTAGATAATATGTAATATCAATCTAGAACATGGAATATCGATCTATAGTATGAAATATTGATCTTGAGAACATGGAGCATCGATCTAGATAATACGCAATATCGATCTAGAACATGGAATGTCGATCTAGAACATGGAATGTCGATCGATACCTGGGAATATTGGTCTAGAACATGGAGCATCGATCTAGAACATGGAACAAAAATCGATAGTAGGAATTTCTATCTAGAACATGGAATGTCGATCTATAGTAGGGAATATCGATCTAGAACATGGAAATGGATGGATGGATGGATGGATGGA
>NW_012267426.1:233837-237671 GCF_000151885.1 Dipodomys ordii | reverse complement strand
TGATCTGGACACGTATGGACGTAACATGCCATAACACGCGTGTTCACATGACCTGGACGTGTGCACATGTGACACGTGATCCAGACACGTATGTTCATAACACACGATCCAGACACGTGTGCGTGACATGGAATCCACATGCGTGTATACATGATCTAGACATGTACATCGCGTGATCCGAACACGCGTGTCCGTAACGTGTGATCCGGATACGTATATACATTGGATGTCACTGTGTCACGTAGGTACCTGACATGTGATCCAGACCGGAAAACACACGTGTAAGTAATACACGATGTCGACATGGATGGACATCATGTATGACCCAGACATGTGCATGCAATACATGGTCTAGACATGTATGTATACATGATGTGGACATGTCCATGCAGGGTATGATTTGGATACACGTATGTACATAGCGTCCATGCCACACGTGATCCCAACACGCATGTACACATGACCTAGACATGTATATATATAAAACACACGATCCAGACACGTATGTGATACATGATCTACGCATGTCGGTGTGTGTGATCCAGACACGTGTGTCTGTGAGGTGTCATCGAGACACACGTGTGTATCGTGCATGACGTAGACGTGTACGTACGATCCAGACTGTGTAGATCATATACAATCCCGACACGCGTGTATAACACATGATCCGGACACGTATGTATTTATGATCCACACACGTGTGTGTTTATGACCTGTACACGCATGTACATAACACGTGACATAGACACACACGTGTATAGTTCTGACACGTACGTATACAGGACCTAGACACGTGTCGGTCACGTGTGTCACACGTGTTGCGTGTTATCGTTCATGCTAGAACACGGATCGACCACGTGGCGTGTTGTAGGCGGTGTGTTACGTGCGATGTGTCCTCCGCGTCGAACACGCTACATGCGTGTTGCGTGTTATGTGTCATCTCGCACGGGATACATGTCATCCATGTCACGTGTTCCGGGTCATATGTGTCACGTGTCACGTGTTCTACATCATACACGTCACGTGTTCTGGGTCGCTTGGATCACGTGTGTCACGTGTTCCAGGTCATGCATGTCACGTGTGTCACGTGTTCTGGGTCACATGTGGTGGAAGGGCAAAGGCCATGGGATAGAAGTTTAGAGGTCAAGGGATCCAGAGGTCAGGGGATGGAAGGTCAGAGGTCATGTGGCAACAGGTCTCAGGTCGGGTGATGGGAGGTCAGAGGTGAGCTGTGGAAGGTCACAGGTCATGTTTTGGGTGGTCTCAGGTCGGGTCATGGAAGGTCAGAGGTCATGTGACTGAAGGTCACAGGTCAGGTGATGGAAGGTCAGAGGTAAGATTGGGAAGGTCAGAGGTCAGGTGATAAAAGATCACAGGACAAGTAATGGAAGGTCAGAGGTGAGATTGGGAAGGTCAGAGGTCATGTGACAAGGTCACAGGTCAGGTGACGGAAGGTCAGAGGTGAGCTATGGAAGGTCAGAGGTCATGTGATAGAAGGTCACAGGTCAGGTGAGGGAAGGTCAGACGTGAGATTTGGAAGGTCAGAGGTCAGGTGATAAAAGGTCACAGGTCAGGTGATAGAAGGTCAGAGGTGAGATTTGGAAGGTTAGAGGTCAGGAGATAGAAGATTACAGGTCAGGTGAGGGAAGGTCAGAGGTGAGATAGAAGGTCAGAGGTCATGTTTTGGGAGGTCTCAGGTCGGGTCATGGAAGGTCAGAGGTCATGAGGCAGAAGGTCACAGGTCAGGTGATAGAAGGTCAGAGGTGAGCTATGGAAGGTCAGAGGTCATGTGACAGAAGGTCACAGGTCAGGTGATGGAAGGTCAAAGGTGAGATATAGAAGGTCAGAGGTCATGTTGTGGGAGGTCACAAGTCGGGTTATGGAAGGTCAGAGGTCATGTGATAGAAGGTCACAGGTCAGGTGATGGAAGGTCAAAGGTGAGATATAGAAGGTCAGAGGTCATGTGGGAGGTCACAAGTCGGGTTATGGAAGGTCAGAGGTCATGTGATAGAAGGTCACAGGTCAGGTGATAGAAGGTCAGAGGTGAGCTAAGGAAGGTCAGAGGTCAGGTGATAGAAGATCACAGGTCAGATGATGGAAGGTCAGAGGTGAGATTTGGAAGGTCAGAGGTCAGGAGATAGAAGATTACAGGTCAGGTGAGGGAAGGTCAGAGGTGAGATATAGAAGGTCAGAGGTCATGTTGTGGGAGGTCACAAGTCGGGTTATGGAAGGTCAGAGGTCACACACGTGTATATCACATGATACATGGGATTGATGATATCACATTTCTCTCTTTCTTCCTCTTCTCTCCCCCCCCCCCCCGTCCAGGTCGGGCGCCATCTTGGTGGATGTTGGGGGTCCCGACCAGGGGACGGGGAGGGGCCTGTGCTTTGGTGGGCCCATTGTCCCCCTTCTGGGGGTGGGGTTCCCCCCTCTCCCCGCCCGGGACAGCCTTCCCGGGGCCGTATTTTGCTCTCGGAGCGTCGGGAGCACTGTACGAGGAGTCTACTCTGGCTTTGCTCCTCCCTGTGTGGACTTCCTGGGGTTGAATGTTGCTCTTAGAGCGTCGTGAGCACTGTCTAAGGAGTCCACTTCCTGTTTTGAGCCCTTGTACGGCCTTCCTGGGGCTGTATTTTGCTCTTGGAGCATCGTGAGCACTGTTTCAGGAGTCCACTCTTTCTTTACTCCCCCCATACGGCCTTCCCCAGGCTGTGTTTAGCTCTACGAGCATACCGAGCACTGTTTCAGGAGTCCACGTTCTGTTTTGAGCCCCTCGTACGGCCTTCCCCGGGCTGTATTTTGCTCTTGGAGCATCGTGAGCACTGTTTCAGGAGTCCACTTTCTGTTTTGAGCCCCTGGTACGGCCTTCCCGGGGCTGTATTTTGCTCTTGGAGCGTCGTGAGCACTGTTTCAGGAGTCCACTTTCTGTTTTGAGCCCCTGTACGGCCTTCCTGGGGCTGTATTTTGCTCTTGGAGCGTCGTGAGCACTGTACAAGGAGTCCACTTCTTCTTTTAGGCCCTTGTCCAGCCTTCCCGGGGCCACCTCTTTTCTCTTCGGGGCGCAGCGAGCACTGTCGAAGGAGTCCACTCTCCCCCCAAAGTCCCACAGGTCCGATGTCATGGAGGGCCGCGTGGCCTGGTGGACCTGGACCCTCTACCTGGTGGTGACCCCGTCCACCCTGGGGGGTCAGGGGTCGGAGGACGACCCCGTGGTGCGCACCCAGTACGGCCACCTGCGTGGCCTCCGGGCCTCGCTGCCCAGCGAGCTGCTGGGCCCCGTCCAGCAGTTCTTGGGGGTCCCCTACGCCGCCCCCCCCGTGGGCCCACGACGCTTCCAACCCCCCGAGCCCCCCACGGCCTGGCCGGGCGTCCGTAACGCCACCCAGTTCGCCCCCGTCTGTCCTCAACGGCTGGACGAACGGACGCTGCCCAGAGACATGCTGCCCAGCTGGCTCAGCGCCAACCTGGAGGCCGTGGCCGGACTCCTGAGGGAGCAGAGCGAGGACTGTCTGTTCCTCAACGTCTACGTGCCCACCGAGGACGGTGAGCGATGGGGGGAAGGAGGGGGGGAAAGAGGAGGACGTTGGGGGGAAGGATGGGTGGATGGATGGATGGAAAGATTGAGGGGAAGGATGGAAGGAAGAGTGGATGGATGGATGACAGGAAAGAAGAGAAAGTTGGGTGGATGGATGAGTGGAAGGAAGAAGAGAAAGAAGAGAAAGTTGGGTGGATGGATGGATGGATGGATGAGGGGAAGGAAGAGAAGAAAGAGGAGGAAGTTGGGGGGAAGGATGGGTGGAAGGATGGATGGGTAGATGGGTGGATGGATGACGA
>NW_012267426.1:223217-226562 GCF_000151885.1 Dipodomys ordii | reverse complement strand
TGGATGGATGGGTGGATGGATGGATGGATGGTATTGTTGCTGACTGCTGTAGTTTGACAGTTATTAGGATCCTGCCTCTCACTATCATTACTATGACTGGTGGTGTGGGTATTGTTACCCTTGTTACTCTTGGTGGTTTGGTTATGAGGATGGCTGTTGTTGCTGTGGTTCTTGCTATTGTTATTACTATGACAGTTCTTGTTGTTGTTACTATTACTGTTATTGTTGCTGTCATTGCTATTGTTGTAGATATTGTTACTGTTACTTCCGTCGTTTTTGTTGTTATTACGGTGGTTGCTGTGGATGTTACTATTACTGCCTTCGTCGTTGTTGATGCTGTTACTATTATTGTTCTGGTTACTGTTTCTGTCATTCGTGTTGTTGCTATTGATGTTATGGCTGTGGTTACTATTATTCCTGTCGTTGTTGTTATTACTGGTATTGTTATTGATGTTACTATGACTGTTATTGTTGTCCTTGTTATTGATATCACTACTGTGCGTGTTTTTTGTTACTGTTACTGCCGTCGTTATTGTTTGTTTGGTGACTGTTACTGTTGTTAGTCTTATTGGTGGTGTTGTTACTATTACTAGTATTGTTGGTTTTAGTGTTGTTGTTATTACAGCTATTATTACACTTGATGTTGTTACTGTTACTGCCGTCGTTGTTGTTGATATGACTAGTATGGTTATTGTTCATGTTGTTATTGTTATTGATGTGACTGTTACTGTTATTGTTGTTGTTGATGTTGTTATTAATACAGTGGATGTTATTACTGTTATTGTTGTTATTGTTGTTGTTATGGTTGATGGTGTTACTATTACTGTTGTTGTTGTTGTTGATGTTACTATTAATGTTGTTGTTGATGTTGTTACTATTACTGTTGTTGTTACTACTGTTATAGTTGATGTTGTTTTTACTATTAATGTGATTGTTATGGAAATTACTATTACTGTTGCTGTTACTGTGATTATTGTTGTTATTGATGTTACTATGACTGTTATTGTTGTTATTGTTGTTACTATTACTGTTATTGTTGTTATTGTTGTTACTATTACTGTTATTGTTGCTGTTATTATTAATACAGTGTATGTTGTTACTATTACTGTTATTGTTGCTGTTGATGTTGTTACTATTACTGTTGTTGTTGTTGTTATTAATACAGTGGATGTTGTTACTATTACTGTTATGGTTGTTGTTACTGTTATTGATGTTACTATTACTGTTATTTTTGTTCACGTTGTTACTATTACTGTTATTGATGTTACTGTTACTGTTATTGTTGATGTTGTTGTTATTGTTATTGATGTGACTATTACTGTTCTTGTTGTTGATGTTGGTGATTGTTATTATTACAGTGGATGTTGTTACTATTACTATTGTTGATGTTGTTACTCTTGTTATTGATGTTGTTGTTAGTATTACTCTTATTGTTATTGATGTGACTATTACTGTCATTGTTGTTGATGCTGTTACTATTACTCTTATTGTTGTTGTTGATGTTATTACTGTTGTTGTTGTTATTATTAATACAGTGGATGTTGTTACTATTACTGTTATGGTTGTTAGTGTTGTTGTTACTATTACTGTTATTGATGTTGTTACTGTTACTGTTATTGTTGATGTCGTATTGTTATTGATGTGACTATTACTGTTATTGTTGTTGTTATTGTTATTGTTGATGATGTTGTTATAGTTATTATTACAGTGGATGTTGTTACTGTTACTGTTGTTGATGTTGTGACTATTACTGTTATTGTTGTTACTGTTATTGTTGTTATTGTTGTTGTTACTATTACTGTTGTTGTTATTGATGTTACTATTACTGTTGTTGTTGTTACTGTCGATGTTGTTACTATTACTGTTACTGTTGTTGATGTTGTTGTTACTGTTATTGTTATTGTTATTATTACTGTTACTGTTGTTATTACTATTACTGTTATTGTTGTTGATGTTGATATCAATACAGTGGATGTTGTTACTGTCGTTGTTGTTGATTTTGTTAGTATTACTGTTGTTGTTGATGTTACTATTAATGTTGTTGTTGTTGATGTTGTTACTATTACTGTTGTTGTTACTACTGTTATAGTTGATGTTGTTTTTACTATTAATATAATTGTTATGGAAGTTACTATTACTGTTGTTACTGTGATTATTGTTGTTATTGTTGTTACTATTACTGTTATTGTTGTTATTGTTGTTACTATTACTGTTATTATTATTGTTGTTGTTATTAATACAGTGGATGTTGTTACTATTACTGTTATTGTTGTTGTTGATGGTGTTACTATTACTGTTGTTGTTGATGCTGTTGTTACTATTACTGTTATTGTTGTTGTTGTTATTAATACAGTGGATGTTGTTACTATTGCTGTTATGGTTGTTGTTACTGTTATTGTTGTTACTATTACTGTTATTGTTGTTACTGTTGTTACTATTACTGTTATTGATGTTGTTACTGTTACTGTTATTCTTGATGTTGTTGTTCTTATTGTTGTTATTGTTGTTGTTATTGATGTTACTATTACTGTTATTGTTGTTGATGTTGTTGGTGTTGTTGTTGATGGTGTTCCTGTTACTGTTATTGTTGTTACTACTGTTATAGTTGATGTTGTTTTTACTACTAATGTGATTGTTATTGAAGTTACTATTACTGTTGTTGATGTTGTTGTTATTGTTGTTATTGTTACTATTACTGTTATTGTTGTTATTGTTGTTACTATTACTGTTATTGTTGTTATTGTTATTACTGTTACTGTTATTGTTGATGTTGATATTAATACCGTGGATGTTGTTACTGTCATTGTTGTTGTTGATGTTGTTACTATTACTGTTATTGTTGTTATTGATGTTACTATTACTGTTGTTGTTGTTGTCATTAATACACTGGATGTTGTTACTATTACTGTTATGGTTGTTGTTACTGTTATTGTTGTTACTATTACTGTTATTGTTGTTGATGGTGTTGCTATTACTGTTATTGTTGTTGATGGTGTTGCTATTACTGTTGTTGTTGTTGATGGTGTTGCTATTACTGTTGTTGTTGTTGATGGTGTTGCTATTACTGTTGATGTTGTTGTTACTGTTGATGTTGTTACTGTTACTGTTGTTATTACTATTACTGTTATTGCTGTTGATGTTGATATCAATACCGTGGATGTTGTTACTGTCATTGTTGTTGATGCTGTTACTATTACTCTTATTGTTGTTGTTGATGTTACTATTACTGTTGTTGTTGTTATTAATTCAGTGGATGTTGTTACTATTACTGTTATGGTTGTTACTGTTATTGTTGTTGATGTTAATATTAATACTGTGGGTATTGTTACTATTACTGTTGTTGTT
>NW_012267426.1:222682-223033 GCF_000151885.1 Dipodomys ordii | reverse complement strand
GTTGATGATGTTACTATTACTGTTGTTGATGTTCTGGTTACTGTTATTGTTATTGTTGTTATTGTTACTATTACTGATATTGTTGTTGTTACTGTTGATGTTGTTACTAATTCTGTTACTGTTGTTGTTATTACTATTACTGTTATTGTTGTTGATGTTGTTGATGTTGTTACTCTTATTGTTACTGTCGTTGATGTTGTTACTGTTATTGTTATTGTTGTTATTGTTACTATTACTGTTGTTATTACTATTACTGTTATTGTTGACGTTGATATCAATACAGTGGATGTTGTTACTGTCATTGTTGTTGTTGATGTTGTTAGTATTACTCTGATTGTTGTTGTTGATGTT
>NW_012267426.1:219727-222567 GCF_000151885.1 Dipodomys ordii | reverse complement strand
GTTGATGATGTTACTATTACTGTTGTTGATGTTCTGGTTACTGTTATTGTTATTGTTGTTATTGTTACTATTACTGATATTGTTGTTGTTACTGTGGATGTTGTTACTAATTCTGTTACTGTTGTTGTTATTACTATTACTGTTATTGTTGTTGTTACTGTTGATGTTACTATTACTGTTACTGTTGTTGATGTTGTTACTGTTATTGTTGTTATTGTTACTATTACTGTTGTTATTACTATTACTGTTATTGTTGACGTTGATATCAATACCGTGGATGTTGTTACTGTCATTGTTGTTGTTGATGTTGTTACTATTACTCTGATTGTTGTTGTTGATGTTACTATTACTGTTGTTGTTGTTATTATTAAGACAGTGGATGTTGTTACTATTACTGTTATTGTTGTTGTTGATGGTGTTACTGTTACTGTTGATGTTGTTGTTACTGTTATTGTTGTTATTGTTACTATTACTGTTGTTGTTACTGTTGATGCTGTTACTATTACTGTTACTGTTGTTATTACTGTTACTGTTATTGTTGTTGATGTTGTTACTGTTATTGTTGTTAGTGTTGTTGTTACTATTACTGTTATTGATGTTGTTACTATTACTGTTATTGTTGATGTGACTGTTATTGTTATTGATGTGATTGTTATTGTTGTTGATGTTACTGTTATTGTTATTGTTGTTGATGTTACTGTTATTGTTATTGTTGTTGATGTTATTGTTATTGATGTTATTGTTATTGATATTATTGTTGTTGATGTTACTGTTATTGATGTTACTGTTATTGTTATTGTTGTTGGTGTTACTGTTATTGTTGTTGATGATGTTGTTACTGTTACTGCCGTCGTGATTGTTCACATTACGATGACTGTTCTTGTTTTTGTGGTCGTTACTGTTACTGTTGCCGTCGTTATTGTTGGTATGACTATTACTGTTCTTGTTCTTGATGTTACTGTTATTGTTATTGTTACTCTTACTGTTGTTGATGTTGTTACTATTATTGTTATTGTTGTTGTTGATGGTGTTACTATTACAGTTATTGATGTTGTTACTCTTACTCTTATTGTTGATGTTGGTGTTGGTATTATTGTTATTGATGTTACTATTATTGTTATTGTTATTGATGTTATTGTTATTGATGTTACTGTTATTATTGTTATTGATGTTACTGTTATTGAAGTTACTATTACTGGTATTGTTGTTACTGTTGATGTTGTTACTGTTACTGCCGTCGTTATTGTTGACATTACTGTTACTGTTCTTGTTTTTGTGGTTGTTACTGTTACTGTTGCCGTCGTTATTGTTGGTGTTACTGTTATTGTTATTGTTACTCTTACAGTTATTGATGTTGTTACTATTACTGTTATTGTTTTTGATGTTACTGTTGTTGTTATTGATGTTATTGTTATTGTTATTGATGTTATTGTTATTGTTATTGATGTTACTCTTATTGTTATTGATGTGACTGTTATTGTTATTGATGTTATTGTTATTGTTATTGGTGTTATTGTTATTGATGTTACTGTTATTGATGTTGTTGTTATTGTTATTGATGTTACTGTTATTGTTATTGTTATTGATGTTATTGTTACTATTACTGTTGTTGATGTTGTTAGTATTACTGTTATTGTTGTTGATGTTAGTGTTATTGTTATTGATGTTATTGTTATTGATGTGACTGTGATTGTTATTGTTATTACTATTAATGTGATTGTTACTGAAGTTACTATTACTATTGTTGTTGATGATGTTGTTACTGTTACTGTTGTTGTTATTGTTGGTATTACTATGACTGTTCTTGTTATTGATGTTACTGTGATTGTGATTGTTAATGTTACTATTACTGTTATTTTTGTTGTTGTTACTGTTATTGTTGTTGATGATGTTGTTACTGTTATGGATGTTGTTACTGTTACTGCCGTCGTGATTGTTTTCATGACTAACACTTCTTGTTTTTGTTATGATTATTGTTGTTACTGTTGCCGTCGTTATTGTTTTCATTACTATTACTGTTCTTGTTATTGATGTTACTGTTCTTGTTTTTGTTATGATTGTTGTTGTTACTGTTACTGTTGCTGTCGCTATTGTTGGTCTCGCGCTGACCCCCCCCCTCTCTCTCTCTCTCTCTCTCGCTCGCAGACGTCCACGAGCCGGGCGCCCGCCGGCCGGTCATGGTGTACATCCACGGCGGCTCGTACATGGAGGGGACGGGGAACATGATCGACGGGAGTGTGTTGGCGAGCTACGGCAACGTCATCGTCATCACCCTCAACTACCGCCTGGGCATCCTGGGTGAGGACGGACGGACGGACGGACACGGGCAGGGACGGACGGACGGACGCAAAGAGGGACGGACGGACGGACACAGACAGACACGGACGGACGGACATGGACAGACGGACGGACGCGGGCAGGGACGGACGGACGGACGCAAAGAGGGACGGACGGACAGACACAGACAGACACGGACGGACGGACATGGACAGACAGACGGACAAGGAGACAGACGGACAGACACACAGACACGGACGGACGGACACGGGGACAGACGGACACAGACAGACACACAGACACAGGGACAGACAGACACGAGCAGGGACAGACGGACAAGGAGACAGACACACAGACACGGACGGACGGACACGGGGACAGATGGACAGACAGACAGACAGACACACAGACACAGACAGACGGACATGGACAGACAAACGGACAAGGAGACAGACGGACAGACACACAGACACGGACGGACGGACATGGACAGACAGACGGACAAGGAGACAGACGGACAGACACACAGACACGGACAGACAGACACACAGACACGGACGGAC
>NW_012267426.1:210765-217008 GCF_000151885.1 Dipodomys ordii | reverse complement strand
TAGTAATAGTAGAATAGTAACAATAATAGCAATAGTAACAATAGTAACAATATAGCAATAGTAGTAATAGTAACAATAATAGCGATAGTAATAGTAACAATAATAGCGATAGTAGTAATAGTAACAATAATAGCAATAGTAGTAACAGTAACAATAATAGCCATAGTAGTAATAGTAACAATAGTAATAATAGTAGTAGTAACAATAAAAGCAACAGTAGTAACAGTAACAATGATAGTAATAGTAACAATCATAGCAATAGTAGTAACAATAATAGCAGTAGTAGTAATAGTAACAATAATAGCAATAGTAGCAGCAGTAACAATAATCGTCATAGTAGTAGTAGTAACAATAGCAATAGTAGTAACAGTAACAATAATAGCAACAGTAGTCATAGTAACAATAATAGCAATAGCAGTAATAGTAACAACAATAGCCATAGTAGTACTAGTAACAATAATAGTAATAGTGATCATAGTCATAGCAATGGTAGTAATGTTAGTCATAGCCATAAGAGTAAGAACCACAGCAAGAAGAGTAACAATCAGAGTAATAACAATAGTAATAGTAATTACAACAATAATACCAATGGTAATAGTAATAGTAACAATAGCAATACTAATAGTAATAATAACAATAGAAATAGTAACAATAGCCATCGTAATAGTAATAATAGCAATAGTAATGATAGCAAAAAATAGCAATACCAAAGGTACTAGTAATAATGCTACTAGTATTAATAGTAATCACAACAATACTAAAAGCAATAGAATAGCAACAATAGCAATACTAATAGTAGTAATACCAATAGTAATGATAGCAATACCAGCCATAGCCAAGGTAGTAATAGTAATATTGCTACTAGTAGTAATAGTAGTATAACAGCAATAATAGTAATAGCAATGATGGTACTAATAACAATAGCAATAAGACCAATGAGAGTCATAGCCATAGCAGTAATGTTAGTAAGAGCCATAAGAGTTAGAATATCAAGAAAAGTAACAATAAGAGTAATAACAATAGTAATAGTCATAATAATAGCAATGGTAGTAATAGTAACAATAGCAGTGGTAATAGTAATAACAATAGTAATGATAGTGATCACAGCAACAATAGCAACAATAGGAATACTACTACTAGTAGTAATAGTCGTAACAATAGCAATAACAGCAATGATAGTAATAGCCATGGTAGTAACGTAAGTAATAGCAAGAAGAGAACAATAGCAAGAAGAGTAACAATCAGTAAGAGTAACAAGAGTAACAACAATCATAGCAATAGTAGTAGTAATAGTGATGATAGTAATAGCAATGGTAGTAATAGTAACCATAGCAATGCTAATAGTAACAATAACAGTAGTGAGTGATGACAGCAATAATAGCAATACCAAAGGTAGCAATCATGCTCCTAGTATTAGCAACAATAGCAATAACAGCAATGGTCATCATAACCATGATGGTAAGAGTAGCAACAGTAATCGTATCAGCAGTAGTGATGATAGTAATAACAGCAAAGGTAATGATCGTGAGAATGCTAGTAGTAGTCATAATAGTTGCAAAAACGCCAGTAGAGTATTACTAGTAATAGCCATGGTAGTAATGTTAGTAATAGCCATGAGTAATCATACTAATAGTAATTCCAACAATACCAATGATAGCAATAGTAGTATGAACAAAAGCAATAATAGTCATAGCATTAGTAGTAACAGCAGTGGTAGTAATAACAATAGTAATAATGCTAACAGCAACAATAGCAACAATACCAATGGTAGTAATAGCCCTGGCAGTCATGTTAGTAGCAATGAGAGTAAGAACAAGAGTAATCACAGTAGTAGCAATAACACTAATAGCAACAATAGCAATAGTATTTGCAGTAGCAATAATGGTGGTAGCATTCATAGTAATGACAATAGTAATAATAGCAATAATAGCAGTAATAGTAACAATAGTAATAGCAAGAGTACTCCTACGTGTAGTAGCAATCGAAGTCATAACCATACTGAGCAGGATAGTCATTGTTGCTATTGCTATTGTTACTCTTGCTAGTATTACTCATATTGCTCTTGGGATTAGTAATATTATTGCTAGTATTGTTACTATTGCTCGTGCTATTATTACTCTGGTGATTAGCATAACTGTTATTGCTATTATTACTGTTGTGAGTATTGCCGTCGTTGCTATTGTTACTATTACTTGTGCTGTTATTACTCTTAGGATCCCTAGAGCTGTTCTTGCTATGTTTGCTATCATAAAGGTAGCAACAGGAACAACAGTAATAATAGTAGTAGCAATAATAGGAATAACAAACAATAAGAGTAATAGCCATAAGAGCATGAGTAGTAATGAGCACAGTCATGACCGTAACAATAACAGCATGAATAGTAACAGTGATCATAGCAACCACAGCAACAATAGTACAGAATAACCACAGTACAAGCAATCATAGTAATAGCAGAAATAGTAATAATAGCATTGATACTAATAGTAACCGCAGCCAGAGTAATAATGATGGCAGTAATAACAAGAGTAGTAATAACAGGAGTAATAATAGCATGAATAATAATAGTAACAGCCATAAAGCAACCATAATCATGAAAGCAAGAGTCATAATAGCAATAATAGTGATAGCAAGATGAATAATAGTAATGGGAATACCAACAGTAATCATAGCATTAATACGAATAGTGATGGCCATAAAGCAGCAAGAGTAACAATGGCCATCATAGCAAGAGTAATGATAGTAGTAATACCATGAATAATAATAGTAACAGCAATGAAGCAACAATAACAATCAAAGCAAGAGTAATAATAGCAATAGCAACAATAGTAATAGTAGCAATAGCAATAATAATGAAAGCAAGATGAATAATAGTCAAAATAATAATGGTAATAGCAACAGTAATACCATTAATACTAATAGTAATGGCCATAAAATAGCAAGAGTAATAATAACAATAGTAATAATAGCAGGAATAGTAATAGTCACAGCAATAAAGCAACAATAATAAACGCAAGAGTAATAATAACAGCAATAACAGTATTAGTTGCAATAGCAATAATAATGATAGCAATAGCGAGAAGAGTAATAATAGCAGCAATAGTAGTCATAGCATAGCAATAATAGCAAGATGAATAATAGTAATAATAATGGGAATAGCAACAGTAATAATAGCAATAGCAATAATAGGAAGAGTAATAACAGTAGTAACAAGAGTAATAGCAACAGTACTAATAGTCACAGCAGTAATAGCAGCAAGAGTAATAATAGTAATAGTAGCAACAATAGTAATGGTAACAGCAATAAAGCAACAATAGTAATAAAAGCAAGAGTAATAACAATAGCAATAATAGGAATAGCAATAGTAATAATAGCAAGATGAATGATAGTAATAATGGCATTCATAGTAATAGTAGCAACCATCATAATAGCAATAGCAACAATAGGAAGAGGAATCATAGTAGTAACAATAGTAATAGCAAGAGTACTAATAGTCACAGCAGTAATATCAGTAATAGTAACAGTAGCAAGAGTAATCACAGTAATAGTAGCATTAATGCTCATAGTAACAGCATTAAAGCAACAGTAATAATAAAAGCAAGAGTAATAACAATAGCAATAATAGTAATAGTAACACCATCAGTTCCCCCCAAGTCCAGGGTTCAAAGGTGACTCCACCCACCTGTCCCAGGATCCCATCATGAAATAGAAAGGAAGTAGAGAACCAATCCAGGAAATACAGAAGGGAAACAATCCCAGAATAGCAACAGGAAATGACAGGAAATGGCCAAAGAAAAAAACACAGGAAATAAATTTAAAATGAATGGATTTGTGAATGAATTCGTGAATGAATGACTTCCTAAAGGAATGAGTGAATTCTTGAATGAATGAATTTTTGAACGAATGAATTTATGAATTGAATGAATGAATTGTTGAATGAATGAATGGTCGAATGAGTTAATGAATTATTGAACGAATGAATTAATGAATGAATGACTTCATGAATGAATTCTTGAATAAATTGAATGAATGAATTCTTGAATGAATGAGTTTTTGAAGAAATGAACGAATTATGTGAATGGATGACATCTTGAAGGAATGAATGAATGAATTCTTCAATGAATTGAATGAATGATGTCTTTTTTTGAAGGAATGAATTCATGAATGTGTGAGTGGATTTTTAAATTAATTAATTGAACTAATGAATGAGTGGTTGAATGAATGAATGAATGATTGTATGAATGCATTATTAAATGAAGTGTCCATTCAATTAATTCTTGAATGAATTAATTGAACTAATGAATGAATGATTGAATGAATGAATTATTGAATTAATTGAATGAATAAATGACTTCATGAATGAATGAGTTGAATAAATGGACTATTGAATGAATGAATTTTTGAACGAATGAATGAATTGTTGAATGAATGAATGGAATAAATGAATTCTTGAATGGATTTTTGAACGAATGAATGAATTTTTATGTGAATGAATGACTTCTTGAATGAATGAATTCTGGGATGAATTAATGAATCTATGAATGAATGAACTCTTTAATGGAATGAATGAATGAACTGAACGAGTAAATGATTAAACGAATGAATTTATGAACGAATGAACGAGTTCCTGAACGAATGAATTGAATGAATGAATGAATGAATGAATTCTTGGACGAATTAATGAATTTATGAACGAACAAATGAATTCTTTAATTGAACGAATGAATTTTTGAATGAATGGATTTTTGAACGAATGAATGAATTGTTGAACGAATGAATGAATTCTTTAATTGAACGAATGAATTTTTGAATGAATGGATTTTTGAACGAATGAATGACTTTGAACGAATGCATCTCTGAATTAATGACTTCCTGAACGAATGAAGGACCTCTCCCCTCCCCCAGGCTTCCTCAGCACCGGCGACCAGGCCGCGAAGGGCAACTACGGGCTCCTGGACCAGATCCAGGCGCTGCGCTGGGTGGAGGAGAACGTGGGTGCCTTCGGGGGGGACCCCAAGCGCGTCACCGTCTTCGGCTCCGGCGCGGGCGCCTCGTGCGTCAGCCTGCTCACGCTCTCGCACTACTCGGAAGGTACGCCCGCTCCCGCCCCGCTCCCGCCTCATTTGCGCCCCACTTCCGGTCGGGGAACCGTTATTCGTCCCACTTCCGGTCTCAGGACCGTTATTTTCCTCACTTCCGGGTCACTCCCGCCTCATTTCCGGTTCCATCACCTCTCTGCTTCCACCTGAGTCACTCAGGACCGTTATTTCCCTCTCTTCCGGGTCACTTCCGCCCTGCTTCCGGGTCACTTCCCCCTCACTTCCGCCTCATATCCGGTACTAGAACCTTCCCTTGAGCTCTAGATCCATCTAGGACCGTTTTTTGCCTTACTTCCGCCTCAATTCCGGGCCCACTTCCACCTTATTTCCTGTTCCAGAACCGTCTTTTGTCATCCTCACTCACCTAGGACCCTTTTCTCCTCATTTCCGCCTTACTTCCGGGTCACTTCCGCCCTACTTCCGGGTCACTTCTGCCCTACTTCCGCCTCGTTTCCGGTTCTAGAACCTTCCCTTGATCTTTTGATCCATCCAGGACCGTTTTTCCCTCACTTCCGGGTCACTTCCGCTGTACTTCCGGGTCCACTTCCGCCTCGTTTCCGGTTCCAGAACCCTCTTTCGTCCTCCTGAGTTACCTAGGACCGTTTTCTCCTCACTTCCTCCTTACTTCCGGGTCAGTTCCGCCCTACTTCCGGGTCATTTCCGGTTCCAGAACCTTCTCTTGTTCTTTTGACTCACTCAGGACCGTTTTTCACTCACTTCCGGGTCACTTCCGGGTCCACTTCCACCTCACTTCCGCCTCGTTTCCGGTTCTAGAACCTTCCTTTGATCTCAAAATCCATTCAGGACCCTTATTTCCGTTACTTCCGGGTCACTTCCGCCTCACTTCCGGGTCACTTCCGCTGCACTTCCTGTTCCAGAACCTTCCCTTGCTCTTTTTACTCAGTCAGGACCGTTATTTCCCTCTCTTCCGGGTGACTTCCGCCCTGCTTCCGGGTCACTTCCCCCTCATTTCCGCCTCATATCCGGTACTAGAACTTTCCCTTGACCTCTAGATCCATCTAGGACCGTTTTTTGCCTTACTTCCGCCTCAATTCCGGGCCCACTTCCACCTTATTTCCTGTTCCAGAACCGTCTTTTGTCATCCTCACTCACCTAGGACCCTTTTCTCCTCATTTCCGCCTTACTT
>NW_012267426.1:209735-210155 GCF_000151885.1 Dipodomys ordii | reverse complement strand
CTTACTTCCGGGTCACTTCCGCCTTATTTCCGCTTCGTTTCCGCTTGTAGAACGTTCCCTTGATGTCAAAATCCATTCAGGACCCTTATTTCCGTCACTTCCGGGTCACTTCCGGGTCCACTTCCGCCTCGTTTCCGGTTCTAGAACGTTCCCTTGATCTCAAAATCCATCCAGGACCCTCATTTCCGTTACTTCCGGGTCACTTCCGCCTCACTTCCGGGTCACTTCCGCTGCACTTCCTGTTCCAGAACCTTCCCTTGTTCCTTTCAGCCACCCAGGACCGTTTTTCACTCACTTCCGTGTCACTTCCGGGTCACTTCCGGGTCACTTCCGCCTTTGACCGTTACTTCCTCCCCAGGACTGTTCCAGAAGGCCATCATCCAGAGCGGCACCGCCCTCTCCAGCTGGGCCGTCAACTAC
>NW_012267426.1:205269-208700 GCF_000151885.1 Dipodomys ordii | reverse complement strand
TCCAGCTGGGCCGTCAACTACCAGCCCGCCAAGTACTCCCGCGCTCTGGCCTCCCAGCTCGGCTGCCCCTTCCCGTCAGACACCGCGGCCCTGGTCACCTAGGACCTAGGACCCTTTTCTCCTTACTTCCGGGTCACTTCCTCGGTACTTCCGGGTCACTTCCGCCGTATTTCCTGTTCCAGAACCTTTCACTCATTTTCGGGTCATTTCCGGGTCATTTCCGCCTTACTTCCCGGTCACTTCCGGCTCACTTCCGGGTCACTTCCGCTGCACTTCCTGTTCCAGAACCTTCCCTTGCTCTTTTCACTCACTCAGGATAGTTTTTCTCTCACTTCCGGGTCACTTCCGCCCTACTTCCGAGTCCACTTCCGCCTCACTTTCGGTTCCAGAACCCTCTTTTGTCCTCCTGAGTCACCTAGGACCCTTTTCTCCTTACTTTCGGGTCACTTCCGCCCTACTTCCGGGTCACTTCCGCCTCACTTCCGGGTCACTTCTGCCCCATTTCCTGTTCCAGAACCTTCCCTTGCTCTATTGATTCGGGACCCTTTTTCACACACTTCCGGGTCACTTCCGGGTGCACTTCCGCCTTATTTCCAGGTCACTTCCGCCTCATTTCCTGTTCTAGGACCCTTAATTGTCCTGTAGAGTCACGTAGGACCATTTTTTCCCTTTCTTCCGGGTCACTTCCGCCTCACTTGCGCCTCACTTCCGCCTCGTTTCCGGTTGTAGAACGTTCCCTTGATCTCAAAATCCATTGAGGACCCTTATTTTCGTTACTTCCGGGTCATTTCCGGGTCCACTTCCGCCTTACTTCCGGGTCACTTCCGTCTCATTTCCTGTTCTAGAAGCCTTATTTGTCCTCTAGAGTCACGTAGGACCATTATTTCCCTTATTTCCTGGTCACTTCCGGCTTACTTCCGGGTCACTTCCGCCTTATTTCCGCTTCGTTTCCGCTTGTAGAACGTTCCCTTGATGTCAAAATCCATTCAGGACCCTTATTTCCGTTACTTCCGGGTCACTTCCGGGTCCACTTCCGCCTCGTTTCCGGTTCTAGAACGTTCCCTTGATCTCAAAATCCATCCAGGACCCTCATTTCCGTCACTTCCGGGTCACTTCCGCCTCACTTCCGGGTCACTTCCGCTGCACTTCCTGTTCCAGAACCTTCCCTTGTTCCTTTCAGTCACCCAGGACCGTTTTTCACTCACTTCCGGGTCATTTCCGGGTCATTTCCGCCTTACTTCCGGGTCCACTTCCGGGTCACTTCCGCCTCCACTTCCTCCCCTTTACGACTGTTCCAGAAGGCCATCATCCAGAGCGGCACCGCCCTCTCCAGCTGGGCCGTCAACTACCAGCCCGCCAAGTACTCCCGCGCTCTGGCCTCCTAGCTCGGCTGCCCCTTCCCGTCAGACACCGCGGCCCTGGTCACCTAGGACCTAGGACCGTTTTCTCCTTACTTCCGAGTCACTTCCTCCGTACTTCCGGGTCACTTCCGCCTTATTTCCTGTTGCAGAACGTTCCCTTGTTCTTTTCCGTCACTCAGGACCCTTTTTCACACACTTCCGGGTCACTTCCGGGTGCACTTCCGCCTTATTTCCGGGTCACTTCCGCCTCGTTTCCTGTTCTAGAACCCTTATTTGTCCTCTAGAGTCACATAGGACCATTTTTTCCCTTACTTCCGGGTCACTTCCGCCTCACTTCCGCCTCGTTTCCGGTTCTACAACGTTGCCTTGATCTCAAAATCCATTGAGGACCCTTATTTCCGTTACTTCCGGGTCATTTCCGGGTCCACTTCCTCCTTACTTCCAGGTCACTTCCGCCTCATTTCCGCGTCTAGAACCTTCGTTTGGTGTGTAGACTTGTTCCGAACCCTTTTTCCCGTCACTTCCGCCCTACTTCCGGGTCACTTCCTCCGTACTTCCGGGTCACTTCCGCCCTATTTCCTGTTCCAGAACGTTCCCTTGTTCTTTTCCGTCACCCAGGACTCTTTTTCACACACTTCCGGGTCACTTCCGGGTGCACTTCCGCCTTATTTCCGGGTGCACTTCCGCCTCATTTCCTGTTCTAGAACTCTTATTTGTCCTCTAGAGTCACGTAGGACCATTATTTCCCTTACTTCCGGGTCACTTCCGCCTCACTTCCGCCTCACTTCCGCCTCGTTTCCGGTTCTAGAACGTTCCCTTGATCTCAAAATCCATCCAGGACTCTCATTTCCGTCACTTCCGGGTCACTTCCGCCTCACTTCCGGGTCACTTCCGCTGCACTTCCTGTTCCAGAACCTTCCCTTGTTCCTTTCAGTCACCCAGGACCGTTTTTCACTCACTTCCGCCTCATTTCCTGTTCTAGGACTCTTATTTGTCCTCTAGTCATGTAGGACCATTATTTCCCTTACTTCCGGGTCACTTCCGGGTCACTTCCGCCTTATTTCCGCTTCGTTTCCGCTTGTAGAACGTTCCCTTGATGTCAAAATCCATTCAGGACCCTTATTTCCGTTACTTCCGGGTCACTTCCGGGTCCACTTCCGCCTTACTTCCGCCTAGTTTCCGGTTCTAGAACGTTCCCTTGATCTCAAAATCCATCCAGGGCCCTTATTTCCGTTACTTCCGGGTCACTTCCGCCTCACTTCCGGGTCACTTCCGCTGCACTTCCTGTTCCAGAACCTTCCCTTGCTCTTTTCACTCACCCAGCATCGTTTTCACACACTTCCGGGTCACTTCCGGGTGCACTTCCGCCTTATTTCCGGGTCACTTCCGCCTCGTTTCCTGTTCTAGAACCCTTATTTGTTCTCTAGAGTCACGTAGGACCATTATTTCCCTTACTTCCGGGTCACTTCCGCCTCACTTCCGGGTCACTTCCGCTGCACTTCCTGTTCCAGAACCTTCCCTTGCTCTTTTCACTCACTCAGGATCGTTTTTCACTCACTTCCGGGTCACTTCCGCCCTACTTCCGGGTCCACTTCCGCCTTTGACCGTTACTTCCTCCCCAGGACTGTTCCAGAAGGCCATCATCCAGAGCGGCACCGCCCTCTCCAGCTGGGCCGTCAACTACCAGCCCGCCAAGTACTCCCGCGCTCTGGCCTCCCAGCTCGGCTGCCCCTTCCCGTCAGACACCGCGGCCCTGGTGTCCTGCCTGCGCCTGAAAACCCCCCAGGAGTTGACGCACCAGGTCGTGACCCCGGCCACGTACCACGTCGCCTTCGGGCCTGTGATCGACGGTGACGTCATCCCCGACGACCCCCAGATCCTGATGGAGCAGGGCGAGTTCCTCAACTATGACATCATGCTGGGCGTCAACCAGGGGGAGGGACTTGGGTTTGTGGAGGGTTTGATTGACGTCCTGGAGGAAGGGGTGAGCACTTCCGCCTTTGAGACGTCCATTTCCGCCTTCGTGGACCACCTCTATGGCTACCCAGAGGGGAAGCAGGCCTTGAGGGA
>NW_012267426.1:193665-203521 GCF_000151885.1 Dipodomys ordii | reverse complement strand
TGGATGGATGGATGGTTGGGTGGATGGATGGGTGGATGGATGGATGGAAGGAAGGAACCCACCCCAGCTCCCCCCCCTTCCTCCCTCCACCCACTTCCTGTTTTCTCTTCTCACCCCCCCCCTTTTTAGGGACCCCAACCAGCCCGTGCCCCAGGACACCAAGTTCATCCACACGAAGCCCAACCGTTTCGAGGAGGTGGCCTGGTCCAAGTACAACCCCAGGGACCAGCTGTACCTGCACATCGGCCTGAAGCCCCGGGTTCGAGACCACTATCGGGCCACCAAGGTGGCCTTCTGGCTCGAACTCGTACCCCACCTGCACAACCTCAACGACATCCTCCAGTACGTGTCCACCACCACCACGCGCGCCCCTGATGTCACGGCCTCCTCTTCCTCCTCGCACCCCAGGCGAGCCACCAAGAGGCCCAGTGCCTCCACTTCTTCCATCTTGGGCCCCAAGGCCTTGCGCCCAGAAGGTAAACTGAGGCAGGGGGGGACGGAACACAGCACCACCACCGTGCTGATCGAGACCAAGCGCGACTACTCGACCGAGCTCAGCGTCACCATCGCCGTGGGGGCCTCCCTCCTCTTCCTCAACATCCTGGCCTTCGCTGCCCTCTACTACAAGAAGGACAAGAGGCGCCACCAGACCCACAGACGCCCCTCCAGCCCCCCATCCACGGCCACTCGCACCCCAGCGCCCCAGGACGCCGCCCAGCGCCACCTGCTGCGCTCTTCGGCGCCCACCGAACTCCTATCCGTGCAGCTGAACCCCAACGTCGGTGCCCACGAGGCCAGGGACCTGCAGGACGCCCTCCACCTGACCTGTCCCCCCGACTACGCGCTGACCCTGCGCAGATCCCCGGATGACATCCCCCTGATGACCCCCAGCACCATCACCACCACCCCAGGGCCGACCTTGCACACGTTCAACACCTTTGGTGGGGGGGGTGGGGGTGGAGGGGGAGGGGTGGGGGGGTCAGGAGGGGGGTCAGGGGGTCAGAACAACCCCCTCCCCCACGCCCACTCCACCACGCGCGTCTAGGGAAACTGAGGCACGTCTTGAGGGGGGGGGAGGGAGGAGGGGACATGACATTTTGGGGGCTCCTGCGGGATTGGTTGTTGCTCATTTCTTGCCCTCTCTGATTCTCTTTCCCCCCCAAAAAAAAATTAGGAGGGTGACAGGAAGTGACCTTTGACCTCCCACCCCAGGGACTGACCTTTGACCTCCACCCTCCACCCCCCCAATGGACTGACCCCACCCCCACCCCAGGACTTACCCATGAATGACCCATGACCCCCCCAACCCAACCCAACCCAACCAACATGGCTGACCTGGAGACATGTAACAGTTGAAGGAAGAGGAAGAAGAAGAAGGAAAAAGGAAGGAGAAAAAGAAGGAAAAGAAGAAAAGGAAATGGAAGAGGAAGAGGAAAAGAAGAAGGAAAAAGAGGAAAAGAAAGGAGGAAGAGGAGGAGAAGAGGTGGAGGAGGAAGAAGAGGAAAAGAAGGGAAGGAAGAAAAGAAAGAAAAAGGAGGAAAAGGAAATGGAAAAAAGAAGGGAAGGAGAAAAAGAGGAAAAAGGAAAAGGAGGAAAGGAGGAAAAAGAAGAAGAGGTGGAGGAGGAAGAGGAAGAAGAGAAAGGAAAGAACTAGAAGGAAAAAGAAGGAAGAAAAGATGGGAAAAAGGGAAGGAGGAAAAGAAAAAGAAGGAAAAAAGGAAAAGGAGGAAAAGAAAATAGGAAAAAGAAGGAAAAGAGGAAAAGAAGGAAAAGAAAATGGAAAAAGAAGGGAAGGAAGAAAAGAAAAAGGAAAAGGAGGAAAGGAGGAAAAACAAGAAGAGGAGGAAGAGGAAGGAACAATAGAAGGAAAAAGGAAGGAAAGGGAAAAAAAGGAAAAGGAGGAAAAGAAAATAGAAAAAAGAAGGAAGGAGGAAAAGAAAAAGGGAAAGGAAGAAAAGGAAATGGAAAAAGAAGGGAAGGAGGAAAAAAATGAAAAAAGGGAAGGAAGAAAAGAAAGAAAAAGGAAAAGGAGGAAAGAAGGAAAAGAGGGAAAACAAGAAGAGGTGAAGGAAGAAGAGAAAGGAAACTACTAGAAGGAAAAAGGAAAAGTCTCTCACGTCCAGGGAAGAGGAAGTAAAAAAGGAAAAGGAAAGAAAAGAAGGAAAAGGAAAGAGGGGAAGGAGGAAGAGGAGGAGAAAGGAAAGGACTTTGAGCCAAAGGAAGAAGGAAGGAAATAGAACATGGAACAGGAAATGGAAAAGAAGAAGGAAAAGGAGGAAGAGAAAAAAAGGAAAGAAAAAGGAAGAGGAAGAAAGGAGGAAATAGAACAGGAAGTGGAAAAGGAAAAAGAAGAAGAGGAAGGAAACATCTAGAAGCAAGAGGAAGGAAGGAGGAAGGAAATGCCTCTCACTTCCAGGAAACAGGAAGTGGAACAGGAAGTGAAGAACCAGGAAGTGAGAATAACGGTTCTGGACCAGGAAGTGAAAATAACAGTCCTGGAACAGGAAGTAGAGAACCAGGAAGTGAAAATAACGGTTATTGGACAGGAAGTGAAGAACCAGGAAGTAAGAATAACGGTTCTGGCACAGGAAGTGAAGCACCTGCTAACAGGAAGTAGAGAACCAGGAAGTGAGAATAACGGTTCTGGAACAGGAAGTAGAGAACCAGGAAGTGAGAATAACGGTTCTGGAACAGGAAGTAGAGAACCAGGAAGTGAGAATAACGGTTCTGGAACAGGAAGTGAAGCACCTGCTAACAGGAAGTAGAGAACCAGGAAGTGAGAATAACGGTTCTAGGACAGGAAGTAGAGAACCAGGAAGTAAGAATAACGGTTCTAGGACAGGAAGTAGAGAACCAGGAAGTAAGAATAACGGTTCTGGAACAGGAAGTGAAGCCACGGCAACCCGGAAGTGGAGCCTCAGGGAGGAAGTAGACACGGAAGTGAAACCGGAAGTGCGCCTGCGAACCGGAAGTGGAGCGTTAGGAAGGGAGGATCCCGGAAATGGGACAGGGAGGCGGAAGTGGAGGCCCCAGGGAGGAAGTGGGACCGGAAATGGAACCGGAAGTGCGCCTGCCACCCGGAAGTAAACCCGGAAGTGGGTCGTTTTCGCCGCCCAGGACGCCCAGAACCCGGAAGTGGGGGCGGAAGTGGAAGAGGAAGCGGAAGTAGAGGCGGAAGTGGGGCTGGGGAGGCCTCCTGAGGGCGGGAAAAGCCACAGACGCACGTTGGGGGGGAATCCAACGTCCTCCTGGTCCTGGAAGGAGCCACAAGGGTCGTTACTGTTACCGTCGTCGTTGTTGTGGATCATTTCTTCCCTGTGGGGTTGAATTTTTCCATTTTGAATTTGATTTTTCAATTTCAAATTTCAATTTAATTTTCAATTTTCAATTGGATTTTCAATTTTAATTTTCCATTTTGAATTTGATTTTCCATTTTAATTTCAATTTTCAATTTGGTTGTCAAATTCGATTTTTAATTTGGTTTTCAATTTCAAATTTCAATTTTAATTGTCAATTTGATTTGAAATTTGAATTTTCAATTTGGTTTTCAATTTTAAATTTCAATTTTCAATCTGATTTTAAATTTGAATTTTCAATTTGATTTTCAATTTTAAATTTCAATTGGATTTAATTTTCCATTTTCATGTTCAATTTGATTTTAAATTTGAATTTGATTTTGAATTTCAAATTTCTATTGGATTTCATTTTCAATTTCAATTTTCGATTTGAATTTCAATTTTAAATTTCAATTTCCATTGGATTTAATTTTCAATTTCAAGCTGCAACTGGATTTTCCATTTCAACTTTAAGTCTTAATTTCATTTTCAATTTGAAATTTGAATTTGATTTTGAATTTCAAACTTCTATTGGATTTCATTTTCAATTTCAATTTTCAATTTGAATTTCAATTTTCAAGTTCGATTTCCATTGGATTTAATTTTCAATTTCAAACTGCAACTGGATTTTCCATTTCCACACTAAGTCTCAATTTCATTTTCAATTTGAAACTCAATTTCAATTTTAAATTTCAATTTGATTGAATTTTCGATTTCAATGTTCAATTGGATTTTCTATTTTAAATTTTAATTTTCAATTTCAATTTTCAATTGGATTTTCAATTTTAAATTTCAATTTCCAGTGGATTTAATTTTCTATTTCTAGTTGCAACTGGATTTTCCATTTTAAATTTGATTTAGTTTTCAATTTCAATTTTAAGTCTGAATTTCATTTTCAACTTGAAATTCAACTTCAATTTTAAATTTCAATTTAATTTTCAAATTCAATTTTCAATTTGATTTGGTTTTCAGTTTCCACTTTCAATTGGATTTTCAATTTCAAATTTTAATTTAGGTTTAATTTAAATTTCAACGTTCAATTGGATTTTCCATTTTAAATTTCAATTAGAATTTTCAATTTCAATTTTCAATTTTAATTTTCAATTTCAACTTGATTTAATTTTCAATGTTCAATTGGATTTTCAATTTCAAAAGGATTTAGTTTCCAATTTGCAATCTGATTTTCAACTTTAAATTTCAATTTTAAATTTCAATTTTCAACTTGATTTTCCTCTCAATTTCCATTTTAACTTTCAACTTGATTCTCAATTCAATTCTACATTTCCAATTACAATTGGATTTAATTTTCAATTTCAACTCTAAAGTTTCCATTTGATTTTCAATTTTAAATTTGAGTGTGATTTAGTTTTCAATTTCAAGTTGCAATTGGATTTTCTATTTTAAATTACTATTTCAATTTTTGATTTATTTCAATTTGCAGTTGGATTTTCAATTTCAGGTTGAGTTTTCGATTTCAATTTGCAGTTGGATTTTCAATTTCAATTTGATTTAATTTTCAATTTCAATTTTTCGCTTGATTCTCAATGTTCAATTTCAGTATTCCATTTGATGTTCAATTTCACTTTGAAATTCGATTTAATTGGCACTTTTTTCAATTTTCAATTTTAATTTTTAATTTCGTTGTTTAATCATTTCTCGTTTTCAATTTTAATCATTTTAATTGGAATTTTTAGTTTTGGATAGTTGATTTTCCGTGTTTATTAGATTTTCCATTTTAAGTTTGGTCTTTCTTGATTCCACTTTTAATTTTCGTTACTTGATTTTTAAAATTTTATGGATTTTGATTTTCTGTGATTTCCATGTTCATTTTTTGGTGTAATTTTCTTTTTTTTCCCCCTTTTTGGTGGGGTGGGGGTTGAGGGAGGGGAAACTTGATTTTTCTGTTCATTTTTGGGGAGGGGGGGGTTGATCTGAACTGTAACTTCAGAAACTTTGTACAAAAGAGGAAATTAAAAGGAAAATGTATATAAGAGAGGGAAAAAAACAACACCAAGGAGATTTTTGTAACAAAAATGTGTGTTTAACCCTGTGAAGGAACTTTCTAGAAGCCTCTGTGAACAAAAAATGGTTGATTTCTAGAATGAAAGAACTTTCTAGAAGTGTCTATAAACAAAAATGGTTGTAATTAAGGATGAAAGAACTTTCTAGAACTCTCTATGAACAACCATGGGTGTTATTTAGACTGAAAGAACTTTCTAGATGTCTAGGAACAAAAATGGTTGATTACCAGAATGAAAGAAATTTCTAGAAGTGTGTATGAACAAAAATGGTTATTAGGATGAAAGAACTTTCTAGAACTCTCTATGAGCAACCATGGGTGTTGTTTAGACTGAAAGAACTTTCTAGAAGTCTCTGTGAACAAAAATGGTTGTTATTTTGGATGAAAGAACTATCTAGAACTCTCTATGAGCAACCATGGGTGTTGTTTAGGATGAAAGAACTTTCTAGAAGTGTCTATGAACAAAGGTGGGTGTGGTTTACGATGAATGAACTTTCTAGAAGTCTGTGAACCAAAAATGGTTGATTTCTAGAATGAAAGAACTTTCTAGAAGCCTCTGTGAACAAAAATGGATGTACTTTGGGATGAAAGAACTTTCTAGAAATGTCTCTGAACCAAAATGGGTGTGGTTTGGGATGAAAGAACTTTCTAGAACACTCTGTGAACAAAAAATGGCTGTTTTCCCATGTGAAAGAACTTTCTAAAGTCTCTGTGAACAAAAAAATGTATGCTATTTAGGATAAAAGAACTTTCTAGAAGCCACTCTGAGCAACCATGGGTGTTTTCCAGGGGGGGGGATAAAGAACTTTCTAGAAGCTTCTATGAACAACCATGGGTGTTGTCCAGGGGGATAAAGAACTTTCTAGAAGCTTCCAGTTGCTCTGAATGTATAGACCTGTCTACCTGTAGAACACTCCAGAAATCATCATCCTCCTCCTCTTCCTCCAGGAAAGAGGAAGGATGAATCTCTTACTTCCTGGTTGAAACAGGAAGTAGGAAGTAGGAGGAGGAAGTGGAGGAGGGAGGGTGGGTGGGGGTCAGGGGTCAAGGAGATGGGATTCTCCTCCCTGTGTTCTGATTGGATGCTTCCTGTGACGTCATGATTCATGGATCCTGCATTGGTTGATTTCCTGTTTGATTTCCTGCTTGATTTCCTTTTGATTTCCTCTTGATTTCCTGTTTGATTTCCTTTTGATTTCCTGTTTGATTTCCTCTTGATTTCCTTTTGATTTCCTTTTGATTTCCTGTTTGATTTCCTTTTGATTTCCTCTTGATTTCCTGTTTGATTTCCTTTTTATTTCCTCTTGATTTCCTCTGGATTTCCTTTTGATTTCCTCTTGATTTCCTGTTTGATTTCCTTTGATTTCCTCTTGATTTCCTGTTGGATTTCCTTTTAATTTCCTCTTTGATTTCCTTTTTATTTCCTGTTTGATTTCCTTTTGATTTCCTGTTGGATTCCCTGTTGGATTTCCTTTTGATTTCCTTTGATGGTTTGATGATGAGTTGATGGTTTTTAATTGGATTTTCATTTGATTTTTTAATTGGATTTTTATTATTTCATTTTTATATTATTTAATGAGGAAGATTTTTTAATGTCATTAGATTTGATGTTTCATGTCATTTTTATTATTATTTCATTTGAATCTCATTTAGTGATTTTTTAATTTTCAATTTGATTAGTTTTGATTTTCATCTGATTTTTATTACTTTATTGTTTTTAATTTGATTTTTATTTGATTTCATTTTGATTATTTATTTATTTTTAATTGGATTATTATTTGATTATTTTATTTGATTTTTATTTCATTTTTGATGTTTTTATTAATTTCTATTTTATTTTTTACTATTTTATTAACTTATTTTTAATTTGATTATTATTAAATTTTTATTGAATTTTATCTTATTATTATTTAATTTTATTTAGTTTTTGATGTTTATTATGAGTTTATTTATTGTTAATTTGATTATTTGACTTGTATCATGTTATTTTTCATTTTATTATTAATTTTATTTAATTTTTATCTTTTATTATTTAATTTGATTTTTTATTTGATTTTTATCTTATTTATTATTAATTTTTTAACTATTTGATTTTTTATTATTTAACTGTATTTGATTTACTATTATTTAATTATTATACTTAATTTTTGATTTTTATTATTTCTTTATTATTTATTGATTTTGATTTTTTTTATTTCTGTTATTTGATTTTATTTTTATTGATTTTTATCTTATCATGGTTATTAATTTTTGTTTAATTCTATTCAATTTATTTTCAAGAATTGTATTTGATGTTTTATTATTTAATTGATTTTATTTCCATTATTTGGTTTTATTTCTATTATTTGACTCTGATGATTTGATTATTATTCTTCTGGTTTAATTTCATTTGATTTATTACTATTATTTAATTTCTGTTATTTAATTTCTAACGTTATTATTTAATTTCTATTATTATTAAATATCATTTGATTCATTATTGTTTCATTTCTATTGTTATTTAGTTTCTATTGGTATTTCATTGCTATTGTTATTTAGTTTCTATTATTATTTAATTTCTATGATTATTATTTATTTCTTTTGATTTATTATTTAATTTCTATTATTAAACATCTCTTGATTTATTTCATTTCTATTGTCATTTAATTTCTATTATTAAATTTCATTTGATTTATTATTTAATTTCTATTGTCATTAATTAGTTTCTATTATTATTAAATTTAATTTGATTTCTTATTATTTCATTTCTATTTTAATTTAGTTTCTATTATTATTTAATTTCTATGACTATTATTTCATTTCTTTTGATTTATCATTTAATTTCTATTATTAAATTTGATTTGATTTATTATTGTTTAAATTCTATTATTATTTAATTTCTATTATTATTTAGTTTCTATTATTATTAAATTTAATTTGATTTGTTATTATTTCATTTCTATTGTTATTTGGTTTCTATTATTATTTAATTTCTAAGATTATTTCAATTCTTTTGACATTATTATTTAATTTCTATTATTAAACTTCATTTGATTTATTATTTAATTTCTATTGTTATTTAATTTCTAATATTATTTAGTTTCTTTTGGTTTACTATTATTTCATTTCTATTGTGATAATTGAGTTTCTATTATTATTTAGTTTCATTAGATTTATTCTTATTTAATTTCTATTGTTATTATTTAATTTCTATTATTAAATCTCATTTGATTTATTATTTAATTTCTATTGTTATTATTTTATTTCTACGATTGTTATTTCATTTCTTTTGACATTATTATTTAATTTCTATTGTTATTATTTAATTTCTATTATCAAATTTCATTTGATTTATTATTTAATTTCTATTGTTATTATTTAATTCCTATTATTAAATTTCATTTGATTTATTATTATTTAATTTCTATTGTTATTATTTAGTTTCTATTATTATTTAATTTCTATGATTATTATTTCATTTCTTTTGATTTTTTAGTATTTACTTTCTATTATCAGATTTCATTTGATTTATTTCATTTCTATGGTTATTATTTCATTCCTATTGTTATTATTTAATTTCTATTATTAAATTTCATTTGATTTATTATTATTTCATTTCTATTGTTATTATTTCATTCCTATTGTTATTTAAATTCTATTATTAAACTTCATTTGATCTATTATTTAATTTCTGTTGTTATTATTTCATTTCTATTGTTATTTAATTTCTATTATTAAACTTCATTTGATCTATTATTTAATTTCTGTTGTTATTATTTCATTTCTATTGTTATGATTTAATTCCTAATATTAAATTTCATTTGATTTATTATTATTTCATTTCTATTGTTATTATTTCATTCCTACTGTTATTATTTCATTTCTATTATTAAATTTCATTTGATTTATTATTTAATTTCTATTGTTATTATTTAGTTTCTATTATTAATTTCTCTGATTATTATTTCATTTCTTTAGATTTTTTATTGCTTTCTATTATCAGATTTCATTTGATTTATTTCATTTCTATTGTTATTACTTCATGTCTATTATTATTTCATTTCTATTGTTATTTAATTTCTATTATTAAACTTCATTTGATTTATTATTTAATTTCTATTGTTATTATTTAATTTCTATTATTAATTTCTATGACTTTCCTTTCTTTAGATTTATTATTTAATTTCTATTATCATCAGATTTCATTTATTTCATTTCTATGGTTATGATTTCCTGTCTCCATAGACATCTGGTCGACCTCAAATCCCCGGATGTACCTCCAGTAGATCTCCACAGACATCTGGTCGACCTCAGATCCCCGGATGTTCTGACCGTTAGGACACCATCCTCCTCCTCAGACCCCTCCCCCCAGGCCTGACTCAGTTTCCCCTTCCTGCCCCCCATCTCTGGGGGTTGGGGTGACTTTTTTCTCTCATGGATTTCCTTTTGATTTCTTTTCTTTGGGGGCAAAAATGAATCACAAGAAGAAGAGGAAGGAAGGAAGGAGGGAAGGAAGGAAGGA
>NW_012267426.1:191262-191995 GCF_000151885.1 Dipodomys ordii | reverse complement strand
TGGCCAGTTTCCTCCCTCTGAAGAACATTCTGGCAGGTGTGCCCTTCCCTGGATGTCAGCTGATGCTTCTTCCTTCCTCCCTTCCTTCGGACTATTATGGGTTGTTCTTGGTGCCTGGTTCTCCACTTGGTCTTCTGTCTCGTGGCCGTGGATGAAGAAAACGGATGTGAAATGGACACGCGTGGCTTTCAGCCGTTGGAGATCTTTCTAGAACATTCCATCTGCCTCTCCATGTAGATATCTGTACATAGCCTTCATATCTATGAAATCAATAAGAACAAAGGGGGGAGGGGACACACCCATCCAAGGATTTGGGTTCCTGGGGGGTGTAGTTGGGGTGGGGAGGGTGGGCAGGATTCCTTCTAGAAGCTTCTATGAACCTGGGGTGTGATTTTTCGTTGGGTTTTTTGGGGTGTGGGGTGGGAGCATTGGGTTGGATTTTGGTTCCTTTTGGGGGTCTGGCCTGGGTGGAAGGTTCTAGAACGTCGGGGCGCCTGTGTAAAGTTTTCCACAGCCTTTGTAATAATAAAAGATGACAGTATTTTCTACTTCCGAGTTATGGGTCGTAACTTCCTAAGGTTCTAACGTCTCCCTTATCCCTCCTCCCATCCCTCCTCCTCATCCTTCTACCCATCCATCCACCCATTAACCCATCCATTCATCCACTCATCCACCCACCCATCCATCCATTCATCCACTCATCCACCCATCCATCCATCCATCCATCCATCCA
>NW_012267426.1:189453-189833 GCF_000151885.1 Dipodomys ordii | reverse complement strand
CCATCCATCCATCCATCCATAAACATCTGAGGATCAGGATGTACTTTATTGATGCAGCAAAATCCATCATCTAGATCAGGAGGATCGATTTCCTGTCACTAATTCTCCATCCAGTTGGGGGGTCAGGGAAGAGGAGTCCTGGGGGAGAATCCGGGGTTCTTCATGACCTGCAGGGGGCGAGGGTCAAAGGGAAAGACCCAGAATTCAAGAGGAAAACACAATCAATAATCGATAATTGATAATCAATAATACAACTTTCAGCCATCATGGGGAAATAATGATAATAATAATAATAATAGCTAATCATGAACAATAAACATACAATATCCATCAATAATGATTGGAAGGATGGATGGATGGGTGGATGGATGGATGGATGG
>NW_012267426.1:187010-188687 GCF_000151885.1 Dipodomys ordii | reverse complement strand
GGATGGATGGATGGATGGATGGATGGGTGGATGGATGGATGGATGGATGGGTGGATGGATGGGTGGATGGAGGGGTGGATGGATGGATGGATGGATGGATGGAGGGGTGGATGGATGGATGCATGGGATGTATCTGGGTGGACCTTGGTGTGCTCACCTTTTTGTACAAGTTTGCTGTGTATCTTCTTTGAGCGGTAGTCGGTGAGCCACAGGCGGCCGAAGATCCTTCCAGGGAAGAGGAGAAGGAGGAGCAGGAGGGGGATCAATACCCATATGGATATCGGGGTCCCCCGCGTCCACCCGGGAATCCTGATCACACACACGGGCGTGTTCTATGTCAAGTCATGTATATGTGTGTGTTATAGGTGGGTGTGTCTGTCTGTTTCTGTCTCTTTGTGTCTGTCTGTCTCTGTGTGTCTATGTCTGTCTGTCTGTCTCTCTGTGAGTCGTCTGTCTGTCTGCCTGTCTCCCTTCATGTCTCTCTGTCTCTGTGTCTGTGAGTCTGCCTGTGTGTCTGTGTCTTTCTGTTTGTCTGTAAATCTGTCTGTCTGTGTCTGTGTCTGTCTGTGTCTGTCTGTCTGTCTGTCTTTGTCTGTCTGTGTCTGTTTGTCTGTGTCTCTCTGTCTCTGTGTGTCTGTCTGTCTGTCTCTGTATCTGTCTGTGTGTCCATGTGTGTGTCTGTCTGTCTGTCTGTCTGTCTCAGTGTCTGCCTGTGTGTCTGTATCTTTCCGTCTGTTCGTATGTCTGTCTTTGTGTGTCTGTCTGTCTCTGTGTCTGTGTGTCTGTCTGCCTGTCTCCGTTCACATCTCCCTATCTCTGTGTCCATCTGTCTGTCTGTCTGTGTCTGTCTGTCTGTTGGTCTGTGTGTCTGTCTGTATCTGTCTGTGTGTCTGTCTGTCTATGTTCGTGTCTTCCTGTCTGTGTGTCCATCTCTCTGTCTGTCTGTGTCCATCTGTGTGTGCGTCTGTCTCTGTGTCTGTCTGTGTCTTTGAGTCTGTGTGTCTGTATCTGTCTGTCTGTCTATTGGTCCGTCTGCCTGTCTGTGTTTGTGTCACCCTGTGTCTCTCTCTGTGTCCATCTGTCTGTCTGTCCATCCATCCGTCCGGTCTGTCTGTCTCTGTATCTGTCTGTCTGCATGTGTGTCTGTCTGTCTGTGTCTATCTTTGTCTGTCTGTCTGTCTGTCTCTCTCTCTCTCTGTGTCTGTCTGTGTCTATGTCTGTGTCTCTGTGTCTGTCTGTGTGTCTATCTCTGTGTGTCTGTCTGTCTCTGTGTCTCTATCTGTCTGTGTCTGTCTGTCTGTGTGTTTGTGTCTGTCTGCATGTCTGTCTGTATCTGTGTGTGCCTCTGTGTATCTGTTTGTCTGTCTGTTGGTCTGTGTGTTTATCTCTGTCTGTCTGTCTCTGTGTCTGTCTGTGTCTTTGTGTCTGTGTGTCTGTCTGCCTGTCTATGTTTGTGTCACCCTGTGTCTCTCTCTGTGTCCGTCTGTATGTCCGTCCGTCCATCTGGTCTGTCCCTGTATCTGTCTGTCCGTCCGTCTGTCCGTCTGCCTCTCTCTCCCTGTGTCTCTCTGTCCGTGTCCGCACACCTGTACGAGGCGCTGGCCCTCAGCCAGCCGGGTCTCAGCAACTCCACGTTGTCCGAGGCCGCGTAGAAGGATTTCCACGTCTCAGGGTTCT
>NW_012267426.1:184842-186134 GCF_000151885.1 Dipodomys ordii | reverse complement strand
CACCTGTACGAGGCGCTGGCCCTCAGCCAGCCGGGTCTCAGCAACTCCACGTTGTCCGAGGCCGCGTAGAAGGATTTCCACGTCTCAGGGTTCTGCAGGAGGGTCAGAAAGCAATACGTCGATCGATCAATACCGTCACCGATCAGGATGATCCATAACTGATCAGGTTGGAACGAGAAATCAATCACTGATCAGGCAGCAATGACGAATCAATAACTGATCAGAATGATCCATAACTGATCAGATTGAAACAGTAAGTCAATAACTGATCAGGATGATCAATAACTGATCAGATTGAAACAGTAAGTCAATAACTGATCAGGATGATCAATAACTGATTACATTGAAATGACAAATCAATAACTGATCAGGATGATCAATAACTGATCACATTGAAATGACAAATCAATAACTGATCAGGATGATCAATAACTGATCACATTGAAACAGTAAGTCAATAACTGATCAGGATGATCAATAACTGATTACATTGAAATGACAAATCAATAACTGATCAGGATGATCAATAACTGACCAGGATGAAACAACAAATCAATAGCGTCCGTCAATCAATGGAAAATAAGAATAAAAACAATCGATCAGATTCTCATCCCGGGGAATCCCCGGCCCCTAGACAGACAGACGGACGGACAGAGAGGCAGAGAAGCAGACAGACAGACAGACACAAGAGGGTGACACGTGGACAGACAGACTCACAGACACGGGGATTAGCTAAACAGACAGACAGGCAGACAGACAGACAGACAGACATGGAGACAAAGATAGACAGACACACACATAGACATGGACAGACAGACACAGAGGTACATAGAGACAGACAGACAGACAGAGAGACAAGTTGACAGATAGACAGATATAGAAATAGACATGCACAGACAGATACAGACAGACAGACTCAGAGACAGACAAACACAGACAGAAAGACAGACAGAGACAGACACAGACACAAGACACACAAACAGAGACAAACAGACAGACGGATGGACAGACTCGCAGACAGAGTCACAGAGACAGACAGACACAGACAGACAGATGGACGGACAAACAGACAGACAGACAGAGACAGACAGACACAAACAGACAGAAACAGACAGACACAGACAGACAGACACACAGACAGACACAGACAGACACAGACAGACATGGAGACAAAGATAGACACACACACACATAGACATGGACAGACAGACACAGAGACACAGAGACAGACAGACAGACACAGACAGACATACGGATGGACAGACAGACACAGACAGACAGACGGACGGACA
>NW_012267426.1:177227-177649 GCF_000151885.1 Dipodomys ordii | reverse complement strand
GATGGGTGGATGGATGGATGGATGGACGGGTGGGTGGATGGATGGATGGGTGGATACATGGATGGATGGATGGATGGGTGGATGGATGAATATAGGTGGGATTAACATTTTCACACTTGAGTGACTTGGACCCAAATCCTGACCTCAATGGAGTAGTTCAAGTTCTGTCTCTGTCTGTCTGTCTTTCTCTTTGTCTGTCTGTCTCTGTCTCTCTGTCTCTGCCTGTCTCCTCTGTTTGTCTGTCTGTCTGTCGGTCTGCGTGTCTCTACCTGTCCATGTCTGTGTCTGTCTATGTCTGTCCATGTCTATGTCTGTCTGTCTCTGTCTCTGTCTGTCTGTCTGTCTATGCCTGTCCATGGTCTGTGTCTGTCTGTCTGTCTGTATCTCGTTCTTTCTTTATCTGTGTCTGTCTGTCTGTCTTG
>NW_012267426.1:174019-175716 GCF_000151885.1 Dipodomys ordii | reverse complement strand
CTGTCTCTCCTGGTCTGTGTCTGTCTGTTGGTCTGCATGTCTATGCCTGTCCATGTCTGTCTGTCTGTCTTGGTCTGTCTGTCTCCTTCTGACTTCGGTGTCTGTCTGTCTGTCTCTGTCTCCTGTGTCTGTCTGGGTCTCATTTTGTCTCTTTGTCTGTCTGTCTGTCTGTGTCAGTCTGTGTCTTGCTCTGCCTTATTCTGTCTGTCTGTCTCTCTGTCCGTCTATGCCTGCCCATGTCTCTGTCTGTCTCTGTGTCTGTCTTTCTGTCTCCTCGTCTGTCTGTCTGTCCCCCACCTCTGTCCGTCTGTCTGTTCCCATCTATCTCCCTTTCTGTCTGTCTGTCTGTGTGTGTCTGACTGTGTCTGTCCATCTGTCCGTCTGTCTGTCTCTCTGTGTCCATCTGTGTTGTCTGTCAGTCTGTCTTTCTGTCTGTCTCTGTCTATTGGTGTCTCTGTCTGTCTGTCTCTCTGCGTCCATCTGTCTGTCTGTCTCTGTGTCCCAGTGTCTGTCTGACTCTGTCTCACTGTCCCTGTGTCTGTCTGTCTGTGTCTTTCTGTCTGTCTCTGTCCGTCTGTCTGGGTCTCGTTCTGTCTTTGTCTGTCTGTCTCTGTGTCTGTGTCTGTCTGTCTGTGTGTCTGGGTCTCGCTCTGCCTTGTTCTGTCTGTCTGTCTCTCTGTCTTTGTGTCTGTGTCTGTCATTCTCTGTGTCTGTCTGTCTTGCTCTATGTCTGTCCATCTTGGTCTGTCTGTGTTTCTGTCAGTCTCTGTCTCTTGGTGTCTCTGTCTGTCTCTGTGTCTGTCTCTCTGTCTCCTTGTCTGTCTGTCCTCCACCCTCTGTCCATCTGTCTGTTCCCATCTGTCTCCCTTTCTGTCTATGTCTCTATCTGTCCGTCTGTCTCTGTCTGTTGGTCTGCATGTCTATGCCTCTCCATGGTCTGTGTCTGTCTGTCTGTCCGTCCTGGTCTCTCTGTCTCTGTCTGTCTCCTGTGTCTGTCTGTCTGGGTCTCGTTCTGTCTTTGTTTCTGTGACTCTGTCTGTCTGTCTGTCTCCTCTGTCTGTGTGTTGGTCTGCATGTCTATGTCTGTCCATGTCTGTGTCTGTCTGTCTCTGTCTCTGTCTGTCTGTCTATGCTTGTCCATGGTCTGTGTATGTCTGTCTGTCTGTCTGTATCTCATTCTTTCTTTATCTGTGTCTGTCTGTCTGTCTTGCTCTGTCTCTCTGTCTGGGTCTCATTCTGTCTTTGTGTGTCTGTCTGTCTCTGTATCTGTCTGTCGGTCTTTGTCTCGCTCTGCCTTGTTCTGTCTGTCTGTCTCTCTTTGTGTCTGTCTGTCTCCTCTGTCTGTCTGTTGGTCTACATGTCTATGTCTGTCCAAGTCTGTGTCTGTCTGTCTCTCTCTGTGTGTCTGTCTGTCTGTGTCTGTCTGTCTCACTTTATCTGTCAGTCTCAGTGTCTGTCTGTCTGTCTCTCTCTCTCTCTGTGTCTGTCTGTCTCTGTGTCTGTCTGTGTCTCTTTGTCTGTCTGTCCGTCTCGGTGTCTCTCTGTCTCTTTCTGTGTCTGTCTGTCTGTCTTTGTCTCTCTGTGTCTCTGACTCTGTCCATGTCCGTGTCTGTCAGTCTATATCTCTGTCTGTCTGTCTCTGTCTGTTGGTCTGCATGTCTATGTCTGTCCATGGTCTGTGTCTGTCTGTCTGTCTT
>NW_012267426.1:165244-167169 GCF_000151885.1 Dipodomys ordii | reverse complement strand
CTGTCTCTCCTGGTCTGTGTCTGTCTGTTGGTCTGCATGTCTATGCCTGTCCATGTCTGTCTGTCTGTCTTGGTCTGTCTGTCTCCTTCTGACTTTGGTGTCTGTCTGTCTGTCTCTGTCTCCTGTGTCTGTCTGGGTCTCATTTTGTCTCTTTGTCTGTCTGTCTGTGTCAGTCTGTGTCTTGTTCTGCCTTGTTCTGTCTGTCTGTCTCTCTGTCCGTCTATGCCTGCCCATGTCTCTGTCTGTCTCTGTGTCTGTCTTTCGGTCTCCTCGTCTGTCTGTCTGTCCCCCACCTCTGTCCGTCTGTCTGTTCCCATCTATCTCCCTTTCTGTCTGTCTGTCTGTCTCTGTGTGTCTGACTGTGTCTGTCCATCTGTCCGTCTGTGTCTCTCTCTGTGTCCATCTGTGTTGTCTGTCAGTCTGTCTTTCTGTCCCTCTCTGTCTCTTGGTGTCTCTGTCTGTCTTGCTCTATGTCTCTGTCTGTCTGTCTCTCTCTACGTCCATCTGTCTGTCTGTCTCTGTGTCCCAGTGTCTGTCTGACTCTGTCTTACTGTCCCTGTGTCTGTCTGTGTCTCTCTGTGTCTTTCTGTCTGTCTCTGTCCGTCTGTCTGTCTCAGTGTCTGTGTCTGTCAGTCTGAGTATCTGTCTGTCTCTCTGTGTCCATCTGTCTGTCTCTCTGTGTCCATCTGTCTGTCTGTCTGTCTCTGTGTGTCCATATGTCTGTCTGTCTCTGTGTCCATCTGTCTCTCTGTGTCCATCTGTCTGTCTGTCTCTCTCTGTCCATCTGTGTCCATCTGTCCGTCTGTCTGTCTGTCTCTTTGTGTCCATCTGTCTGTCTGTCTCTCTGTGTCCATCTCTCTGTCTCTCTGTGTCCATCTGTCTGTCTGTCTCTCTGTGTCCATCTCTCTGTCTCTCTGTGTCCATCTGTCTGTCTGTCTCTCTGTGTCCATCTGTCTGTCTGTCTGTCTGTCTCTCTGTGTCCATCTGTCTGTCTGTCTCTTTGTGTCCATCTGTCTGTCTGTCTCACTGTCCCTGTGTCTGTCTGTCTGTCTTTCTGTCTCTCTGTGTCCATCTGTCTGTCTCTCTGTGTCCATCTGTCTGTCTGTCTGTCTGTCTGTGTCCATCTGTCTGTCTGTCTCTCTGTGTCCATCTGTCTGTCTGTCTGTCTCTCTCTGTGTCTATCTGTGTCCCAGTGTCTGTCTGACTCTGTCTCACTGTCCCTGCGTCTGTCTGTCTCTGTCCACCGCGCATGCGCAGTGGCACCTCACTCCCCCCTCCCCTCTCGCGCATGCGCAGATCCCTCCCCCCCCCCAGAGGACCACACGCATGCGCGTTCCTGCTCCGTGGATGGGGGGGAGGGAAACGGCTCATGCTGGCTCGCGCATGCGCAGTGCACCACCGAGTCCCCCCCTGCCCTGGCAGGGAGCGCGCATGCGCAGTCACCCCCCCTGAGAATCCCCCCCCCCACAGGGACGGGGGGGGGTGGGGAACCGACGACTCACCCTGCGCGCATGCGCGATGCCGACGGACGCTCCAGCCTTTGGGGGGCGCGGGGGGCCTCCCCGACGACCCTCGCAGTGCGCATGCGCAATGCCGACGGAGCCCCGATCCTCTGGGGTCCCTTTCGCGCCTCCCCGCCGATGAAGCCAGTGCGCATGCGCACAGCGGGCGCGCCTCCCCGCCGTGCGCATGCGCAGTGAGGACGCAACTCAAAACAGTGCGCATGCGCAATGCCGACGGAGACCGGATCATCTGGGGTCCCTTTCGCGCCTCCCCGCCGACCCTCCCTGTGCGCATGCGCAGAGCGGGCGCGCCTCCCGACCGTGCGCATGCGCAATGCGGTCGCGCCTTCGGGCCGTGCGCATGCGTGCAGCCCCTCCCGGCCGACTCATCCAGTGCGCATGCGCAGTGCGGGCGCGCCTCCC
>NW_012267426.1:163544-164484 GCF_000151885.1 Dipodomys ordii | reverse complement strand
GCGCATGCGCAATGCCGACGGTAACTCGATCATCTGGGGTCCCTTTCGCGCCTCCCCGCCGACCCTCCCTGTGCGCATGCGCAGAGCGGGCGCGCCTCCCAACCGTGCGCATGCGCAGTGCGGTCGCGCCTTCGGGCCGTGCGCATGCGTACAGCCCCTCCCGGCCGACTCATCCAGTGCGCATGCGCAGTGCGGGCGCGCCTCCCGACTGTGCGCATGCGCAATGCCGACGGTAACTCGACCATCTGGGGTCCCTTTCGCGCCTCCCCGCTGATGAAGCCAGTGCGCATGCGCACAGCGGGCGCGCCTCCCCGCCGTGCGCATGCGCAGTGAGGACGCGCCTCCCGACTGTGCGCATGCGCAATGCGGTCGCGCCTTCGGGCCGTGCGCATGCGCAAAGCCCCTCCCGGCCGACTCATCCAGTGCGCATGCGCAGCAGCGGGCGCGCCTCCCCGCCGTGCGCATGCGCAGTGAGGACGCAACTCCCGACTGTGCGCATGCGCAATGCGGTCGCGCCTTCGGGCCGTGCGCATGCGCAAAGCCCCTCCCGGCCGACTCATCCAGTGCGCATGCGCAGTGCGGGCGCGCCTCCCGACTGTGCGCATGCGCAATGCCGACTGAGCCCCGGTCGCCTGGGGTCCCTTTCGCCCCTCCCGGCCGACTCATCCAGTGCGCATGCGCAGTGCGGGCGCGCCTCCCTGCCGAGCGCATGCGCAGAGTGAACGCAATTTAAAACAATGCGCATGCGCAATGCCGACAGAGCCCCGATCGCCTGGGGTCCCTTTCGCGCCTCCCCGCCGATGAAGCCAGTGCGCATGCGCAGTGCCGGCGCGCCTCCCGACTGTGCGCATGCGCAATGCCGACGGTAACTCGATCATCTGGGGTCCCTTTCGCGCCTCCCCGCCGACCCTCCCTGTGCGCATGCGCAGAGCGGGCGCGC
>NW_012267426.1:157900-159624 GCF_000151885.1 Dipodomys ordii | reverse complement strand
GGTTTGGGGTCCCTTTCGCGCCTCCCCGCCGACCCTCCCTGTGCGCATGCGCAGGCCGGCTTGAGCGGTGGCACACTGCGCATGCGCGCGCGGGGAGGCGGGAGAGCGCCGCAGGCTGGAGGTGCTCCGCGCATGCGCGAGGCGCCAGGCTCGCATCCTGCGGATCGCGCTCCGAGGCGTCTGCTCGGGCCCCTCCCTGCGGGCTAAGCTAGTGCGCATGCGCGTGGGCGCTGCTCCAGGAGCCCCTCCCTGCTGTGTAACGGTGTGCGCATGCGCGGTGACGCTCTGCCAGGCCGGCTCAGCCCCTCCCTGCTGGTTAAGTCTGTGCGCATGCGCAGTGGACCCCTCCCTGCTGACTCCGCCACTGCGCATGCGCACCTATTTAATGGTTCTGGGGACCCCTGGGAGCCCCCCCTCCGACCCACCCGGTGCGCATGCGCCATGCCGACGTGCCCCCGATGCTTTGGGGTCCCCCCGGCCCCCCGACTCCGACCCACCTACTGCGCATGCGCAGAGGCGCTCGACGCAGCCGGCGGGGCCCCTCCCTGCTGGCTGAAGCTGAGCGCATGCGCAGTGGCGCTGTCTGGCCCGCTCAGCCCCTCCCTGCTGGATAACCTTCTGCGCATGCGCGGTGACGCTCTGCCTGGCCGGCTCAGCCCCTCCCTGCTGGGGAACCCTGTGCGCATGCGCGTGGGCGCTGCTCCAGGAGCGCTCAGCCCCTCCCTGCTGGGGAACCGTGTGCGCATGCGCGGTGACGCCCTGCCTGGCCGGCTCAGCCCCTCCCTGCTGGTTAAGTCTGTGCGCATGCGCAGTGGACCCCTCCCTGCTGACTCAGCCAGTGCGCATGCGCAAAGCGGATGGGGGAAACTGGACCCTCCTGAGTCCGCTCCGAGCGAACCCGCCGACCCACCCCGTGCGCATGCGTCATGCCGACGTCCCCTCGATGGTTTGGGGTCCCCCCGGCCCCCCGATTCCGACCCTCCCTGTGCGCATGCGCAGACGCGCTCGGCGCAGCCCGCGGGGCCCCTCCCTGCTGGCTGAGGCCGTGCGCATGCGCCGTGGCGCTCCGCTCGGCCCCTCCCTGCGGACTCAGCCAGTGCGCATGCGCACCTGTTCCATGGTCTGTGCGCATGCGCCATGGCGACCGAAACTCGTCCTTCTGGGGACCCCTGGGAGCCCCCCCTCGCACCCACCCCGTGCGCATGCGCCATGCCGACGTCCCCCCCGCTGGTTTGGGGTCCCCTCGGCGCCCCTTCTCCGACCCACCTACTGCGCATGCGCGGTGCGCATATTGTGGGTAAACTGAGGCACGGTGCCTGTTGGGGGGGTCAACTGAGGCACGGTGCACTTGGGTAAACTGAGGCACGGTGCACTTGGGTAAACTGAGGCACGGTGCACTTGGGTAAACTGAGGCACGGTGCATGCTCAGGGTAAACTGAGGCAGGGGGGGCGGGTAAGGGGGGGAGGAACATCCGGGGATTCTGAAGGGGGAGGCTGAGGTTTGCACATCCGGGTGTCTGTGGGGGTCTCAGAAGAAGCCTTGACATCCGGGTCTCCTGGGCGTGGGAGACCCGGATGTGGGAGCTCACCCCCCCCCCCCCTCCCTCCCTATGTCCATCCATCCCTGGGTGGGAAGAGACCCGGATGTGGGAAGGCCCGGATGTAGGAGTCCAGAGGTGAGGTTCCAGGTGGACATACCCGGATGTGGGACTCCCACATCCGGG
>NW_012267426.1:154491-156418 GCF_000151885.1 Dipodomys ordii | reverse complement strand
TAAACTGAGGCACATCTGGGTAAACTGAGTCACTGGACATCTGGGTAAACTGAGGCACATCTGGGTAAACTGAGGCACGGGGCATCGTGGGTAAACTGAGGCACATCTGGGTAAACTGAGGCACGGTGCATCGTGGGTAAACTGAGGCACGGGGCATTCTGGGTAAACTGAGGCACATCTGGGTACACTGAGGCACGGTGCATTCTGGGTAAACTGAGTCACAGAACATTTGGGTAAACTGAGGCACATTTGGGTAAACTGAGGCACGGTGCATTCTAGGTAAACTGAGGCACGGTGCATGCTCAGGGTAAACTGAGGCACGGGGCATTCTGGGTAAACTGAGGCACATTTGGGTAAACTGAGGCACAGGGCATTCTGGGTAAACTGAGGCACGGGGCATTTGGGTAAACTGAGGCACGGGGCATTCTGGGTAAACTGAGGCACATTTGGGTAAACTGAGGCAGGGAACATTGGGGTAAACTGAGGCACGGGGCATTTGGGAAAACTGAGTCACTGGACATTTGGGTAAACTGAGGCACATTTGGGTAAACTGAGGCACGGGGCGTCGTGGGTAAACTGAGGCACGGGGCATTCTGGGTAAACTGAGGCACATTTGGGTAAACTGAGGCACATCTGGGTAAACTGAGTCACTGTACATTTTGGGTAAACTGAGGCACGGGGAGCATTTGGGTAAACTGAGGCACGGGGCATTCTGGGTAAGCTGGTCGACTGTCCTTGTGCGCATGCGCCATGCCGACGTCCCCCCGATGGTTTGGGGTGCCCCCGGCGCCCCATCTCCGACCCACCTACTGCGCATGCGCAGAGGCGCTCTGCTCAGCCCCGTGCACATGCGCAGTGGCCTCCTCCCTGCGGCCTCCGCCACTGCGCATGCGCACCTATTTAATGGTTCTGGGGTCCTCTGGGAGCGCCCCCTCCGACCCACCCGGTGCGCATGCGTCATGCCGACGTCCCCCCGATCGTTTGGGGTCCCCCCGGCGCCCCATCTCCGACCCCACCTACTGCGCATGCGCAGAGGCGCTCGGCGCAGCCCGCGGGGCCCCTCCCTGCCGACTGACACCGTGCGCATGCGCAGTGGCGCTTCGCCGGCCCCCTCCCTGCAGATTCAGGCCGTGCGCATGCGCCGTGGCGCTCTGACAGCCCCTCCCTGCGGCCTCCGCCACTGCGCATGCGCACCTCTTTGCTGGCTTTTGGGGTCCCCTGGGAGCGCCCCCTCCGACCCACCCGGCGCGCATGCGTCATGCCGACGTCCCCCCGATGGTTTGGGGTCCCCCCGGCGCCCCATCTCCGACCCCACCTACTGCGCATGCGCAGTGCGCACGGTGGGGGGTAAACTGAGTCACGGCGCCTGTTGGGGGGGGGGAAACTGAGTCACGGTGCATTCTGGGTAAACTGAGGCACGGGAACATTCTGGGTAAACTGAGTCACGGGGAGCATTCTCGGTAAACTGAGGCACGGGGAGCATTCTGGGTAAACTGAGGCACGGTGCATCCTGGGTAAACTGAGGCACGGGGAACATTTGGGTAAACTGAGGCACGGGGAGCATTCTGGGTAAACTGAGGCACGGGGAGCATTCTGGGTAAACTGAGGCACGTCTGGGTAAACTGAGGCACGGGGAGCATTCTGGGTAAACTGAGTCACGGGAACATTCTGGGTAAACTGAGTCACATCTGGGTAAACTGAGGCACGGGGAGCATTTGGGTAAACTGAGGCACGGTGCATCCTGGGTAAACTGAGGCACGGGAACATTCTGGGTAAACTGAGGCACGGGGAGCATTCTGGGTAAACTGAGGCACGGGGAGCATTCTGGGTAAACTGAGGCACGGGGCATCCTGGGTAAACTGAGGCACGGGGAACATTTGGGTAAACTGAGGCACGGGGAGCATTCTGGGTAAACTGAGGCACGGGA
>NW_012267426.1:150615-151653 GCF_000151885.1 Dipodomys ordii | reverse complement strand
GGGGGGGGGGGAACATCCGGGTCCCAACATCCCGGTGTCTACATCCGGGTCTCTATATGTGGGAAACCTACATCCGGGTATCTACATCCGGGTATCTTCATTTGGGTCCCTACATCCGGGTCTCTACACCCAGGTTGCTACATCCGGGTCTCTACACTTGGGTTCCTACATCCGGGTCTCTGCATCAGGGTCCCTACATCCGGGTATCTACATTTGGGTCCCTACATCCGGGTCTCTACATTACAGTCCCAACATCCGGGTCTCTACACCCAGGTTGCTACATCCGGGTCTCTACATCCGGGTCTCTACACTTGGGTCCCTACATCCGGGTCTCTACACTTGGGCCCCAACATCCGGGTCTCTATATGTGGGAAACCTACATCCGGGTCCCTACACCCAGGTTGCTACATCCGGGTCTCTATAGCTGGGTTCCTACATCCGGGTCTCTATATGTGGGTTCCTACATCCGGGTCTCTAAATCTGGGTACCTACATCCGGGTATCTACACTTGGATCCCAACATCCGGGTCCCTACACCCAGGTTGCTACATCCGGGTCTCTACATGAGGGTCCCAACATCCGGGTATCTACATCAGAGTCCCTACATACGGGTCTGTACATCCGGGTCTCTACACTTGGGTCCCTACATCCGGGTCTCTACATTACAATCCCAACATCCGGGTCTCTATATGTGGGAAACCTACATCCGGGTCTCTGCATCAGGGTCCCAACATCCGGGTCCCTACACCCAGGTTGCTACATCCGGGTCTCTACATTTGGATCCCTACATCCGGGTCTTTATATCTGGGTCCCTACATCCGGGTCTCTAAACTTGGATCTCTACATCCGGGTCCCTACACCCAGGTTCCTACATCCGGGTATCTTCATTTGGGTCCCTACATCCGGGTCCCTACACCCAGGTTGCTCCATCCGGGCCTCACCTGCGCCTGGCGGGGGTCGGGGTCGGGGTGGAGGCCGGGGTCGGGGCGGGGGGTGCACGTCTGCGGAGAGAGAGAGAGGGAGGGAGAGACGCCGACCG
>NW_012267426.1:145422-149663 GCF_000151885.1 Dipodomys ordii | reverse complement strand
GGGGGGCGTAGGGGGGAGGCGGGGACCCCACTCACCCGAGCTGGGCTTCGGGGTGGGATCTGCGGGCGAAGAGAGAGAGAGAGAGAGAGGGTGGTGACCCCTGACCTCCCCAATGACCCCTGACCTCCCCAATGACCCCTGACCCCTCCTGACCCCTCCTGGTCCCTCCTGACCCCTGACCTCTCCTGACCTCTCTCCTGAACTCTGACCCACCCTGACCTCCCCCGACCCCTGACCTCCCCCTGACCCCTCCTGACTCCTGACCTCCCCCCTGAACTCTGACCCACCCTGACCTCCCCCTGAGCCCCCCAGACCCCTGACCTCCCTTGACCTCAACCCCTGACCCTTCCTGACCCCCCTGACCCCTGACCTCCCCTCTGAACCCTGACCCACCCTGACCTCCCACCTGACCCCTCCTGACCGCTGACCCCCTGACCCTTGACCCCCTGACCCCTCATGACCCCTGACCCCTGACTCCCTTGACCCCTCCTGGTCCCTCCTGACCCCTGACCCCTCCTGACCCCTCCTGGTCCCTCCTGACCCCTGACCTCCCCCCTGAACTCTGACCCACCCTGACCTCCCCCTGAGCCCCCCAGACCCCTGACCCCTCCTGACCCCCATGACCCTTGACTCCCCTGACCCCTGACCCCTGCTGGGCCCTCCTGACCCCTAACCTCTCCCCTGAACCCTGACCCACCCTGACCTCCCCCTGACCCCTCCTGTCCCCTCTGACCCCCCCCTGGCTCCCCCTGACCTCTCCTGACCTCCACCCCCTGACCCCTGACCCCAAGGCCTCAGGGGGGGTGGGGGAAGGGTCACACGGGCTTCAGGCCCCCAGCGGGATGAAGGCCGCACGTGAGGCCTAGCGGCCAGGGTGAAGCCACGGGGTCGGGGAGGGGGGAAAGGTGAGAGGTCAGGACTCACCGGGGTCATCCAGGGCGTCGGCGAGGTCAAAGTCGGCCTGGGCTGAGGTGGGGGGGGGAGAGAGAGAGGACGGGTGCTGGGGACGGACGGACGGACGGACAGACCGAGAGGAGACGGACAGACAGAGCTAGAGACAGAGAGGAAGACAGACAGACGGACAGACAGACCAAGAGGGAGACAGACAGACAGACAGACGAGACGGAAAGACAGAGACAGACAGACGGACCAAGAGGGAGACGGACAGACAGACAGACATGTGGACAGACGGACAGAGAAGAGACAAGACAGACAGGAAAAGAGGCAGAGGGACAGACAGACAGACAATGAGACAGACAGACCCAGAGACGGACAGACAGACCAAGAGGATAACACACGGACAGACAGACAGACAAGGGATGGACAGATGATCCAGACAGGACGGACAGACAGACAGAGGGACACAGAGACAGACAGACAGACAGGAAGACAGACGGACAGACAGATAATGAGACAGACAGACCGACGCGACGGAAAGACAGAGACAGACAGACCAAGAGGAGACGGACGGACAGACGGCCAGAGGCCCAGAGACAGACGGACACACAAGACGGACAGACAGATGGACAGAGAGGAGACAGACAGACAGACAGACAGGCCAAGAGGCAGACGGACAGACAGACAATGAGACAGACAGATGGAGAGACCAAGGGACAGACAGACAGACAGACCAGGGATGGACAGATGAGCAAGACAGGACGGACAGACACATGGACGGACAGACAGAGGAACAGACAGACAGAGACGAGACACACAGACAGACAGACAGACACACAGAGAGACAGAGACAGACAGACGGACAGACAGAATGACACACGAACACGTGGACAGACAGAGGGACACAGAGACAGACAGACATGTGGACACGTGGACAGACGGACAGAGGGGAGACAGACAGACAAATAGGCCAGCAGACAGACGGACAATGAGACAGACAGACAGACAGACAGAATGACACACGAACACGTGGACAGACAGAGGGACACAGAGACAGACAGACATGTGGACACGTGGACAGACGGACAGAGGGGAGACAGACAGACAAATAGGCCAGCAGACAGACGGACAATGAGACAGACAGACAGACTGAGAGACGGACAGACAGACAGACCGCGAGGAGATGGACAGACAGACACGTGGACACACAGACACACACGGACAGACACACGGATGGCCAGACACACACGGACCTGTAGACAGACAGACAGACAGACAGATGCAGAGGCCGAGGGACAGACAGACAGACAGACCAGGGATGGACGGATGAGCAAGACAGGACGGACAGACAGACAGGAGACACACACAGACGGACAAACAGACCCCGGAGAGAGACAGACAGGCTGACTGACTGACATATGGACAGACAGACGGACAGACCGAGAGGAGCCGGACAGACAGACAGAATGAGAGACTGAGAGACAGACAAACGGATGAGCCATGGACACAGGGACAGACAGAGGGACAGAGAGACAGACCAAGATCAGACGGACAGACAGACAGACAGACACAGACAGACAGACTGACCTGGAGGAGATGGACAGACTGACAGGAGAAGCAGATGGACAGAGACACAGAGAGACAGACAGACACAGACACAGACAGACAGACAGACACAGACAGACAGACACAGACACAGACAGACAGACAGACAGACACAGACAGACAGACACAGACAGACAGACAGACACAGACAGACAGACACAGACAGACAGACACAGACAGACAGACAGACACAGACAGACACAGACAGACAGACACAGACAGACAGACAGACACAGACAGACACAGACAGACAGACACAGACAGACAGACAGACCAAGAGGAGATGGACAGACAGACAGATACACAGACAGACACAGACTGACTGACTGTCGGATGGACAGACAGACAGACAGACGAGACACAAACAGACACACAGACAGACAGACCAAGAGGAGACGGACAGACAGACAGATACAGAGACAGACAGACAGACAGACACACAGGCCCCGGCCTCCACCAACCCGGCCCAACCTGAAAATCCAGCGCCACAACCTCAGCCTCGGGCGCCGAAACCACCAGCAGAGGGGGGGGGGGGACTCGAAACCAGCAAGAGAAACCACTAGAAACCCCCAACATGGGGGGACTAGAAACCACCAACATGGGGGACACTAGAAACCACCAAAGACAATGGGGGAAACTAGAAACTACCAAACACAATGGGGGGACTAGAAACCACCAAAGAGAATGGGGGGACTAGAAACCACCAAAGACAATGGGGGAAACTAGAAACCACCAAAGACAATGGGGGGACTAGAAACCACCAAAGACAATGGGGGAACTAGAAACCACCAAAGACAGTGGGGGAAACTAGAAACCACCAAAGACAGTGGGGGAAACTAGAAACTACCAAAGACAATGGGGGAACTAGAAACCACCAAACACAATGGGGGGGACTAGAAACCACCAACCAATGATGGAGGAACTAGAAACTACCAAAGACAATGGGGGAAACTAGAAACCACCAAAGATGATGGGGGGACTAGAAACCACCAATCAGGGGGGAAACTAGAAACCACCAAAGATGATGGGGGGACTAGAAACTACCAAAGACAGTGGGGAAACTAGAAACCACCAACATGGGGGGACTAGAAACCACCAATCAGGGGGGAAACTAGAAACCACCAAAGACAATGGGGGGACTAGAAACCACCAAAGATGATGGGGCAAACTAGAAACCACCAAAGATGATGGGGGACTAGAAACCACCAAAGACAATGGGGGAAACTAGAAACCACCAAACACAATGGGGGAAACTAGAAACCACCAAAGACAATGGGGGAAACTAGAAACCACCAAAGACAATGGGGGGACTAGAAACCACCAAGAGGGGGGGAACTAGAAACCACCAAAGACAATGGGGGGAACTAGAAACTACCAAACACAATGGGGGGACTAGAAACCACCAAAGACAATGGGGGGAACTAGAAACCACCAAACACAATGGGGGAAACTAGAAACTACCAAACACAATGGGGGTGACTAGAAACCACCAACATGGGGGACACTAGAAACCACCAAAGACAATGGGGGGAACTAGAAACCACCAAAGTCAATGGGGGAAACTAGAAACCACCAAAGTCAATGGGGGGACTAGAAACCACCAAGAGGGGGGGAACTAGAAACCACCAAAGACAATGGGGGAAACTAGAAACCACCAAACACAATGGGGGAACTAGAAACCACCAAGAGGGGGGGAACTAGAAACCACCAAAGACAATGGGGGGACTAGAAACCACCAA
>NW_012267426.1:144032-145372 GCF_000151885.1 Dipodomys ordii | reverse complement strand
GGGGGGCAGTGGCAGAGGCCCGGATGTGGAGGCCCGGATGTGGAGGCCCGGATGTGGAGGCCCGTGCCTCAGTTTCCCCAACCTGTCCCCGTGACCCCTGACCCCTCCCCCCAGTGAACAAAAGGAGTCGAGGCGCAGGTCAGAGGTCAAAGCTAAAGTGATATTGTTTATATAAAAAGGCGGGAGCTGGAGGCTGAGGGGGGAGGCCTGAGGGTGGAGGCTGAGGCCTAGGGTGGAGGCTGAAGCCTGAGGCCCAGGGTGGAGGCCGAAGCCTGAGGCCTAAAGTGGAGGCTGAGGCCTGAGGCCTGGGATTGGAGGCTGAAGCCTGAGGCCTGGGATTGGAGGCCGAGGCCTAGAGTGGAGGCCAAAGCCTAAGGCCTAGAGTGGAGGCTGAAGCCTGAGGCCTGGGAGTGGAGGCTGAGGCCTAGGGTGGAGGCCGAAGCCTGAGGCCTAGAGTGGAGGCCGAAGCCTGAGGCCTAGAGTGGAGGCCGAAGCCTGAAGCCTAGAGTGGAGGCCAAAGCCTGGGGCCTAGAGTGGAGGCTGAGGCCTAGAGTGGAGGCTGAAGCCTGAGGCCTGGGATTGGAGGCCGAGGCCTAGAGTGGAGGCCAAAGCCTGGGGCCTAGAGTGGAGGCTGAGGCCTAGAGTGGAGGCCGAAGCCTGAGGCCTGGGATTGGAGGCTGAGGCCTAGAGTGGAGGCTGAGGCCTGGGATTGGAGGCCGAGGCCTAGAGTGGAGGCCGAAGCCTGAGGCCTAGAGTGGAGGCCGAAGCCTGAGGCCTAGAGTGGAGGCTGAGGCCTAGAGCGGAGGCCAAAGCCTGAGGCCTAGAGTGGAGGCCGAAGCCTGAGGCCTGGAATTGGAGGCCGAGGCCTAGAGTGGAGGCCGAAGCCTGAGGCCTAGAGCGGAGGCCAAAGCCTGAGGCCTGGGATTGGAGGCCGAGGCCCAGGTGGAGGCCGAGACGTCGGAGGCCCAGGATTCGAGGCCCAGGCGTTGGGATGAAACCTCAGCCAGGTGGTGGAGTTGGGGGGGGTCAGGCCAGGGGTCGCAGGTCGGGTGGGGTCAGAGGTCACCGGCGGAGGCCGTGACCCTCAGACCTGGGCGGATGCATCTAGAAAAAAGGGAGGAAGGGGGGGGGGGAGAAGGAGGAGGGAGGTCAGGACGGACGGACGGACAGACCTGGAGCCAAGCGGGCGTTAGCGGAGGCCGAGGCGCGTTAGTGCGGGCGCGGGGCATCGTGGCAGCGGCCGCAGGGGCTGGCGCCAGCGGGAGGCCGGGGCGCGGAGGCCTGGGGAGGGAGGCCGGGCGGGTGAGGCCGTGTCAAGGCCCCCCGCCACCCCGCAAGGG
>NW_012267426.1:143649-143982 GCF_000151885.1 Dipodomys ordii | reverse complement strand
CAGCGGGAGGCCGGGGCGCGGAGGCCTGGGGAGGGAGGCCGGGCGGGTGAGGCCGTGTCAAGGCCCCCCGCCACCCCGCAAGGGAGTTTCCAGGCTCCCCCATGCAACCCCAAGTGAGAGTTTCAAGGCTCCCCGACCCCAAATGAGAGTTTCCAGGCCCCCCACCAGGCCCACAAGTGAGTTTCCAGGCCCCCCCCACCCCCATAAATGAGAGTTTCCAGGCCCCCCAACCCTCTGAAATGAGTTTCAAGGCCCCCCCATCCACCCATAAATGGGAGTTTCAAGGCCCCCCAACACCTCCAATGAAGGTTTCCAGGCCCCCCACCCCCATAA
>NW_012267426.1:139402-142532 GCF_000151885.1 Dipodomys ordii | reverse complement strand
GGTTTCTGCACATGCGCAGTTGCACCATGGGGGGTTTTTTCGCGCATGCGCAGTGGCATTATCAGGTTTTCGCGCATGCGCAGTGGCTCCATCGGGATTTTCCACTCCTGCGCACTTGAACAATGGAACTTTTCCGCGCATGCGCAGTCAGTCGCACTATAGGGTTTTTTTTTCCCCCGCGCATGCGCAGTGGCCCAGTCGGGTTTTTCCGCGCATGCGCAGTGGCCCAGTCGGGTTTTTCCGCGCATGCGCAGTGGCCCAGTCGGGTTTTTCCGCGCATGCGCAGTTACGCTATGGGGGTTTTCGCACATGCGCAGTTACGCTTCGGGGTTTTCGCGCATGCGCAGTGACGCTTCGGGGTTTTCGCGCATGCGCAGTGACGCTTCGGGGTTTTCGCGCATGCGCCGTCCGCACCTTCCTCCCGCGGGGTCCCCGCGCCGCCGCCGTCGCCGCCTCGGCCGCCTGCGGAGCAAAACATCCGGGTCACCCGCGGGGGTCCCTCCTCACCCCCCCCCACCCATCCACATCCGGGGATTCCCCAGGGCTGGGGGCTCACCGGGGCTTCCGGGCTGCGCGGGCCGCCGCGGGGGCTTCTGGGGCGGCGCGGGGTCGTCTGGAAGGAAACACACGGGAGTACTGAGCGCCCAGCACCCAGGGAGGGAGTACTGAGCACCCAGCACCCAACGAGGGAGTACTTAACACCCAGCACCCAGGGAGGGAGTACTTAACACCCAGCACCCGACCAAGGAGTACTGAGCGCCCAGCACCCAGGAAAGGAGGACTTAACACCCAGCACCCGACCAAAAGGAGTACTTAACACCTAGCACCCAAGAAAGGAGTACTGAGCGCCCAGCACCCAAACAAGGGAGTACTCAGCACCCAGCACCCAGGGAGGGAGTACTTAACACCCAGCACCCAAGAAAGGAGTACTGAGCACCCAGCACCCGACCAAGGAGTACTGAGCGCCCAGCACCCAAACAAGGGAGTACTCAGCACCCAGCACCCAAACAAGGAGGACTTGCACCCAGCACCCGACCAAGGAGTACTTAACACCCAGCACCCAAGAAAGGAGTACTGAGCGCCCAGCACCCAAACAAGGGAGTACTCAGCACCCAGCACCCAGGGAACATTTAATGCACCAACGAGGAGTACTTAACACCCAGCACCCAAAAGAACATTTAATACAGCAACGAGATGGACTTAACATCCAGCACCCGACCAAAGGAGTACTTAACACCCAGCACCCAGGGAAGGAGTACTGAGCGCCCAGCACCCAACAGGGAGTACTTAACGCCCAGCACCCAACGAGGGAGTACTGAGCGCCCAGCACCCAGTGAGGGAGTACTGAGCACCCAGCACCCAGGGAAGGAGTACTCAGCACCCAGCACCCAGGGAACATTTAATACAGCAACGAGGAGTACTTAACACCCAGCACCCAGCAAAGGAGTACTCAGCACCCAGGAAAGGAGTACTTAACACCCAGCACCCAGGAAAGGAGTACTTAGCACCCAGCACCCAACGAGGGAGGACTGAGCACCCAGCACCCAAAGAGGACTCAACACCCACTACCCCGTGGACACCGAACACCCAGGACCCAACAAGACTGAACAACACCCAAGGGGACTAAATTCCCAGCGGCCAGGAGTACTTAACACCCAGCACCCACCCAAGGTGGAATTGACACCCAGTACCCAAGACGACTTAACACCCACCCACAAGGAGTACTTAACACCCAGCACCCGAGCACAGAGGACCCAGCCAGGGGGAGTACTTAACACTCAGCACCTCAGAGGGAGGACTGAGCTCCCCAGCACCCGCCCCAGCGAGGGACGGACAGACAGACAGACGGACTCACCGCCACCCAGGGCGTCCTGGAGGTCGAAGTCATCCCCTGAAAAGAGAAAAAAACACAGAGAGGGTGTTATAAAACCCTGGCTGGGTGCTGGGGGGCTCAGTCCCTCTCCAGGGTGCTGGGGAGCTCAGTCCCTCCCTGGGTGCTGGGGAGCTCAGTCCATCTCCAGGGTGCTGGGGAGCTCAGTCCCTCTCCAGGGTGCTGGGGAGCTCAGTCCCTCCCTGGGTGCTGGGGAGCTCAGTCCTTCTCCAGGGTGCTGGGGAGCTCAGTCCTCCCAGGGCCCAAAATGTAGATGCTCACCTCCGCCTCCTCCTCCTCCTCCTCTTCCTCCTCCACTTCCTCCTCCTCCTCTTCCTCCTCGGCCTTCATCTTCTCCGCCCAGGGCGTCGCTCAGGTCGAAATCATCCCCTGTGTGGAAGGTGAGGGGGGAAAAACATGTCCAGCCTTCCTTCCGTCCTTCCGTCCGTCCATCCTTCCTGACACACAGACACACAGACACGCTCTTACCTAGCCCGCCGCCGCCTGGCTTCTTGGGGGCGGCCGTGGGTTTCTGGAACCTTCCCTCTAGGGGGGGGTGGAGAAAAGAGAGAGAGAGAGACACAATCAATCACCAGCCACCATCACCATCGCTGTCCAGAGAGGCCTGGTTGCTAAGGAACCTCGTTGCTAGGCAACCAGGATGCTGAGACCCTCACACCCGGTTGCTAGGCGACCAGGATGCTGGAAACACCTAGGTACCAGGTTGCTAGGCGACCAGGAGGCTGGAGATCCCCGGATGTCCCGTTGCTAGGCGACCAGGATGCTGGAAATACCCAGGTACCAGGTTGCTAGGCGACCAGGAGGCTGGACATCCCCAGGTACCTGGTTGCCTAGCAACCAGGATGCTGCAAATCCCAGATACCAGGTTGCTAGGCGACCAGGAGGCTGCAGGTACCCGGATGTCCCGTTGCTAGGCGACCAGGAGGCTGGAAACACCTAGGTACCAGGTTGCTAGGCGACCAGGAGGCTGGAGATCCCCGGATGTCCCGTTGCTAGGGGACCAGGAGGCTGAAAATACCAAGGTACCAGGTTGCTAGGCAACCAAGAGGCTGCAGGTACCCGGATGTCTGGTTGCTAGGCGACCAAGATGCTGCAGATCCCCAGATATCAGGTTGCTAGGCGACCAGGAGGCTGCAGATCCCCGGATGTCCGGTTGCTAGGCAACCAGGAGGCGGCGGAGCGGTGGCTAGGGATGTGGGTTGCTAGGCGACCTGGAGGCCCCCAGATCCCCCCCCCCCC
>NW_012267426.1:131928-132357 GCF_000151885.1 Dipodomys ordii | reverse complement strand
GTCCCGCCCCTTCCGGTGTCAAAGACTCATCAACACCTTTAATCCCGCCCCTTCCGGCTTCGGAGACATTGCTGACGCCTTAATCCCGCCCCTTCCGGCGTCAGAAACGGCTCTGACGCCTTAATCCCGCCCCTTCCGGTGTCAAACACTCATCAACACCTTTAATCCCGCCCCTTCCGGTGTCAAACACTCATCAGCCGCTTTAATCCCGCCCCTTCCGGCCTCGGGGACGTTTCTGACGCCTTCGTCCCGCCCCTTCCGGCGTCAGAACCGTCCCAGAGCCGTCCGCCCCGCCCCTTCCGGCGCCTGAGTGACAGCCCGCGCCCGCGCCTGCGCACTGCGCGCCCGGACCGCGCCCCGCGCCGAGATTTCCCCCCAAAAAACCCGCCAAAAAAGCGCACAAAAAACCCCCACCCCCCGCGCGCGGGC
>NW_012267426.1:125322-127271 GCF_000151885.1 Dipodomys ordii | reverse complement strand
CATTTGCACGCATTGCACCCCAATTGCCCCCTAAAATTGTATGCATTGCACCCCAATTCGCATGCATTGCACCCCAAATCCACCCCACATTTGCACGCATTGCACTCCAAATGCACCCCCAATTGTCATGCATTGCACCCCAAATACATCCCCAATTCGCATGCATTGCACCCCAAATCCACCCCACATTTGCACGCATTGCACCCCTAAATGCACCCCAACTTCCCATCCATTGCACTCACATTGCACCCCCAATTCCCATGCATTGCACCCCATTGCACCCCAAATTCCCATCCATTGCACCCCAAATCCACCCCACATTTGCACGCATTACATTCCAATTGCACCCCCAATTCCCGTGCATTGCACCCCAAATACATCCCTAACTTGTCTGCATAGCACCCCCAAATGTACCCCAAATTCCCATCCATTGCACCCTAAATGCACCCCCAATTTCAATGCATTGCACTCCAATTGCACCCCCAATTGTCATGCATTGCACCCCAAATCCATCCCCAATTTGTCTGCATTGCACCCCCCAAATGCACCCCACATTCGCACGCATTGCATTCCAATTGCACCCCAAAATAGTATGCATTGTACCCCAATTCGCATGCATTGCACCCCAAATCCATCCTACATTTGCATCCATTGCACTCCAATTGCACCCCCAAATTCTCATCATTGCACCCCAAATACATCCCCAATTTGTCTGCATTGCACCCCAAATCCATCCTACATTTGCACGCATTGCACCCCAATTGCACCCCAAAATTGTATGCATTGCACCCCAATTCTCATCCATTGCACTCCAATTGCATCCCCAATTCGCATGCATTGCACCCCAAATCCATCCTACATTTGCACTCATTGCACCCCTACATGCACCCCAAAATAGTATGCATTGCACCCCCATTCGCATGCATTGCACCCCAAATCCACCCCACATTTGCACGCATTGCACCCCAATTGCCCCCTAAAATTGTATGCATTGCACCCCAATTGTCATGCATTGCACCCCAAATACATCCCCAATTTGTCTGCATTGCACCCCCAAATGCACCCCACATTCTCATCCAATGCACCCTAATTCCACCCCAAAATTGTATGCATTGCACCCCAAATCCATTGCACTCCAATTGCATCCCCAATTCGCATGCATTGCACCCCAAATCCCCAATTTGTCTGCATTGCACCCCCAAATGCACCCCACATTCTCATCCAATGCACCCTAATTCCACCCCAAAATTGTATGCATTGCACCCCAAATCCACCCCACATTTGCACGCATTGCACCCCCCATTGCACCCCAAAATTGCATGCATTGCACCCCAATTCCCTGCACTGCACCCCCTTCCCCGCCTGCACCCCGCCTTCGCCTTCTCTCGCTCGTCCTTCCTTCCCCTCGCGGCCTCCGTCCGTCCCCCCCTCCCCCCGTCTGCGCCTGCGCAGCCCGCGCCTCCCCTCCCCCCCCTGGCTCTGTCACAGGCCCTGTGTCCGTCCGTCCGTCCCTGCCTGTCCGTCTGCCTGTCCTGTCCTCTCCTCACTGCTGCTGCTGGGGCCTTCCTTCCTCCTCCTCCTCCTCCTCTTGCTCAGGGGAGGGAGGGGAGGGACAGACGGACGGCCGGGGGGGGGGGGACAGACGGACGGACATGCAGGCGCTGATCTCCCCGGTCAGCAAGGCCCTGCTCGTGGCGCTCTTCATCTTCGCCATCCTCCTCATCCTCTACGTCATCCTCTGGTACATCTGCCGCGACGTGGACTGCGACCACGGCCTCTGACCCCCGACCCCTGACCCCCGACCCCCCACACGACCTGTGACCCTACCTGGCCATGACCCACCATGGACCCTCTGGGTGAGTTCTCTACCCCCACCCCCATCCCCCCCCCGTGACCCCTGACCCCCCACCACAACCTCCGACCACTCAGGCCATGACCCAGGATGGACC
>NW_012267426.1:115385-118696 GCF_000151885.1 Dipodomys ordii | reverse complement strand
GGATGGATGGGTGGATGGGTGGATGGGTGGATGGGTGGATGGATGGGTGGATGGATGGATGGATGGATGGGTGGATGGATGGATGGGTGGGTGGATGGGTGGATGGATGGGTGGATGGATGGATGGGTGGATGGATGGGTGGATGGATGGGTGGATAGATGGATGGATGGATGGATGGGTGGATGGATGGATGGATGGGTGGATGGATGGGTGGATGGATGGATGGATGGATGGGTGGATGGATGGAGGGATGGCTGGGTGGGTGGATGGATGGGTGGATGGATGGATGGATGGGTGGATGGATGGATGGGTGGGTGGATGGATGGGTGGATGGGTGGATGGATGGGTGGATGGATGGGTGGATGGATGGATGAATGGATGGATGGGTGGATGGATGGGTGGATGGATGGATGGATGGATGGATGGATGGATGGGGAGGAAGAAGAGGTGGAAGAAGGGCTGGAAGGCCTCATTCTCTCTGCCTCTCTTTCCCTGCAGGAAGTCGGGGTGCCTCGGCCCCCCCATCCACCCCATCGACCCCCAGGAGGAAGAGGAGGAAGAGGTGTGACCCCTGACCCCTCCTCCCCGCACAACTTCGCCCTCCGCCCCCTGTCAATCATCTCAAAGCCATCAGCAGGAAGTGGAGGGGGGAGGGGAGTGGAGTTGGGGTCCCCCTGACCCCTGACCTCCGAACCCTCCCCTCCAGATGGATCAACACACAAGGACGGGGGCCAGAGGTCAAGGAGAACCTTCCGGAAGTCCCCGTCCGTGGTCTGCCTGGGGGCCTACCTGAGATCCGCCCGCATCCGGCTGCAACCGGTTCCTCCTAGTTCAGACCAGCTCCATCTGGCTCAATGTAGCTGAAACTGGTTCGATCCAGCTCAAACCAGTTCAAACTGTCTCATTCCAGCTCCAAAACCAGCTCCATCCAGCTCAAACTGGTTGATTCCAGTTCAAAACCGTGTCTGTCTGGCTCCATCCAGCTCCAACTGGCTCAAACCGGTTCATTCTAGTTCAAACCAGTGCAATCCAGCTCAAACCAGCTCAAAACCAGTTCAAACCAGCTCAAAACAAGTTCAATCCAGCTCAAAACCATCGTAAACCAGCTCAAACCAGTTCAATCCAGCTCAAACCAGTTCAAAACCAGTTCAATCCAGCTCAAAACCAGTTCAAACCAGCTCAATCCAGCTCAAAACCATCTTAAACCAGTTCAAACCAGCTCAAACCAGCTCAAAACCAGTTCAATCCAGCTCAAAGCAGTTCAATCCAGCTCAAAACCAGTTCAAACCAGCTCAAAACCAGCTCAAAACCAGTTCAATCCAGCTCAAACCAGTTCAATCCAGCTCAAACCAGTTTAATCCAGTTCAAACCAGCTCAAACCAGTTCAATCCATTTTAAAACCAGCTCAAACCAGTTCAATCCAGCTCAAACCAGCTCAAACCAGTTCAAAACCAGTTCAATCCAGCTCAAAACCAGTTCAATCCAGCTCAAACCAGTTCAAAACCAGTTCAATCCAGCTCAAAACCAGTTCAAACCAGTTCAATCCAGCTCAAACCAGCTCAAACCAGTTCAAAACCAGTTCAATCCAGCTCAAAACCAGTTCAATCCAGCTCAAACCAGTTCAAAACCAGTTCAATCCAGCTCAAAACCAGTTCAAACCAGTTCAAACCAGTTCAATCCAGCTCAAACCAGCTCAAACCAGTTCAAAACCAGTTCAATCCAGCTCAAACCAGTTCAATCCAGCTCAAACCAGTTCAAAACCAGTTCAATCCAGCTCAAAACCAGTTCAATCCAGCTCAATCCAGCTCAAACCAGTTCAAACCAGTTCAATCCAGCTCAATCCAGCTCAAACCAGCTCAAAACCAGTTCAATCCAGCTCAAAGCAGTTCAAACCAGCTCAAACCAGTTCAATCCAGCTCAAACCAGTTTAATCCAGTTCAAACCAGTTCAATCCAGCTTAAACCGGTTCAATCCCGCTTTCCGTCTGTGATCCGTCCGTCTGTCCGTCCGTCCGTCCGTCTGTCCGGCGGGGCCTCGGCCTGTCCCTGAATCCATCCCACACATGCGTGAATGAATGAATGAACGAACGAATGAATGCGTACAAATAAAAACACCTATTTTTGAGAGCACTCGGGGTCTGCTACTGATTTGTCTCGAACTCGGGACCTGGGGCTTGAACTCGGGGCCTGAATTCGAACTCGGGGCCTTGGGTAGAACTCAGGGCCTGAGACTCGAACTCGGGGCCTTGGGTCTCGAACTCGGGGCCTTGGGTCGAACTCGGGGCTTGAATTCGAGCTTGGGGTCTGGGACTCGAACTCGGGGCCTTGGGTTGAACTTGGGGCCTTGGGTTGAACTTGGGGCCTTGGGTCTCGAACTCGGGGCCTTGGGTCAAATTCAGGCCCTGGAATTGAATTCTGGGCCTGGGACTCGAACTCGGGACCTTGGGTCAAACTCGGGGCCTTGGGTAGAACTCGGGGCCTGAACCTCGAACTCGGGACCTGGGTCTCGAACTCGGGGTCTGAGGCTTGAACTCGGGGCCTTGGGTTGAACTCGGGGCCTGGGACTCGAACTCGGGGCCTGGGGCTCAAACTCGGGGCCTGGGACTCGAACTCGGGACCTGGGTCTCGAACTCGGGGTCTGAGGCTTGAACTCGGGGCCTTGGGTCGAACTCGGGGCCTTGGGTCGAACTCGGGGCCTGAACCTCGAACTCGGGGCCTGGGACTCGAACTCGGGGCCTGAGACTCGAACTCGGGGCCTTGGGTCGAACTCGGGACCTGGGTCTCGAACTCGGGGTCTGAGGCTTGAACTCGGGGCCTTGGGTTGAACTCGGGGCCTGAACCTCGAACTCGGGGCCTGAACCTCGAACTCAAAACCTGGGCCTTAAATGTGGGTCTGGGTCTCGAACTCACAGCCTGGGCTTGAAATCCTGTTCTGGGCCTTGAACTTAGAGTCTGAACCTCGAACCCACAGCCTAAACCTCGAACTCAGGCCTGAACCTCGAACTCGGGGCCTGAACCTCGAACCCGGGGCCTGAACCTTGAACTCAGGGCCTGGGTCTCAAACTCAGTATCTGAGACTTGAACTCACAGCCTGAACCTCGAACTCCAGGCCGGGACCTCGAACTCGGGGCTCAGGCCTTGACTTGGGGCCTAGAATGGACTTTGGAGCCTGAACCTCGAACTCAGGGCCTTGGGTCGAACTCGGGGCCTGAGTCTCCAACTCGAGGCCTGAACCTCGAACCCAGAGCCTGGGCCTTGAACTCAGGGTCTGGGTCTCGAACTCAGGGCCTGGGCCTGGAACTTAGGCCTAGG
>NW_012267426.1:113921-115000 GCF_000151885.1 Dipodomys ordii | reverse complement strand
CCCGTTGGCTCTGAGGGGCGTGGCCACGCCCCTGGCCACGCCCCCAGGCCTGGGGAGGCCACGCCCCTGTGCAGGGGCCTGGGAGAGCCAATCACGGGCCAGGCCCGGCCCCAGGGGAGGTCAGGCCACGCCCCCCGGGCCTGGGCGAGGCGGGCCGGGGAAGCCACGCCCCCTGGCCCCCAGGGTCAGCTGCTGCGCGCCAAACCAGGCTCCCTGCACCCCAAACGCGTGCCCAGGGCCCCTCCTGCACCCCCAAATGCATGGCTTTGCACCTCCTTTGCACCCCAAATTGTCATGCATGGCACCCCAAATTCACCCACAGATTTCATGCATTGCACTCCAAATACATCCCCAATTTGTCTGCATTGCACCCCCAAATCCACCCCAAATTCCCATCCATTGCACTCCAAATCCACCCCACATTTGCAAGCACTCCAAATCTACCCCACATTTGCAAGCATTGCACTCCAAGTACATCCCCAATTTGTCTGCATTGCACCCCAAATCCATCCTACATTTGCATGCATTGCACCCCAAATGCACCCCAAGATTGTATACATTGCACCCCAATTTGCATGCATTGCACTCCAAATCCACCCCACATTTGCACGCATTGCACCCCAATTGCCCCCTAAAATTGTATGCATTGCACCCCAATTCGCATGCATTGCACCCCAAATCCACCCCACATTTGCATCCATTGCACTCCAAATGCACCCCCAATTGTCATGCATTGCACCGCAAATACATCCCCAATTTGTCTGCATTGCACCCCAAATCCACCCCAAAATTGTATGCATTGCACCCCAAATCCACCCCACATTCCCATGCATTGCACCCCCATTGCACCCCAAAATTGTATGTATTGCACCCCAAATACATTCCCAATTTGTCTGCATTGCACCCTCCAAATGCACCCCAAATTCTCATCCATTGCACCCCAATTCCACCCCAAAATTGTATGTATTGCACCCCAAATACATTCCCAATTTGTCTGCATTGCACCCCCAAATGCACCCCACATTCTCATCCAATGCACCCTAATTCCACCCCAAAATTGTATGCATTGCACCCCAAAT
>NW_012267426.1:111474-112351 GCF_000151885.1 Dipodomys ordii | reverse complement strand
CTTGAACTCACAGCCCAAATCTCGAACTCGGGGCCTGGGATTGAATTTGGGGCCTAGGATTGGGTTTGAAGCCTGAACCTCGAACTCGATGCCTGAGCTTTGAACTTGCTGTAAACTCAGGGCCTCGAACTCGGGGCCTGAACCTCGAACTTGGGGCCTGGGACTCAAACTCTGGGCCTGAACCTCGAACCCAGGGCCTGGGCCTCGAACTCATAGACCAGGCCTCGAACTCGGGACCAGGAATTGAACTCAGGGCCTGGGTCTTGAACTCAGGGCCCGAACCTCCAACTCGGGGTCGGGACCTTGAACTCGGGGCCTAGGATTGGAATTGGGGGCTGAACCTCGAACCCAGAACCTGGGCCTGGAACTTAGGCCTAGGATTGGATTTGGGGCCTGGGCCTCGAACTCACAGCCTGGGTCTTAAATTGAGGCCTCGGATTGAACTCGGGGCTTTGAACTCACAGCGTGGACCTCGAACCCAGAGCCCGGGCCTTGAACTCAGTGATTAGGCCTCGAACTCGGGACCGGGAATTGAATTCCAGGCCTGGGCCTCGAACTCAGGGCCTTGCGTCAAACTCAGGGCCTGAACCTCGAACTCAGGGCCTGAACTTCGAACTCAGGGCCTGAACCTCGAACTCACATCCTGAACCTCGAACCCAGGATCTGATCCTCGAACTCACAGCCAGGGCCTCGAACTCAGGGCCTGAACCTCAAACTCGGGGCCGAGGACTCGAACTCGGGACCCTGGGTCTTGAATTTAGGCCTAGGATTGAATATGAGGCCTGGGCCTGGAACTCACAGTCTGGGTCTCGAACTCGGGGCCTGAACCTGAAACTCAGAATCTGGACCTTGAACTCACAGACTAGGCCTCGAACTC
>NW_012267426.1:110404-111424 GCF_000151885.1 Dipodomys ordii | reverse complement strand
AACCCCCAGCATGACCCCCGACCCTCAACCCCCAGCTCCGACCTCTCAGGCCATGACCCACCATGGACCCTCTGAGTGAGTTTCTACCCCCTACCACAACCCCCGACCTCCGACCCCCAGCATGACCCCCGACCCTCAACCCCCAGCTCCGACCACTCAGGCCATGACCCAGGATGGACCCTCTGGGTGAGTTTCCTCCCCCCACCCCCATCCCCACCCTCTGACCCCTGACCCCCGACCCCCACCCCGACCCCCCACACACGACCTCTGACCCTCCCTGGCCATGACCCAGGATGGACCCTCGGGGTGAGTGATCCCCCACCCCCCCCACACACCCCCAGACCCAGAGACAGACAGACGGACGGACGGACGGACAGATGGATGGACGGACAGACGGAGGGAGGGAGAACGGGGAGGAGGGGGGACAAGGCTGAGGGAAGGAGACGGACGGACGGACAGACAGACACAGACACGGACACAGAGACAGAGACACGGACAGACAGAGAGACATAGAGACGGACGGACGGACGGACAGACAGACACAGAGACAGAGACAAACGGACAGAGACAGAGACACAGGGACACGGACAGACAGACAGACATAAACAGACAGAGACACGGACACACAGACACCAGGGACACAGACAGACAGACAGAGATACAGACACACAGACTCACACAGACAGACGGACACAGAGACAGAGAGATGGACAGACAGACACACGGACACAGAAACACAGAGACACAGAGACAGAGACAGACAGACACAGACAGACAGACAGACACAGACAGACAGACACAGACAGACACAGACACAGACAGACACAGACAGACACAGACAGACAGACAGACACAGACAGACACAGACAGACAGACAGACACAGACAGAGACAGACACAGACAGACAGACAGACACAGACAGACACAGAGACAGACAGACACAGACAGACAGACAGACACAGACAGACAGACACAGACAGACAGACAGACACAGACAGACAGACAGACACAGACAGACAG
>NW_012267426.1:107977-109119 GCF_000151885.1 Dipodomys ordii | reverse complement strand
TCACAGCCTGGGCCTCAAACCCAGAGCCTGGGCCTTGAACTCGGGGCCTGGGACTCGAACTCAGGGCCTGAACCTCAAACTCGGGGCCTGAACCTCGAACTCAAGGCCTGAACCTCGAACTCACAGCCTGAACCTCAAACTCGGGGCCTGAACCTTGAACTCGGGGCTGAACCTCGAACTCGGGGCTGAACCTCGAACTCGGGGCCAGGGTCTCAAACTCTGGCCTAGTGTTGGATTTGGGGTCTGGACCTTGAACTCGGGGCTCGGCATTGTCGTCAGGGCCAAGTCCTCGAACTCAGGACCTGGGATGGAACTTGGGGCCTAGGATGGACTTTGAAGCCTGAGCCTCGAACTCAGGACCTGTGTCTTGAACTCGGGGCCTGGGATTTGAACTCGGGGCTTCAGCCTTGAACTCGGGGCCTTGGGTTGAACTCGGGGCCTGAATTCGAACTCGGGACCTGGGACTCGAACTCAGGGCCTGAACCTCAAACTCGGGACCTGGGTCTTGAACTCAGGCCTGGGACTCGAACTCGGGGCCTGAACCTCAAACTCGGGACCTGGGACTCAAACTCGGGGTCTGAGGCTTGAACTTGGGGCCTTGGGTTGAACTCAGGACCTGGGACTCAAACTTGGGGCCTGAACCTCGAACTCGGGGCCTGAACCTCGAACTCAAGCCCTGAACCTCCAACTCTGTGTTTGGGCCTCGAACTCAGGACCTGGGCCTCGAACTCAGGGTCTAGGATTAAATTTGAACTCTGACCCTCGAACTCAGGGCCTGGGCCTGGAACTTAGCCCTAGGACTGAATTAGTGGCCTGGCCTTGAACTCGGGGCCTGAACCTCGAAGTCTCAGTCTGAACCTCGAACTCAGGGCCTGAACCTCGAACTCAGGGCCTGAACCTCGAACTCAGGGCCTGAACCTCGAACTCAGGGCCTGGATGTTGAACTCCAAACCTGGCTCTCGAACCTGGGGCCTCAGTCTTGAACTCCAAACCTAGCTCTCGAACTCGGGGCCTCAGTCTTGAACTCGGGGCCTGGGTCTCGAACTTGGGGCCTTGGGTCGAACGCGGGGCCTGGGATTGAATTCTGGGTTTGGGACTCGAACTCGGGGCCGGGGCCTTGAACTGAGGCCTAGGATTGCATT
>NW_012267426.1:101966-106787 GCF_000151885.1 Dipodomys ordii | reverse complement strand
GGGGCCTGGGATTGAATTCAGGACCTGGGCCTCGAACTCGGGACCCGGGTCTTGAATTCAGGCCTAGGATTGAACTCGGGGCCTGAACCTCGAACCCAGGGCCTGAACCTCGAACTCGGGGCCTGAACCTCAAACTCGGGACCTGGGGCTCAGACATGGGGTCTGGGTCTTGAACTCAGGACTTGGGTTTGAATTTGGGGCCTAGGATTGACTTTGAAGGCTGAGCCTCGAACCCGGGCCCTGAACCTCGAACCCAGAATCTGGATCTTGAACTCACAGACTAGGCCTCGAACTCAGAACCAGAAATTGAACTCGGGGCCAGGGCCTCGAACTCAGGGCTCAGACCTTGAACTCACAGCCTGAACCTCGAACTCAAACCCTGAACCTCGAACTCTGTGTTTGGGCCTCGAACTCAGGACCTGGGCCTCCAACTCGGGCCCAGGATTGACTTTGAAGCCTGAGCCTCGAACTCGGGGCCCAGGCCTCAAACTCACAGCCTGAACCTCGAACCCAGGGTCTGAACCTCAAACTCACAGCCTGGGCCTCGAACCCAGGATCTGAACCTCGAACTCGGGGCCTGAACCTTGACCTCACAGTCTGAACCTTGAACTCGTGGCCTGGGCCTCGAATTCAGGTCTAGGATTGAATGTTGGGCTGAACCTCGAACTCAGGGACTGAGTCTCGAACTCACAGCCTGGGTCTTAAATGCAGGCCTGGGGTTGAACTCGGGGCCTGGGCCTCGAACTCGGGTTCTGAGGCTTGAACTCGGGGCCTTGGGTCGAACTCACTGTCTGGCCCTCGAACTCAGGGCCGGGATCTCGAACTTGGGGCCTGGGATTGAATTCTGGGCCTGAGTCTCGAACTCGCAGCCTGGGGCTTGAACTCCTGTTCTGGGCCTCGAACTCGGGACTTGGGCTTTGAACTTGGGGCCGGGTCTTTGAATTCACAGCCTGGGACTCGAACTCGGGGCCTTGGGTCGAACTCGGGGCCTAAGTCTCGAACTCGGGGCCGGGGTCTTGAACTCGGGGACTTGGGTTGAACTCGGGGCCTGAACCTCGAACTCAGAGTCTAGGCCTTGAACTCAGATCCTGAACCTCAAACTCAGGGCCTGAATCTCGAACTCACGGCCTGAACCTCGAACTCGGGGCCTTGGGGAGAACTCGGGGCCTGAACCTCGAACTCGGGGCCTGAACCTCGAACTCGGGGCCTTGGATTGAACTTGGGGCCTGAACCTCGAACTCGGGGCCTGAACCTCGAACTCGGGGCCTGAACCTCGAACTCGGTGGCTGAACCTCGCACTCGGTGGCTGAACCTCGCACTCGGGCCCTGAACCTCGAACCTGAGGCCTGAACCTCGAACTCAGAGCCTGAACATCGAACTCAGGGCCTGAACCTCGAACTCGGGGCCTGAACCTCGAACTCGGGGCCTGGGACTCGAACTCGGGGCCTTGGGTTGAACTCGGGGCCTGAAACTCGAACTCGGGGCCTGGGCCTTGAACACGGGCCCAGGATTGAATTTGAGGCCTGGGCCTGGATCTCACAGCCTGGGCCTCGAACCCAGAGCCAGGGTCTCTAACTCAGAACCTGGGCCTCAAACCTGGGGCCTGAGCCTGGAATTCAGGCCCTCGAACTCACAGCCTGAACCTCGAACTCGGGTCCTGAGCCTCGAACTCAGATCCTGAACCTCGAACCCGGCGCCTGAGCCTCGAACTCAGAGTTCAGGCCTCAAACTCACAACCTGAACCTCGAACTCAGGGCCTGAACCTTGAACTCGGGATCTGAGTCTTCAGCTTTGGGTCTAAGACTTGAACTCACAGCCCAAATCTCGAACTCGGGGCCTTGGGTCGAACTTGGGGCCTCAACCTCGAACTCGGGGCCTGAACCCCGAACTCGGGGCCTGAACTTCGAACTCGGGGCCTGAACCTTGTACTCGGGACCTGGGTCTCGAACTCGGGGTCTGAGGCTCGAACTCGGGGCCTTGGGTAGAACTCGGGGCCTGAGACTCGAACTCGGGGCCTTGGGTTGAAATCGGGGTCTGGGACTCGAACTCGGGTCCTTGGGTCGAACTCGGGGCCGAATCTCGAACTCGGGGCCGAATCTCGAACTCGGGGCCGAATCTCGAACTCGGGGCCTGAACCTCGAACTCAAGGCCTGAAACTCGGACTCGGAGCCTCGGTCTTGAACTCGGGGCCTGAGACTCGAACTCGGGGCCTGAGCCTTGAACTCCAGTCCTGGGCCTTGAACTTGAGGCCTGAACCTTGACCTCAGGGCCTGGGCCTCGAACTCGGGGTCTGAACCTTGACCTCACCATCTGAACCTTGACCTCACAGCCCGGGCCTTGAACTCAGAGATGAGGCCTCGAACTCGGAGCCTGAGCCTTGAACTCAGGGTCTGGGACTGAATTTGAGGCCTCGAACTCAGGGCCGAGCCTCGAACTCAGGGCCGAGCCTCGAACTCAGGGCCGAGCCTCGAACTCCAAACCTGGGCCTTAAATGTGGGTCTGAACCTCGAACTCAGGGCTCAGGCCTCAAACTCAGGCCTAGGATTGAACTCAGGGCCTGGGTCTCGAACTCAGGGCCTGAACCTTGAACTCAGAGTCTCGGCCTCGAACCTGGGGCCTGAACCTCGAACTCGGGGCCTGGACCACGAACTCAGAGTCTGGACCTGGAATGTGGGGCCTAGGATAGACTTTGAAGCCTGAACCTCGAACCCAGGGCCCGGGACTTGAACTCAGGGCCTTGGGCTCGAACTCGGGGTCTGAACCTTGAACCCACAGCCTGGGCCTCGAACTCAGGACCAGGAATAGAACTCAGGGCCTGAACCTCGAACTCCAACCCTGAACCTCGAACTCAAACCCTGAACCTCGAACTCTGTGTTTGGGCCTCGAACTCAGGACCTGTGTCTCAAAATCGGGGCCTCGGCCTCGAACTCAGGGCTGAACCTCGAACTCGGGACCAGGGTCTCAAACTCAGGCCTAGTGTTGGATTTGGGGTCTGGACCTTGAACTCGGGGCCTGAACCTCGAACTCGGGGCCTGAGACTCGAACTTGGGGCCTGGGACTCGAACTCGGGGCCTGGGGCTCAAACTCGGGGCCTGAGACTCGAACTCGGGGCCTGAACCTTGAACTCGGGGCCTGGGTCTCGAACTCAGGGCCTGGGATTGAATTCTGGGCCTGGGGCTCGAACTCGGGGCCTTGGGTCGGACTCGGGGCCTGAACCTCGAACTCGGGGCCTGAACCTCGAATTCGGGGCCTGGGTCTCGAACTCAGGGCCTGGGATTGAATTCTGGGCCTGGGGCTCGAACTCGGGCCTTGGGTCGAACTCGGGGCCTGAACCTCGAACTCGGGGACTTGGGTCGAACTCAGGGACTTGGGTCGAACTCAGGGCCTAAATTCGAACTCGGGGCCTGAACCTTGAACTCCACAGCCTGAACCTCGAACTCAGGTCCTGAACCTCGAACCCAGGCCTAGGATTGGATTTGGGGCCTGGGCCTCGAACTCAGGCCCTGAACCTTGACCTCACAGCCTGAACCTCGAACTCGGGGCCTTGTCTCGAACTCGGGGTCTGAGACTTGAACTCAGACCCTGGGCCTCGAACTCAGGGCCTGGGATTGGTCTTTGGGCCTCTGGTTGGATTTGGGACCTGGGCCTCGAACTCAGGGCCTGAACCTCCAACTCGGGGTCGGGACCTTGAACTCGGGGCCTAGGATTGGAGTTGAACTCGGGGCCTGGACCTCGAAGTCAGGGCCTGAACCTCGAACTCGGGGCCTGAACCTCGAACTCTGTGTTTGGGCCTCGAACTCAGGACCCTGGGTCTTGAATTTAGGCCTAGGATTGAATTTGAGGCCTGGGCCTGGAACTCAGGGCCTGAACCTCGAACTCGGGGTCTGAGCCTCGAACTCGGGGTCTGAGCCTCGAATTGAGGCCTAGGACTGAATTCTGGGCCTGGGACTCGAACTCAGGACCTGGGATGGAACTTGGGGCCTAGGATTGACTTTGAACCCTGAACCTCGAACTTGGGGCCTGTGTCTTGAACTTAGGCCTAGGATTGGATTTGGGGCCTGAGGCTCGAACTCGGGACCTGGATCTCGAACTCGGGGCCTACGATTGAATTCAGACCCTGAACCTCGAACTCAGGCCTGGGCCTTGAACCCGGGGCCTGAACCTCGAACTCAGGGCCTGAACCTCAAACTCGGGGCCTGGGCCTGGATCTCACAGCCTGGGCCTCGAACCCAGAGCCTGGGCCTTGAATTTAGGCCTAGGATTGAATTCAGGACCTGGGATTTGAACTCACAGCCGGGGTCTTGAACTCAGGGCCTGAACCTCGAATTCAGAGCCTGACCCTCGAACTTGGGGTCTGAACCTCGAACTCGGGGCCTGAGTCTTGAACTCAGGTCTGGGCCTCGAACTCACAGCCTGAACCTCGAACTCTGTGTTTGGGGCTCGAACTCAGGACCTGTGTCTCGAACTCGGGGTCTTGGCCTCGAACTCAGGATCTGAGGCTCAAACTTGGGGCCTGAGACTCGAACTCACAACCCAGGCCTTGAACTTGGTGCCTGGGATTGAATTCTGGCCCTGGGACTCGAACTCGGAACCTGAACCTTGAACTCAGGGTCTGGGTCTCGAACTTGGTGTCTGAGAGTTGAACTCACAGCCTGAACCTCGAACTCAGGGCCTGGGCCTCGAGCTCGGGGCCTAGACCTTGAACTTAGGACGAAGACTGGATTTGGGGCCTGAACCTCCAACTCGGGGTCGGGACCTTGAACTCGGGGCCTAGGATTGGAATTGGGGGCTGAACCTCGAACCCAGAACCTGGGCCTTGAA
>NW_012267426.1:97780-99824 GCF_000151885.1 Dipodomys ordii | reverse complement strand
GACCCGGGTCTTGAATTCAGGCCTAGGATTGAACTCGGGGCCTGAACCTCGAACTCAGGGTCTGGGATTGAATTTGAGGCCTCGAACTCAGGGCCTGAACCTCGAACTCAGGACCTGAGTCTTGAACTCGGGGCCTCGGCCTCAAACTCGGGGCCTGAACCTCGAACTCGGGGCCTGAACCTTGAACTCGGGACCAGGGTCTCAAACTCGGGCCTACTGTTGGATTTGGGGTCTGGACCTTGAACTCGGGGCCCGGCATTGTCTTCAGGGCCAAGTCCTCTAACTCAGGACCTGGGATGGAACTTGGGGCCTAGGATGGACTTTGAAGCCAGAACCTCGCACTTGGGGCCTGAACCTCGAACTCGGGGTCTGAACCTCGAACTCGGGGTCTGAACCTCGAACTCGGGGTCTGAGCCTCGAATTGAGGCCTAGGGCTGAATGAGGGGCCTGGGACTCGAACTCAGGGCCCGAGTCTCGAACTCACAGCCTGGGCCTCGAACTCGGGGCCTGAACCTCGAACTCAGAATCTGGACCTTGAACTCACAGACTAGGCCTCGAACTCAGAACCAGAAATTGAACTCGGGGCCAGGGCCTCGAACTCAGGGCTCAGACCTTGAACTGGGGGCCTAGGATTGACTTCAGAGCCTGAACCTCAAACTTGGGGCCTGTGTCTCGAACTCAGGACCTGGGTCTCGAACTCAGGGTCTGAGGCTTGAACTTGGGGCCTTGGGTCGAACTCGGGGCCTGGGACTCGAACTCGGGGCCTTGGGTTGAACTTGGGGCCTGAACCTCGAACTCGGGGCCTTGGGTCGAACTTGGGGCCTGAACCTCGAACTCGGGGCCTGGGACTCGAACTCAGGGCCTTGGGTTGAACTCAGGGCCTTGGGTTGAACTCGGGGCCTGGGACTCGAACTCGGGGCCTTGGGTTGAATTCGGGGCCTTGGGTTGAATTCGGGGCCTTGGGTTGAACTCGGGGCCTGAACCTTGACCTCACAGCCTGGGTCTTGAACTCAGGGCTCAGGCCTCAAACTTAGGGCCTGAACCTCGAACTCGGGGCCTGGGCCTCAAACCCAGGATCTGAACCTTGAACTTGGGGCCTGAACCTCGAACTCGGGGTCTGGGTCTCAAACTCGGGGCCTGGGATTAAATTCTGGGCCTGGGTCTCGAACTCGGGGCCTTGGGTCGAACTTGGGGCCTGAACCTCGAACTCGGGGCCTGAACCTCGAACTCGGGGCCTGAACCTCGAACTCGGGGCCTGAAACTTGAACTCAAGACCTGGACCTTAAATGTGGGTCTGGGCCTCGAAATCACAGCCTGAACCTTGAACTCGGGGCCTGAACCTTGAACTCGGGGCCTGGGACTCGAACTCAAGGCCTTAGGTCGAACTTGGGGCCTGAATCTCGAACTCGGTGCCTTGGGTCGAACTCGGGACCTGGGTCTCCAACTCAGGGTCTGAGGCTTGAACTCGGGGCCTTGGGTCGAACTCGGGGCCTGAGTCTCGAACTCAGGCCTCACATTGGATTTGGGGTCTGGACCTCGAACTCACAGCCTGAACCTCGAACTTGGGGCCTGGGATTGAATTCTGGGCCTGGGTCTCGAACTCAGTGTCTGAGGCTCGAACTCGGGGCCTGGCCCTTGAATTTAGGCCTAAGATTGGATTTAGGGCCTAGGATTGAACTCACAGCCGGGGTCTCGAACTCAGAACCTGGGCCTCGAACCTGGGGCCTGAGCCTGGAATTCCAGCCCTCGAACTCACAGGCTGAACCTCGAACTCGGGGCCTGGGCCTGGATCTCACAGCCTGGGCCTCAAACCCAGAGCCTGGGCCTTGAACTCGGGGCCTGGGACTCGAACTCAGGGCCTGAACCTCAAACTCGGGGCCTGAACCTTGAACTCTGGGCCTGAACCTCGAACTCACGGCCTGAACCTCGAACTCACAGCCTGAACCTCAAACTCGGGGCCTGAACCTTGAACTCTGGGCCTGAACCTCGAACTCACGGCCTGAACCTCGAACTCACAGCCTGAACCTCGAACTCGGGGCCTGAA
>NW_012267426.1:94481-96188 GCF_000151885.1 Dipodomys ordii | reverse complement strand
AGGGTCTGGGTCTCGAACTCAGGGCCTGGGCCTGGAACTTAGGCCTAGGACTGAATTAGGGGCCTGAACTTTGACCTCACAGTCTGAACCTTGACCTCAAAGTCTGAACCTTGAACTCGTGGGCTGGGCCTCAAACTTAGGCCAAAGATTGAATGTTGGGCGGAACCTCGAACCCGGGGTCTGGACCTCGAACTCGGGGTCTGACACTTGAACTCAAGACCTGGACCTTAAATGAGGGTCTGGGCCTCGAACTCACAGCCTGAACCTTGAACTCGGGGCCTGACTTCGAACTCGGGGCCTTGGGTCGAACTCGGGGCCTTAGGTTGAACTAGGGGCCTGAACCTCGAACTCGGGACCTGAACCTCGAACTCGGGGCCTGAACCTCGAACTCGGGGCCTGAACCTCGAACTCGGGCCCAGGATTGAATTTGAGGCCTGGGCCTGGAACTCACAGCCTGAACCTCGAACTCGGGGCCTGAACCTCGAACTCAGGACCTGGGCCTCGAACTCGGGGCCTGGGATTGAATTCTGGGCCTGGGGCTCGAACTCAGGACCTGGGATTGAATTCTGGGCCTGGGGCTCGAACTCAGGGCCCAGGCCTGGAACTCACAGCCTGGGCCTCGAACTCGGGACCAGGAATTGAACTCGGGGCCTGAACCTCGAACTCGGGGCCCGGCATCGTCTTCAGGGCCAAGTCCTCGAACTCAGGACCTGGGATGGAACTTGGGGCCTAGGATGGACTTTGAAGCCTGAGCCTCGAACTCAGGACCTGAGTCTTGAACTCGGGGCCTGGGATTTGAACTCGGGGCTTCGACCTTGAACTCAGGGCCTTGGGTCAAACTTGGGGCCAGGGCCTCGAACCCACAGCCTGGGTCTTCACTGTGGGCCGGGCCTCGAACTCGAGTCCCAGGCCTCGACCTTTGGCCTAGGATTGAATTCTTGGCCTGAACCTTGAATTCGGGGTCTGGGACTTGAACTCGGGGCCTGAACCTCGAACTCGGGGCCTGAACCTCGAACTCAGGACCTGAACTTTGAACTCAGGACCTGGGCCTCGAACTCAGGACCTGAACCTCGAACTCGGGGCCTGAACTTCGAACTCGGGGCCTGAACCTCGAACTCAGAGTCTGGGTCTTGAACTCGGGTCCTTGGGTAGAACTCTGGGCCTGAGGTCGAACTCACTGTCTGGCCCTCGAACTCGGGGCCGGGATCTCGAACTTGGGGCCTGGGATCGAATTCTGGGCCTGAGTCTCGAACTCGCAGCCTGGGGCGTGATCTCCTGTTCTGGGCCTCGAACTCGGGGCCTTGGGTCAACCTCGGGGCCTAAGTCTCGAACTCAGGGCCGGGGTCTTGAACTCGGGGACTTGGGTTGAACTCGGGGCCTAGGGCTCAAACTTGGGACCTGGGACTCGAACTCAAAGCCTGAAACTCGGACTCCGAGCCTCGGTCTTGAACTTGGGGCCTGAGACTCGAACTCGGGGCCTGGGTCTCGAACTTGGGGCCTGAGCCTTGACCTCACCATCTGAACCTTGACCTCACAGCCCGGGCCTTGAACTCAGAGATTAGGCCTCGAACTCGGGACCAGGAATTGAACTCCAGGCCTGGGCCTCGAACTCGGGGCCTGAACCTCGAACTCGGGGCCTGAACCTCAAACTCAGAGTCCAGGCCTCAAACTCACAACCTGAACCTCGAACTCGGGGTCTGAGTCTTC
>NW_012267426.1:88591-92990 GCF_000151885.1 Dipodomys ordii | reverse complement strand
CTGGGCCTCGAACTCAAAACCTGGTCCTCGAACTCGGGTCCTGGAATTGAATTTGGAGCCTGAACCTCGAACCCGGGGCCTGAACCTCGAACTCGCGGCCTTGGGTCGAACTCGGTGCCTTGGGTCGAACTCAGGGCCTAAACCTCGAACTCGGGGCCTGAACCTCGAACTCGGGACCTGAACCTCGAACTCGGGGTCTGAGCCTCGAATTGAGGCCTAGGGCTGAATTCTGGGCCTCGGACTCGAACTCAGGACCTGGGATGGAACTTGGGGCCTAGGATTGAGTTCGAACCCTGAACCTCGAACTCGGGGCCTAGGATTGGAATTGGGGGCTGAACCTCGAACCCTGAGCCTGGGCCTTGAATTCAGTGTCTGAACCTTGAACTCAGTGTCTGAACCTCGAACTCAGGGCCTGAACCTCGAACTCAGGGCCTTGGGTCAAACTCACAGACCAGGCCTCGAACTCAGAACCAGGAATTGAACTCAGGGCCTGAACCTTGAACTCGGGGCCCGGCATTGTCGTCAGGGCCAAGTCCTCGAACTCAGGGCCTTGGGTCAAACTCAGGGCCTGAACTTCGAACTTGAGGCCTTGGGTCGAAGTCGGGTCTGGGGTCTCGAACTCGGGGCCTTGGGGCGAACTTGGGCCCTGAACCTCGAACTCGGGGCCTGAACCTCGAATTTAGGCCTAGGATTGGATTTGGGACCTGGGCCTCGAACTCGGGGCCTGAACCTTGAACTTAGCCCAAAGACTGGATTTGGGGTCTGAACCTTGAACTCGGGGCCTGGCTCTCGAACTCGGGGCCACAGTCTTCAACTCGGGGCCTGGGTCTCGAACTCGGGGCCGGGGTCTTGAACTGAGGCCTAGGATTGCATTTGAGGCCTGAACCTCGAACTCACAGCTTGAGCCTCGAACTCGGGGTCTGAGCCTCGAACTCGGGGCCTGAACCTCGAACTCGTGGCCTGAACCTCGAAGTCAGAATCTGGACCTTTAACTCACAGACTAGGCCTCGAACTCGGAACCAGAAATTGAACTCAGGGCCTGGGACTCGAACTCGGGGCTTTGGGTCGAACTCGGGGCCTGAACCTCGAACTCGGGGCCTGAACCTCGAACTCGGAGCCTGAACCTCGAACTCCAACCCTGAACCTCGAACTCTGTGTTTGGGCCTCGAACTCAGGACCTGTGTCTCGAACTCGGGGCCTCGGCCTCGAACTCGGGCCCAGGATTGAATTTGAGGCCTGGGCCTGGAACTCACAGCCTGGGCCTTGAACCCAGAGCCGGGGTCTCGAACTCAGAACCTGGGCCTCGAACCTGGGGCCTGAGCCTGGAATTCAGGCCCTCGAACTCACAGCCTGAACCTCGAACTCGGGGCCTGAACCTCGAACTCAGGCCTAGCATTGAATTTGGAGCCTGGGCCTGGAACTCAGGTCTGAGCCTCGAACCCAGGACCTGGGCCTCGAACTCGGGGCCTGAACCTCGAACTCGGGGCCTGAACCTCGAACTCACGGTCTGAACCTCGAACTCACGGCCTGAACCTCGAACTCAGGATCTGGGTCTGATTTCTGTCCCTGGGTCTGGAACTTGGGGCCTGAACTTTGACCTCACAGCCTGAACCTTGACCTCATGGCATAGGCCTTGAACTCAGGCCTCGCATTGGATTTGGGGCCTGAACCTCGAACCCGGGGCCTGAGACTCAAACTCCAGTCCTGGGCCTCGAACTCGGGGTCTGAACCTTGACCTCACCATCTGAACCTTGACCTCACAGCCCGGGCCTTGAACTCAGAGATTGGGCCTGAACTCGGGACCGGGAATTGAACTCCAGGACCTGGGCCTCGAACTCGGGGCCTGGGATTGAATTCAGGACCTGGGCCTCGAACTCGGGACCCGGGTCTTGAATTCAGGCCTAGGATTGAACTCGGGGCCTGAACCTCGAACTCAGAGCCTGAACCTCGAACTCGGGGCCTGGGCCTCGAACTCGGGGCCTGGACGTTGAACTCCAAACCTGGCTCTCGAACTCGGGGCCTGGGTCTCGAACTCGGGGCCTTGGGTCGAACGCGGGGCCTGGGCCTCGAATTCTGGGCCTTGGGACTCGAACTCGGGGCCTTGGGTCGAACTCAGGGCCTGGGACTCGAACTCGGGGCCTGAACCTCGAACTCACAGCCTGAACCTCGAACTCGGGGCCTGAACCTCGAACTCGGGGCTTGAACCTCGAACTTAGGGCCTAGAGTTGGATTTGGGGCCTGAACCTCGAACTCGGGGCCTGGGCCTCGAACTCGGGACCAGAGCCTCGAACTTTGAGCTCCGACCTGGGACTTGAACTCCTGTCCTGGTCCTGGAACTCACAGACCAGGCCTCGAACTCAGGACCAGGAACTGACCTTGTGGCCTGATCCTCGAACTCGGGGCCTGAACCTCGAACTCGGGGCCTGGGACTCGAACTCGGGGCCTCGCATTGGATTTGGGGTCTGAACCTTGAACTCGGGGCCCGGCATTGTCGTCTGGGCCCAAGTCCTCGAACTCAGGACCTGGGTTTGAACTTGGGGCCTAGGATGGACTTTGAAGCCAGAACCTCGCACTTGGGGCCTGAACCTCGAACTCGGGGCCTGAACCTCGAACTCTGTGTTTGGGCCTCGAACTCAGGACCTGTGTCTCGAACTCGGGGCCTGAGATTGAACTCGGGGCCTAGGATTGCATTTGAACCCAGAACCTCGAACCCAGGGTCTGAACTTTGAACTCATCCTGGGCCTTGAACTCGGGGCTTAGACCTCGAAGTCACAGCCTGAGCCTTGAACTTGGGGTGTGAACCTCGAACTCGGGGCCTGGGACTCGAACTCGGGGCCTTGGGTCGAACTTGGGGCCTGAATTCGAACTCGGGGCCTGGGACTCGAACTCGGGGCCTGAACCTCGAACTCAAACCCTGAACCTCGAACTCGGGGCCTGAACCTCCAACTCCGCCTGGGATTGGATTTGAGACCTCGGCCTCGCACTCACCACCTGGGTCTTAAATTGAGGCCTAGGATTGAACTTGGGGCCTGAACCTCGAACTCAGAGCCTGAACCTCGAACTCGGGGCCTTGGGCCGAACTCGGGGCCTGAACCTCGAACTCGGGGCCTGAACCTTGAACTCAGGGCCTGAGACTCGAACTCGGGGCCTTGGGCCGAACTCGGGGCCTGAACCTCGAACTCGGGGCCTGAACCTCGAACTCGGGGCCTGAACCTCGAACTCGGGGCCTGAACCTCGAACTCAGAGCCTGAACCTCGAACTCGGGGCCTTGGGCCGAACTCGGGGCCTGAACCTCGAACTCGGGGCCTGAACCTCGAACTCGGGGCCTTAGGATCTGAACCTTGAACTCACAACCTGAAACTTGAACTCACAACCTGAACCTTGAATTCACAACCTGAACCTTGAACTCACAACCTGAACCTTGAACTCACAACCTGAACCTTGAACTCACAGCCTGAACCTTGAACTCACAACCTGAACCTTGAACTCACAGCCTGGGCCTTGAACTCCAAGGCTGGACCTTGAACCCAGGCCCAGGGGGCGTGGCCTGCGCTGCCTAGCAACAGCACAGGGGGCGTGGCCTGCGCTGCCTAGCAACAGAACAAGGGGCGTGGCTCTATCCACAGCGCCAGGGGGCGTGGCCTAAGTCCCTAGCCAGAGCGCCAAGGGGCGTGGCCTGCGCTGCCTAGCAACAGCACAGGGGGCGTGGCCTGCGCTGCCTAGCAACAGAACAAGGGGCGTGGCTCTATCCACAGCGCCAGGGGGCGTGGCCTAAGTCCCTAGCCAGAGCGCCAAGGGGCGTGGCCTGCGCTGCCTAGCAACAGCGCAAGGGGCGTGGCCTGCGCTGACTGTCCACAGCGTCAAGGGGCGTGGCCTGCACTCCCTAGCCAGAGCGTCAGGGGGCGTGGCCTGCGCTGCCTAGCAACAGCACAGGGGGCGTGGCCTGCGCTGCCTAGCAACAGAACAAGGGGCGTGGCTCTATCCACAGCGCCAGGGGGCGTGGCCTGCACTCCCTAGCCAGAGCGTCAGGGGGCGTGGCCTGCGCTGCCTAGCAACAGCACAGGGGGCGTGGCCTGCGCTGCCTAGCAACAGAACAAGGGGCGTGGCTCTATCCACAGCGCCAGGGGGCGTGGCCTGCACTCCCTAGCCAGAGCGTCAGGGGGCGTGGCCTGGGCTGCCTAGCAACAGAACAAGGGGCGTGGCCTGCGCTGACTGTCCACAGCGTCAAGGGGCGTGGCCTGCGCTCTGAAGCAGAGCGTCAGGGGGCGTGGCCTGCGCTGATTATCCAGAGCGTCAGGGGCGTGGCCTGCGCTCTCTCAGGTCCCGCTGATTGGCGCTGCGCGCCGTGGGCGTGGCCTGGGCGCCGTGGGCGTGGCCTGGGCGCCGTGGGCGTGGCCTG
>NW_012267426.1:85380-88432 GCF_000151885.1 Dipodomys ordii | reverse complement strand
GTGGGGGCGGGGGCGGGCCGCGCGCGCCGGAAGTGCCCCTCCCGCGGGTCCCAGGCACCGGAAGTGCGCCTGCCCCGAGTGTCTGGCACCGGAAGTGCCCCTTCCCCGAGACTCTGGGACCGGAAGTGCCCCTCCCGCGGGTCCCAGACACCGGAAGTGCTCCTTCCCCGAGTGTCTGACACCGGAAGTGCCCCTCGCTCGGGCCCCAGACACCGGAAGTGCCCCTGCCCCGAGTGTCTGGCACCGGAAGTGCGTCTTCCTGGAGACTCTGGCACCGGAAGTGCCCCTCCCTTGGGTCCCAGACACCGGAAGTGCCCCTTCCCCGAGTCTCTGGGACCGGAAGTGCCCCTCCCTTGGGTCCTGGATTCCGGAACTGGCCCTTCCCCGAGTGTCTGGCACCGGAAGTGCCCCTTCCCCGAGTCTCTGGGACCGGAAGTGCCCCTTCCCCGAGTCTCTGGGACCGGAAGTGCCCGTCCCCCGGGTCCGAGACACCGGAAGTGCCCCTTTCTCCACACTGGCGCACCGGAAGTGCCCCTCCCTTGGGTCCTGTCGACCGGAAGTGGCCCTGCCCCGAGTCTCTGGCACCGGAAGTGCCCCTCCCTTGGGTCCTGGATACCGGAAGTGCCCCTCCCTTGGGTCCTGGATACCGGAAGTGGCCCTCCCTCGGGGCCCCCGCACCGGAAGTGACGTCATCCCCCCCCGCAGCGCTCCCGCCGCAGCCGGGCCGCGTGGCGATCGTGACGGGCGGCACCGACGGGCTGGGGCTGGCGGCCGCGCGGCGCCTGGCGGAGCTGCGCATGCGCGTCGTGCTGGGTGAGCGCGGGCCCCGCCCACAGCCCCGAAACCACGCCCACAGCCGTTAAACCCCGCCCACAGCCCCGAAACCACGCCCACAGCCCTGAAACCCCGCCCACAGCCACCAGGCCACGCCCACAAAGCCGAAACCCCTCCCCGGCCCCGCCCACCCGCGCAGGCCACGCCCCTAGGCGTTTGTTTGCGTTAGCTCCGCCCCCACGCTCCCTGGGAGACTGTAGGCCACGCCCCACGCATGTGACTGAGTGCTAGGCCACGCCCACAGCATGGGACGGTGTGCTAGGCCACGCCCACAGCATGTGACTGAGTGCTAGGCCACGCCCACAGCATGGGACGGTGTGCTAGGCCACGCCCCCGTCTTCCTGCTTGGCTCCTCCCACCCATGGTGTCATTTCTGGCTAGGCCACGCCCCCTGGGTGACTGTAGGCCACGCCCCACGCATGTGACAGTGTGCTAGGCCACGCCCCAAGCCCGTTATGCAGTGCTAAGCCACGCCCACCGCTCCCTGTTAGGCTCCTCCCACTCTTTGGGATGATTCAGGCGAGGCCACGCCCCCTGGGTGACTTTAGGCCACGCCCCTCGCATGTGACTGCGCGCTAGGCCACGCCCACCGCTCCCTGCGAGGCTCCTCCCACCCATTATGTCATTTCAGGCTTGGCCACGCCCCCTGCAGCCCTCTAGGCCACGCCCCAAGGACGTTAGGCCTCGTTAGGCCACGCCCCCTTCTCCCTGCTAGGCTCCTCCCACTCGTTACATCATCTCTGCCTAGGCCACGCCCTCCAGGTCCCTCTAGGCCCCGCCCCCGGGATGTCACTCATCCCCACGCCCCGCCCACCCGTCCCTGCGAGGCCCCGCCCACCCATGACGTCATGTCTGACGTGGGTTTTTTTTTTTGATTCCCAGCGGGAAATAACACATCCCGGGCGGAAGCCGCCGTCCGTGACGTCAGAGAGCAGACGGGGAACGACCAAGGTGGGTGCTGTGACTCAGTTTCCCTGCGGACCTGGGGGTGGGTGCTGGGTGCTGAGTACCTCCCCCATGGGTGCTGGGTGCTGAGTACCTCCCCCATGGGTGCTGGGTGCTCAGTACCTCCCCCATGGGTGCTGGGTGCTGAGTACCCCACCATGGGTGCTAAGTACCCCCATGGTTACTGAATGCTGAGTACCCCACACATGGGTGCTGGGTGCTGAGTCCCCCCACATGGGTGCTGGGTGCTGAGTACCTCCCCCCATGGGTGCTGGGTGCTGAGCACCTCCTCCATGGGTGCTGCATCCTGAGTACCCCCCTATGGGTGCTGGGTGCTGAGTACCCCCCCCATGGGTGCTGAATGCTGAGTACCCCTGGGTGCTGGTTGCTGAGTACCCACCAAGGGTGCTGGGTAACACCATGGGTGCTGGTGCTGAGTACCCCCATGGGTACTGAATCCTTAGTACTCCCCATGGGTGCTGGTGCTGAGTACCACCCATGGGTGCTGAATACCCCTGGGTGCTGTGTACTGAGTACCCCTGGGTGCTGGGTGCTGAATACCTGAGTGCTGAGTACCCCTAGGTGTTGAGTACCCCACCCCTGGGTGCTGAGTGCTGAGTACCCCTATTGGTTCTGGCTGCCCCTGGGTGCTGGGTGCTCAGTACCCCCTGGGTGCTGGGTGCTGAGTACCCTCTGAGTATTAGGAACTGCACTTCCCCCTACACCCCCCCTTCCCCACCACCCCAGTGGAGTTCATGTACCTGGACCTGGGCTCCCAGCACTCGGTGCGAGAGTTCGTGCGTGAGTTCAAGGCGAAGCAGATCCCCCTGCACGTGCTGGTGAACAACGGTGAGTTCCAGAAGGTTCTACCCGGCCCTGATGGATGGATGGATGGATGGATGGATGGTGGGGGGGGGCGGGAATGTGTCTGGGATTCGACCTCTGACCTTCCCGCGCTCCCTCAGCCGGGGTGATGATGGTGCCACGCAGGCTGACGCCCGACGGGTTGGAAGAACACTTTGCCGTCAACTACCTGGGCCACTTCCTGCTGACCCTGCTGCTGCTCGACCTCCTACGCGCCTCGGGAACCCCGGACCGGACGGCCCGCGTGGTGAACGTGACCTCTGCCACCCACCACCTAGGCTACATCTGCATGGACGACCTGCAGGGCAGGTGAGCCAGCCACCCACCCATCCACCCATCCATCCATCCACCCATCCATCCACCCAACCATCCATCCACCCACCCACCCATCCATCCATCCATCCATCCA
>NW_012267426.1:82844-84021 GCF_000151885.1 Dipodomys ordii | reverse complement strand
CATCCATCCATCCATCCATCCACCCATCCATCCATCCATCCACCCATCCACCCACCCATCCATCCACCCACCCATCCACCCATCCATCCATCCATCCCCCCATCCCTCCGCCCTTGGCCCTGCCTCAGTTTCCCCCCCCGTGCTCTCCCCGCAGCCGGGCCTACTCCCCGCACGCGGCCTACGCGCAGAGCAAGCTGGCGTTGCTCCTGTTCACCTTCCGGCTGCACCGTGTGCTGGAGGCCGGGGAGGAGGAAGAGGAGGAGGAGGAGGAGGAGGAGGAGGAGGGCGGCCGCCATGACGCCCCCCGCGTCTCGGCCCTGGCCGTGGACCCCGGCGTGGTGGACACGGGCCTCTACCGACACGTGTGGTGGGGGACGCGGCTGGTGCAGAGGCTGCTGGGACGCTGGGCCTTCAAGGTGAGGAGACGGAGGGGGACGTCCGTCTGTCTGTCTGTCTGTCTGTAACCCACCTCCACCTCCCGGGCCTCGAACCCCCGCCCTACCGGAGAGACACAGACAGACAGACACAGACAGACAGACACAGACAGACAGACAGACAGACACAGACAGACACAGACAGACAGACAGACAGACAGACAGACAGACAGACAGACAGACAGACACAGACAGACACAGACAGACAGACACAGACAGACAGACACAGAACACAGACAGACAGACACAGACAGACAGACACAGACAGACAGACACAGACAGACAGACAGACAGACACAGACAGACAGACACAGACAGACAGACAGACACAGACAGACACAGACAGACAGACAGACAGAGAGGCGGGACTTCCTGTTATATATGTTATCAGGTGTGTCCATCACCCGTGGGGGCGGGACTTCCTGTATCATAGGAAATTCGGTTTTTCCGTCCCGGGGTGGGCGGGACTTCCTGTTTCTCCGTATTTCACGTCTGTCCATCACCCGTGGGGGCGGGACTTCCTGTATCAGGAAATTAGGCCTGTCCATCACCCGGGGGGGCGGGACTTCCTGTTTCTCCTTATTTCAGGCCTGTCCATCACCGTTGGGGGCGGGACTTCCTGTCTCTCCGTAGTTTCGGTTTTTCCGTCCCCGGGGTGGGCGGGACTTCCTGTTTCTCCTTTTTTTCAGGCCTGTCCATCACGTATAGGGGCGGGACTTCCTGTGGAGGTCTATTTTGTCCCC
>NW_012267426.1:82508-82794 GCF_000151885.1 Dipodomys ordii | reverse complement strand
AAGCCACGCCCCCATCGACTAGGACACGCCCACAGGGTGCTGGACACGCCCACAAGGGGCTAGGCCACGCCCACAAGGAGTTAGGCCACGCCCACCACGGCTGGACCCTCCCAGGCCACGCCCACAAGGAGGAGGACACGCCCACAGGGAGCTGGACACGCCCACAAGGCGCTAGGCCACGCCACCACGGCTGGACCCTCCCAGGCCACGCCCACAAGGAGCTGGAAACACCCACAGAGACGTAGACCAGTTTTGGCCACGCCCACACGGTGCTAGGCCACGCCCA
>NW_012267426.1:81918-82458 GCF_000151885.1 Dipodomys ordii | reverse complement strand
TTTCAGGCCTGTCCATCACGTATAGGGGCGGGACTTCCTGTGGAGGTCTATTTTGTCCCCGGGGTGGGCGGGACTTCCTGTTTCTCCGCATTTCAGGCCTGTCCATCACCCGTGGGGGCGGGACTTCCTGTATCATAGGAAATTAGGCCTGTCCATCACCCGTGGGGGCGGGACTTCCTGTTTCTCCTTTTTTCAGGCCTGTCCATCACGTATAGGGGCGGGACTTCCTGTGGAGGTCTTTTTTGTCCCCGTGGTGGGCGGGACTTCCTGTCTCTCAGTATTTCACGTCTGTCCATCACTCTTGGGGGCGGGACTTCCTGTCTCTCAGTATTTTCCGTTTTTTTTCCCCAGGGTGGGCGGGACTTCCTGTATTATAGGAAATCAGGGCTGTCCATCACGTTGGGGGGCGGGACTTCCCGTCTCTCGGTATTTCCGGCCTCTCCGCCCCCGGGGTGGGCGGGACTTCCTGTTTCTCCTTTTTTTCAGGCCTGTCCATCACGTATAGGGGCGGGACTTCCTGTGGAGGTCTATTTTGTCCCC
>NW_012267426.1:80282-81108 GCF_000151885.1 Dipodomys ordii | reverse complement strand
TTCCCCGGGGTGGGCGGGACTTCCTGTTTCTCCTTATTTCAGGCCTGTCCATCACCCGTGGGGGCGGGACTTCCTGTTTCTCCTTTTTTTCAGGCTTGTCCATCACGTATAGGGGCGGGACTTCCTGTGGAGGTCTATTTTGTCCCCAGGGGTGGGCGGGACTTCCTGTCTCTCCGCATTTCACGCCTGTCCATCACTCTTGGGGGCGGGACTTCCTGTTTCTCCGTAGTTTAGGCCTGTCCATCACCCGTGGGGGGCGGGACTTCCTGTCTCTCAGTATTTTCCGTTTTTTCTCCCCCAGGGTGGGCGGGACTTCCTGTTTCTCCTTATTTGAGGCCTGTCCATCACCCTTGGGGGCGGGACTTCCTGTCTCTCCGTATTTCCGGCTTCCCCTTCCCCGGGGTGGGCGGGACTTCCTGTTTCTCCTTATTTCAGGCCTGTCCATCACCCGTGGGGGCGGGACTTCCTGTTTCTCCTTTTTTTCAGGCCTGTCCATCACGTATAGGGTCGGGACTTCCTGTGGAGGTCTATTTTGTCCCCGGGGTGGGCGGGACTTCCTGTTTCTCCGCATTTCACGTCTGTCCATCACTCTTGGGGGCGGGACTTCCTGTATTATAGGAAATCAGGCCTGTCCATCACCCGTGGGGGCGGGACTTCCTGTCTGTCCGTATTTCAGGCCTGTCCATCACTTTGGGGGGCGGGACTTCCTGTTTCTCAGTATTTCAGGCCTGTCCATCACCTTGGGGGGCGGGACTTCCCGTCTCTCGGTGTTTTCCCTCCGCAGGCCCCCGCCGAGGCGTCCTGGCTGCTGGTCTGGGCGGCGGCG
>NW_012267426.1:69506-71981 GCF_000151885.1 Dipodomys ordii | reverse complement strand
TTGGCCACGCCCACACGGTGCTAGGCCACGCCCACCACGGCTGGACCCTCCCAGGCCACGCCCACAGGGACGTGGAGCAGTTTAAGCCACGCCCACATCGAGTAGGACACGCCCACAGGGAGCTGCACACGCCCACAAGGGTACAGGCCACGCCCATAACGGTTGGGCCCACCCAGGAAACGCCCACAGGGAGCTGGACACGCCCACAGTGAGGTAGAAGGGCTTAGGCCACGCCCACTTCGAGTAGGACACGCCCACAGGGAGCTGGAAACGCCCACAGCGCGCGGGGAGGCGTCCAGGCCACGCCCACAATGGCCCAGGCCACGCCCATAACGGCTGGACCCTCCCACGCCACGCCCACATGGAGCTGGACACGCCCACAAGGTGCTAGGCCACGCCCACATGGAGCTGGACACCCCCACAGGGACATAGAGGCGTCTAGGCCACGCCCACATGGTGCTAGGCCACGCCCATAACCTCGGGACCCACCTAGGCCACGCCCACAAGGAGGAGGACACGCCCACAGGGAGCTGGACACGCCCACAAGGAGCTAGGCCACGCCCACAGTGAGGTAGAAGGGTTTAGGCCACGCCCACAAGGGACCAGGCCACGCCCACCACGTCTGAACCCTCCCAGGCCACTCCCACAGGGAGCAGGACACGCCCACAGTGAGGTAGACACGCCCACAGGGACGAAGAGGCGTCTAGGCCACGCCCACAAGGTGCTAGACCACGCCCACAAGGAGTTAGGCCACGCCCACCTCGGCGGGACCCTCCCAGGACACGCCCACAGGGAGCTGGACACGCCCACAGGGACGTAGAGGCGTCTAGGCCACGCCCACAAGGTGCTCGGCCACGCCCACCACGGCTGGACCCACCCAGAACACGCCCACAGGGACGTGGAGCAATTTAAGCCACGCCCATATCGAGTAGGACACGCCCACAGGGAGCTGGACACGCCCACAGGGACGTGGAGCCGTCCAGGCCACGCCCATAATACATTAGACCCACCCACAGGGGGCTGGACACGCCCACAGGGACGTACACCCGCCCAGGCTACGCCCCCAAGGGCCTTGGCCACGCCCACAGCGACATAGACACGCCCGCCATGAACTGGACACGCCCACAGTGACATAGCCCCTTCTAGGCCACGCCCACAAGAGCTGGACGTGCGTACAAAGGACTGGACCCGCCCAGGCCACGCCCACAATGAGCTGGAGTCACTCAGGCCACGCCCACAATAGGCAGGACTCACACGAGCCACGCCCACAGCCAGTTCAACCCACCAGGCCACGCCCACAACCAGCCCGACCCACTAGGCCACGCCCACATCTACTCTCAGCCCCGCCCCTGACTCTCCACCCACCAAGCCACGCCCCTGGCCACGCCCACCCACAAAGCCACGCCCACCGCGACCTCACCCCCTCCCCACTGCCTCCACTTCCTGTTGTGGGCGGGCCTGGCAATGGCAGGGGGGGGGGACTAAGAACCGGAAATGAGGTCTTCAGGGGGCGTGGCTTGGCCAGTGACATCACCCAGGGGGCGTGGCCTGCGCGGGTATATAAGGCCCTGCCCTGCGGGGCTGGATCCCAGTCCACTTCCGATCCCCGCTGAGCACTGTGGCTCCATCCAGGGCCCTAGGCCTCAGCCCAGCTTCCAAGGCCTACCAGAGGGGGACTGAGCACAGCACCCCACCCCAGGGGGACTGAGCACCCAGCACCCAAGGCCTACCAGAGGGAGACTGAGCACCCAGCACCCAAGGCCTACCAGAGGAGGACTGAGCACCCAGCACCCAAGGCCTACCAGAGGAGGACTGAGCACCCAGCACCCACCCCAGGGGGACTGAGCACCCAGCACCCAAGGCCTACCAGAGGGGGACTGAGCACCCCAGCACCCCACCCCAGGAGGACTGAGCACCCAGCACCCAAGGCCTACCACAGAGAGACTGAGCACAGCACCCACCCCAGGGGGACTGAGCACCCAGCACCCTGGATACTCACCACCCACGTCGCAGATGATGTGGAAGGCCGAGAGGTCGAAGGCCGTCAGCACCCTGTGGCCTTCCAGGCGCCACGTGGCCTCCATGGCCCGATGGAAGGCCACACGCTCCTCATCGGCCCTGTGGGAGGGACTCAGCACTGAGCACCCAGGGGGGACTCAGTCCACGCCAGGCCCAAGTCCACCAGACTGTCATGGTCCCAAGTAGGGGGGACTCACCTGTAAATGGCGGCGAAGAGATCGTCTGAAGGCGTCCCGAAGGCTCGGAGATACTGGTTCCGCCCTTCTCTGCACAAAACCACAGGGGGAGAGAGATACACCATCATCCACCCATCCACCCATCCATCCACCCATCCATCCATCCATCCATCCACCCACCCATCCATCCACCCATCCACCCATCCATCCACACATCCATCCATCCATCCACCCATCCACCCATCCATCCATCCATCCATCCATCCATCCATCCATCCAT
>NW_012267426.1:67480-69456 GCF_000151885.1 Dipodomys ordii | reverse complement strand
CCAGGCCACGCCCCCGGCCGCCCAAGGGAACGTTAGGCCACGCCCAGTGTGTCCTAGGCCACGCCCACCCAGCACGGGACCGCCAGGCCACGCCCACCCAGCACGGGACCGCCAGGCCACGCCCAGCACGAGGGTCAGCGAGGCCACGCCCTCCAACCGTCCCCAGGCCCCGCCCACAGGCTCCACCTATGAGGCACGAACGCCCCAGGCCACGCCCACCCCCCCGTGGCTGCTAGGCCACGCCCACCAAGGAACCTAACGGGGCTGCAGGCCACGCCCACCCTGCTCAGCCTATGAGGGACGATCCCCCTAGGCCACGCCCACGACCACAGGGTGGGCTGGCCACGCCCACTAAGCTCCACCCACGCGCACGGGACCTCCAGGCCACGCCCACGGCTTCCCTGGCCACGCCCCCGTGTCCCCTGGCTTTTTAGCCACGCCCATCGAGCTCCACCCACGCGGGGAAACTGACCCAGGCCACGCCCACGGCGACATGGGTGCTTGGCCACGCCCACCAGGCTCCACCTACAAGAAAAGAATGCCCCAGGCCACGCCCACCACCTCCCAAAGCCACACCCACCACCAGGACACGCCCACCAGCTCCCAGGCCACGCCCACCACACCTGGCTGCGAGGCCACGCCCACCAGGCCCCACCCACAGAGTCAGGGCAGCCCTAGGCCACGCCCACCGGCTCCTTTAGCCACGCCCACCCACCCACGCCTGCCTGGCCACGCCCCCTCCTCCTTGGCTGCTTGGCCACGCCCACCAGCACAGGCCCCGCCCCTCCCCAGAGCCCAGGAGGAAGAAGAGGCCAAGGATGAGCGAGATGATTGATTTCCTATTAAATCATGATGCTCTGGACGCCACTTCCGGTCTCTGGACGTCACTTCCGGTCTCTGGGTGGGTTGCCTGGGCGACCAGACTCTCCACAGGACGTCACTTCCGGTCCCTGGATGGGTTGCCTGGGCGACCAGACTCTCCAGAGGACGTCACTTCCGGTCTCTGGATGGGTTGCCTGGGCGACCAGACTCCACAGGACGTCACTTCCGGTCTCTGGATGGGTTGCCTGGGCGACCAGACTCTCCACAGGACATCACTTCCGGTCTCTGGGTGGGTTGCCTTGGCGACCAGACTCCACAGGACGTCACTTCCGGTCTGGGGAATCATCCTCCATGGTCCCCGCTCCACGCTGGCGGCGGGGGGGATGCGCACTGCCTGCCTCTGTTGCTATGGAGACGGCGCGCAGGCCCCCCCCCCGCGCGGTTGCTAGGGGACCACGCTGGGCGAAAGGGGCGGGGCCTGGTTCTGTTGCTAAGGGGACCCGTCTATGGTTAGGGGCGGGGCCTAGCTCTATTAGTATAGACAGCACGCTGTGCGTGGGGGCGGGGCCTGTTGCTAGGAAACCAGTGTGCATAGGGGCGGGGCCTAGCTCTATTAGTATACACAGCACGCTGTGCGTAGGGGTGGGGCCTACCTGTGCTGAGGGGCGGGGTCTAGAAATGCATAGGGGTGGGGCCTAGCTCTACCAGGGGACCAATCAGAGTGTAGGGGCACGGCCTAGCTCTATTAGTATAGACACCACGCTGTGCCTAGGGGCGGGGCCTGTTGCTAGGAGATCAGTGTACATAGGGGCGGAGCCTAGCTATGCATAGGGGCGGGGCCTAGCTATGCATAGGGGTGTGGCCTAGTTGTGAGCAGGGGCGGGGCCTAGCTGTAGTAGGGGACCAATCCATGCCTAGGGGTGGGGCCTAGCTGTAGTAGGGGACCAATCCACGCCTAGGGGCGGGGCCTAGCTGTACTAGGGGACCAATCCATGCATAGGGGCGGGGCCTAGCTCTACTAGAGGACCAATCCATGCATAGGGGCGGGGCCTAGCTCTACTAGAGGACCAATCCATGCATAAGGGCGGGGCGTAGCTCTTCTAGGGGACCAATCCATGCATAGGGGCGGGGCCTGTTGCTAGGAAACCCGTGTG
>NW_012267426.1:56027-61050 GCF_000151885.1 Dipodomys ordii | reverse complement strand
CCATCCATCCATCCACCCATCCATCCATCCATCCATCCACCCATCCATCCACCCATCCATCCATCCACCCATCCATCCATCCATCCATCCACCCACCCAGTGGAACTCCTACCTGACTGCATGGCCCAGGTGTGCCCACAGTTGGTACGGCGTTTGCGCCAGGTACAGCATCATGTCCCTCTGAGACTTGGGTCCATCGCTGGTCAGGTAGGTGGCGGCCATGTCCGTGTTGGCGTAGCGGCCTGGGTGTGTGGACAGACCAATCATCTACCCATCCTTCCAGTCATCCATCCACCCATCCATCCATCCACCCATCCATCCATCCATCCATCCATCCATCCATCCACCCACCCATCCATCCATCCACCCATCCATCCATCCATCCACCCATCCATCCATCCACCCATCCACCCATCCATCCATCCATCCATCCATCCACCCATCCATCCATCCATCCATCCACCCATCCATCCATCCATCCATCCATCCTTCCATCCGCCCACGCATCCATCCATCCATCCACCCACCCATCCATCCATCCATCCTTGCATCCACCCACCCATCCATCCATCCATCCATCCACCCACCCATCCATCCATCCATCCATCCATCCATCCACCCATCCATCCATCCATCCATCCACCCATCCATCCACCCATCCATCCATCCATCCATCCATCCACCCATCCATCCATCCATCCATCCACCCATCCATCCATCCATCCATCCACCCATCCATCCATCCATCCATCCACCCATCCACCCATCCCACCCGACGCGTCTCGGCTCAGCAATCTCAGGGCCTCGCAGGCGTCCAGCAGCCGTCGTGTCCCCGTGAGGCTGCAACCGAGTCGGGCGGCCAGCGTGGCGGCGTGCAGGGGGGCCTGGGCCAGCGTGTCGAACACCCCGAGCTGACAGGAGGTGAACAGCACCTGAGGGGAGGAGAGAGTCCTGGGTTCGAATCCTGCTGTGTCCATGTGTCCAAGTGCGTCTGGCCTGGTCCAGGCGGTCGAGTGCCACCAGGCCTAAAATATGACCCAGGTCAGGTTGTGAGTTCGAATCCTGCTGTTTCCATGTGTCCAAATAAGTCTGGCCTGGTTCAGGCGGTCGAACGCCCCCAGGCATGGAAAATGACCCAGGCCAGGTTGTGAGTTCGAATACTCCTGTGTCCATGTGTCCAAGTGCGTCTGGCCTGGTCCAGGCGGTCGAGCGCCCCCAGGCCTAAAATATGACCCAGGCCAGGTCGTGAGTTCGAATCTTTCTTTGTGTCCATGTGTCCAAGTGCGTCTGGCCTGGTTCAGGCGGTCGAGCGCCCCCAGGCCCAAAATATGACCCAGGTCAAATTCACAGGCCGTGAGTTCGAATCCTGCTGTGTCCATGTGTCCAAGTGCATCTGGCCTGGTGCAGGCGGTCGAGCGCCCCCAGGCCCAAAATATGACCCAGGCCAGGTTGTGAGTTCGAATCCTTCTTTGTGTCCATGTGTCCAAGTGCGTCTGGCCTGGTTCAGGCGGTCGAGCGCCACCAGGCCTAAAATATGACCCAGGTCAAATCCACAGGTCGTGAGTTCGAATCCTGCTGTGTCCATGTGTCTAAGTGCGTCTGGCCTGGTTCAGGCGGTCGAGTGCCCCCAGGCCCAAAATATGACCCAGGTCAGGTTGTGAGTTCGAATCCTGCTGTGTCCATGTGTCGAAGTGCGTCTGGCCTGGTTCAGGCGGTCGAGCGCCCCCAGGCCTAAAATATGACCCAGGTCAAACCCACAGGTTGTGAGTTCGAATCCTCCCGTGTCCATGTGTCCAAGTGCGTCTGGCCTGGTCCAGGCGGTCGAGCGCCCTCAGGCCTGGAACATGACCCAGATACCCTCCACAAGGTCCCGAGTTCGAATCCCACCCCAACCCTCGTACCTGCGACACCATGAAGCCGTGGGCGTAGCTGCATAGGAGCTCGATGCCGCCGTCCTCCTCCGGCCCGTCCATGTCCGTCTGTCCGTCCGTCCGGTGTCTCTGGTCTGCTGACCACCCCGACTCCCTCCTCTCCCTCCAAATCCGCTCAGCGGCACAGCACGAGCTCCAGCTCTGATCTAATCCCCCCACCCACAGGCCAGATGGCCGGGCCCAGAAGGGGGGGGGGAGACGACAGTTTCAAGGCCCCCCCCCAGAGCAAGGCACGGTAGTTTGAAGGCCTCCCCCCCAGAATGGTGGTGTCAAGGCCCCCCACCCACCCCCAGGGGGGGAGGGAATGGTAGTTTCAAGGCTCCCCCCCAGGGGAGGGAATGACGGTGTCGAGGCCCCCCCAACCCAGGAGAGAGAATGGCAGTCTTGAGGCCCCCCCAGGGGAGGGGATGACGGTTTCGAGGCCCCCCCAGGGGCAGGAATGGTGGTGTCAAGGCCCCCCCAAGGGGAGGGAATGACGGTGTCGAGGCCCCCCCAACCCAGGAGAGAGAATGGCAGTCTTGAGGCCCCCCCAGGGGGAGGGGATGACAGTGTCGAGGCTCCCCAACCCTGGGGGAAGTAATGGCAGTCTTGAGGCCCCCCCCCCAACAGAATAGTAGTGTCAAGGCCACCCCCAGGAGAGAGAACAGCAGTGTCAAGGCCCCCCCAGGGGAGGGAATGGCAGTGTCCAGGCCCCCCCAACCCAGGGGGACATAACGGCAGTGTCCAGGCCCCCCTCCAACAGAATAGTAGTTTCAAGGCCCCCCCCCAGGGGAGGGAATGACGGTGTCGAGGCCCCCCCAACCCAGGGGGACATAATGGAAGTGTCCAGGCCCCCCCAACCCAGGGGAGGGAATGATGGTGTCGAGGCCCCCCAACCCTGGGGGAAGTAATGGAAGTGTCCAGGCCCCCCATCCAACAGAATAGTAGTGTCGAGGCCCCCCTCAGGGGGACGTGATGGCGGTGTCGAGGCCCCCCCCCAGGAGGGAATGGTAGTATCAAGGCCCCCCAACCCAGGAGAGAGAATGGCAGTGTTGAGGCCCCCCCAGGGGACGTAATGGCAGTGTCAAGGCTCCCCAATCCAGGGGAGGGGATGGCGGTGTCGAGGCCCCCCCACTCACCCCCAGGGGAGGGAATGGCAGTCTTGAGGCCCCCCCCTCCAACAGAATAGTAGTTTCAAGGCCCCCCCAGGAGAGGAAATGGTGGTGTCGAGGCCCCCCCCAACCCAGGAGAGAGAATGGCAGTCTTGAGGACCCCCAAGGGGAGGGGATGGCGGTGTCGAGGCCTCCCCAACCCAGGGGAGGGGATGGCGGTGTCGAGGCCCCCCAGGGGAGGGGATGACGGTGTCGAGGCCCCCTCAGGGGAGGGAATGGCAGTGTCAAGGCCCCCCAGGGGAGGGGATGATGGTGTCGAGGCCCCCCCAGGGGAGGGAATGGCGGTGTCGAGGCCCCCCAGGGGAGGGGATGACGGTGTCGAGGCCCCCCCAACCCAGGGGAGGGGATGACGGTGTCGAGGCCCCCCAGGGGAGGGGATGGCGGTGTCGAGGCCCCCCCAGGGGAGGGGATGACGGTGTCGAGGCCCCCCAGGGGAGGGGATGACGGTGTCAAGGCCCCCCCCGGGGAGGGGATGACGGTGTCGAGGCCCCCCCAACCCAGGGGAAGGGATGATGGTGTCGAGGCCCCCCAGGGGAGGGGATGACGGTGTCGAGGCCCCCCCAGGGGAGGGGACGGGGGGACGGAGCGGCCGGACAGACAGAGCTCAGGAGGCCGGGGTCGGACACACGGGTTTTTATTGGAACAGGAGTTGGGGGTGACCCCCGACCCCGCCACCCCCCACCCCGTCCCGTGACCCCCGAAAGAAAAGTCAGGATGACACCCGAGCCGGGACCCTGGCCCAGGGGGGAGGGTCACCGGGGTCAAGGGTCAGGGGGTCCCCCTGGGGATCCCGGGGTTGTTGGGGTCGGAGTTCGAGGTGTCTGTCTGGCTGTGTCTGTGGGTCCGAGAGGTCACGTGATGTCATCACCGTGGGCCTGGAGTTGTGATGTCACCGGTATGAGCCAGACCCGTGATGTCATCATCACCAGCCGGACTGGTGATGTCATCGCCGTGGTCCTGAACTTGTGATGTCATCACCACAGGCCGGACTTGTGATGTCATTGCTGTGGGTCTGGACTGGTGATGTCATCATTACCGGCCGGACTGGTGATGTCATCGCCATGGTCCTGATCTTGTGATGTCATCACCGTGGTCCTGATCTTGTGATGTCATCACTGTGGTCCTGAAGTTATGATGTCATCATTACCGGCTGGACTGGTGATGTCATCGCCGTGGTCCTGGACTTGTGATGTCATCATTACTGGCCGGACTGGTGATGTCATCGCCATCGTCCTGAACTTGTGATGTCATCACCGTGGGCCTGGACTTGTGATGTCACTGGTGTGAGCCAGACCTCTGATGTCATCATTACCGGCCGGACTGGTGATGTCATCATTACCGGCCGGACTGGTGATGTCATCTTTACCGGCTGGACTGGTGATGTCATCGCCATCGTCCTAAACTTGTGATGTCATCACCGTGGGCCTGGACTTGTGATGTCACTGGTGTGAGCCAGACCTCTGATGTCATCATTACTGGCCGGACTGGTGATGTCATCGCCACGGTCCTGAACTCGTGATGTCATCATTACCGGCCGGACTGGTGATGTCATCGCCATGGTCCTGAACTCGTGATGTCACAGTTATGGGCCAGATCCATGATGTCATCATTTCTGGCTGGACTTGTGATGTCATCACTGTGGGTCTGGACTGGTGATGTCATCTTTACCGGCTGGACTGGTGATGTCATCGCCATGGTCCTGAACTCGTGATGTCATCATCACTGGCCGGACTGGTGATGTCATCGCCATCGTCCTGAACTCGTGATGTCATCATTACTGGCCGGACTGGTGATGTCATTGCCATGGTCCTCATCTCATGATGTCATCACCGTGGGCCTGATCTTGTGATGTCATCGCCATGGTCCTGGACTTATGATGTCATCGCCGTGGTCCTGGACTGGTGATGTCATCTCCGTGGCCTCCGTGACCCCCAGAGGCCG
>NW_012267426.1:53604-55945 GCF_000151885.1 Dipodomys ordii | reverse complement strand
GGGGGCCGGCGACGGCCGTGACGGCCGCGTCTCCTCCCTCCCTCCTCCTCCTCCTCCCTGGAGGAAGACGAGGAGGACGACGACGAGCGGCCGGCGGCGGCGGCCAGCGGCCGGCGGTTACACTTGTCGTCCTCCGGGTCCTGGGTGCGAGTCTCGACGGTGGTGGACACACGAGGAGGAGGTGGAGGTGGAGGCTGGTTCTCGGGGGCGCCGGCCATCGCGTCGGCATCCCCGGCCGGGTCGGGTTTCGGCCTGCTGGCCACGTCCGTGTCGGACGGGGTGGCCAGGGCCTGGACGGAGCGCAGGAGCCGCAGCACGGGCCTCAGCAGGGCGTCCTCGGGGGTGGAGGAGGCCGGGACGGTGGTGGAGGCCGGGACGGTGGAGGCCGACATGGTGTTGGAGGCCGACATGGCGGCCGTGGACGAGGCCGGGCCCTGGGCCAGCAGCAGCCCCAGCAGCCTCTCCCGCAGCGCCCGCTCCTTCCGCTGCAGCCCCAGCGCCCGACGCTTCTCCTCCTCCACCCGACGCAGCTCGGCCTCCTGCACCCGGCGACGCTCGGCCTGCAACCGGCTACGGCGACGCTCCTCCTCCCGCTCCCGGGCGGCCAGACGGGCGGCCTGCGGGACAGACGGACGGGGGGGGGGGACGGACGGGGTGAGAGACGGGGCGGACACGGAGACGGCGATCCCCCGGATCACTGAGATCTACTGCAGTGATCCCCCAGATCACAGGGATCGAGGACAGCGATCCTCTGGATCACACAGATCTGTGTATAGACAGTGATCTCCCAGATCACACGGATCTAGGACAGCGATCCCCCAGATCACTGAGATCTCTGCATGTGGACAGTGATCCCCAAGATCACAGGGATCGAGGACAGCGATCCCCCGGATCACAGAGATCTATGTGTGGACACTGATCCCCAAGATCACAGAGATCCACCAGATCACAAGGATCTGTTGATCCCCTGGATCACAGGGATCTCTGTGTGTGGACAGTGATCCCCAAAATCACAGGGATCTAGGACAGTGATCCCCCACACCACAGGGATCTCTGTGTGTGGACAGCAATCCCCCAGATCACACGGATCTAGGACAGCAATCCCCTGGATCACAGGGATCTAGGACAGCGATCCTCTGGATCACACAGATCTGTGTATAGACAGTGATCTCCCAGATCACACGGATCTAGGACAGCGATCCCCCAGATCACTGAGATCTCTGCGTGTGGACAGTGATCCCCAAGATCACAGGGATCGAGGACAGCGATCCACCGGATCACAGGGATCTAGTGCAGTGATCCCCTAGATCACATGAATCTGTGTGTGGACAGTGATCCTCTGGATCACAGGCAACTAGGACAGCAATCTCCCGGATCACAGAGATCTATGTGTGGACACTGATCCCCAAGATCACAGAGATCCACCAGATCACAAGGATCTGTTGATCCCCTAGATCACAGGGATCTGTGTGTGCACAGTGATCCCCAAGATCACAGGGATCTAGGACAGTGATCCACCGGATCGCAGGGATCTAGTGCAGCGATCTCCCAGATCACAGGGATCCAGGACAGCGATCCCCCCAGATCACAGAGATCCACTGGATCACAAGGATCTGGTGATTCCCCCACATCACAGTAATCTCTGTGTGGACAGTGATCCTCCAGATCACAGGGATCTGTGTGTGGACAGTGATCCCCTGGATCACACGGATCTAGGACAGCGATCCCCCAGATCACAGGGATCTGTGTGTGTGGGCAGTGATCTCCCAGGTCACAGGGATCTAGGACAGTGACTCACCGAATCACAGGGATCTGTGTATAGACAGCGATCTCCCAGATCACAGGGATCCAGGACAGCGATCCCCCAGACCACAGAGATCCACTGGATCACAAGGATCTGGTGATTCCCCCAGATCACCGGGATCTGTGTGTGGACAGTGATCCCCGAGATCACAGGGATCTAGGACAGTGAACCCCTGGATCACAGTGATCTCTGTGTGGACAGTGATCCCACGGATCACAGGGATCCAGGACAGCGATCCCCCAGATCACAGGGATCTGTGTGTGTGTGGGCAGTGATCTCCCAGGTCACAGGGATCTAGGACAGCGATCCACCGGATCCCAGGGATCTGTTGATCCCCCGGGATCCCAGGGATCTAGGAGGGTGGATCCCACCGGATCACAGGGATCCACGTACAGACAGTGATCCTCGGGATCCCAGGGATCCAGGACAGCGGTCCCCCGGATGTCAGGGATCTGTGTGTGGACAGCGATCCCCCGGATCCCTGGGCCCCCCCCCCCCCCCCCCCGCGTGCGAGCCCCACCTTGGCCCGGGCCAGCA
>NW_012267426.1:45978-47374 GCF_000151885.1 Dipodomys ordii | reverse complement strand
ATGGGTGGGTGGATGGATGGATGGATGGGTGGATGGGTGGATGGATGGATGGATGGGTGGATGGGTGGATGGGTGGATGGATGGATGGGTGGGTGGATGGATGGGTGGGTGGATGGATGGATGGATGGGTGGATGGATGGGTGGATGGATGGATGGATGGATGGATGGATGGGTGGGTGGATGGATGGGTTGGTGGATGGATGGATGGGTGGATGAGTCCATGGATGGATGGATGGATGGATGGGTGGATGGATGGATGGGTGGATGCATGCACGGATGGATGGAAACACAGACACCCCCCACCCCCCGTCAGCCCCCCCAATTCTGCCCACCTTGATGTTGCAGGCCACGGCCTTGCCGTCGTCGCCCTTGAACATGAGCTTCATACCGCGCAGGGCGGCCATGGCGCGCAGGAAGCCGGCGTACTCGCGGTACTGGACGTAGGCCTCGAAGTTGAGGTGTCCGCCGAAGGAGAAGGTGTGGAAGGCGCGGCCGGTCATCTCCTCGCGGTAGGGGTCGAGCATGGGGATGTCCACGTGGCGGATGGCCCCGAACCTCTCGAAGACGGCCACCAGGACGTCCTCGCTGGGCCGCTCGGAGCCGGCGGGCGCGAACCACTTACAGGGGAGGCCCTCGAGGTGGACGGTGTCGGGGCGCTCGCCGGGGAGCGTCTCGTTCATGTCGCGGGCGTCGCGGAAGAAGGAATCCCAGTCGTGGCGGCTGGGGAAGTCGGCCTTGAACTCGGCGGCGCGGACGCGGAGGGCGTCGGCGAAGCCGCTGAGCTTGATGGTCTTGCCGTCCAGCCGGGCCAGGAAGGTGCGGACCAGGGCGCGATTCTCCACCTCGCCCTCGAAGCGGATGAAGTCCATGGTGCTCTTGGCGATGCGCAGGGTGGAGAACTGGTGGGCGGCCACCATGGCCTTCAGGCGCTCCATCACCTCCCAGTTGGAGATGGACTTGCCCGGCTGGCGCAGCGCCGGCAGGGCCACGCTGATGGTCATCTTGGTGATGGGCTTCAGGAACAAGCCGTGGGCCGCGCACAGCTCCACGGCCTCCGAGGTGTCGTGCACGATGGTGGCGGCCGCCATGCTGGATGTCGGTCCAACTGGTCCACGGACGGTGGACGAGACGGACAAAGAGCGTCAGTTGGGGGGCGCCATCTTGGATTGGGCTCGTCCAACGGACATCTAGGGGGGGGAACGAGAGACAGAGAGAGCGTCAGGTGTGGGGGTTCACCATCCTGGACACCAACCATCACCCTGACACCCCGATACGCACACACAGATCCACCCACAGGTCCCCAGATCAAGGGATGGATGGATGGGTGGATGGGTGGATGGATGGGTGGATGGATGGATGGGTGGATGGATGGGTGGATGGATGGATGGATGGGTGG
>NW_012267426.1:36296-39052 GCF_000151885.1 Dipodomys ordii | reverse complement strand
TGGATGGATGGATGGATGGATGGATGGATGGGTGGATGGATGGATGGATGGAGGGGTGGATGGATGGATGGATGGATGGATGGATGGGTGAATGGATGGATGGATGGGTGGATGGATGAATGGATGGGTGGATGGATGGATGGATGGGTGGGCGGATGAGTGGATGGATGGGTGGGTGGATGGATGGGTGGATGGATGGGTGGATGGATGGATGGGTGGATGGATGGATGGATGGATGGATGGATGGGTGGATGGATGGATGGGTGGATGGATGGATGGATGGAGGGGTGGATGGATGGATGGATGGGTGGATGGATGGGTGGATGGATGGATGGATGGATGGATGGATGGATGGATGGATGGATGGATGAATGGATGGATGGATGGGTGGATGGATGAATGGATGGGTGGATGGATGGTTGGATGGATGGGTGGATTGATGGATGGATGGGTAGATGGATGGATGGGTCCATGTCCAAGGGTCACCTGTTGGCACAGAAGAGAGACGGGGTGTCAGTTGGTGGCCGCCATATTGGTTTTGTCTTCTCCAAAGGTCACCTGTGGGGAAACAAGACAGAGAAACAGCGTCAGGTCCTGGGGTTCACCCCTATACACCCCCCAATCACCCTGACACCTCATCACGCACCCACAGATCTGCCCACGGGCCTTCAGGACCTCCCTGTATCCCCAAACCACCCCAAATTCCAAGACATGTTTCCTGCTCAGCACCCCAAGAATGGCCAGCACCCCAGAAAGGAGAGAGTTGATGAGATTCCCCCTGAAATGAGCAGCTGAGAATCACCCCAGAACCCCCTAGCAGCACTGGTGTACCCCAAAACCATTGTAGCACCACCGTAACCCTTCAAATCCTCCCAGCACCCCAAAATCTCCCCCGTAGCCCCAAAGGACACACCCGAAGTCATCCCCTACCCCTACCAATCCACTGTAGCACCCCAAAATGTCTCCAGAACGCCGAAATCAGTCCACAACCGCACACCCCAAAATCTTCTCTGCATCCCCAAACCACCCCAGCACCCAAAAACTCTCCAAGCACCCCAACACTGCTACCGCACGCCCCGAAAACACTTGTGCACCTGAAAATCTCCCCCACACCCCCAAATTACACACCATCCCCAAATCATTCCTGCCAACCCCAATTCCACTCCAGCACCCCAAAATCTTCTCTGCATCCTAAAGACATCTCAGAAGCATTGTAGCACCCCCCAAACTGCTACTGCACCCCCAAATCACTTGCACCCCAATATCACTTCTGGACTCCTCCATGGTCCCCACAGGGTCCCAGCACCCCCACATGTCCCCTGTACCCCCAAATCACTCCGGCACTCCAACATCACTGCCAATAACCCCCAATGCCACCCCAAAAGCTTGTCTGCACCCCCAAACCGCCCCAGACACCCAATTGCACCTCAAAGGAATCAAAGCATCCCAAAGCTGCTACGGCACCCCAACATCTACCCATCGCCGTAATGTGACCCCACCATGACCCCCTCGCCCCCAAAATCACTCTCGTACTCCGAAACGACTACTGCACCCCGAAGTGTCCTGTGCATTCCTTCCTGATCTGAGCTGGACTGCAGCGCCCCAAAATCTTCTGTGCACCCCAACACCACTCCAGCAGCATGGCTGCACCCCGACATCATTCTGGCACCCCAGAATTGCTACGGCACCCCAAAATCACTTCCTCAGGCCTACAGGACCCCCACATGGACTCCTGCACACCCCAAAAATACCCAGAGCACCCCAAAACATTGCAGCACCCCCAGATCACTGCAGCACTGCAAGGTCAGTTGTGTCCACACATGATCCCCCCAGGATTCCCGCACCCCAAAAATCTCCAGCGCACCCCAACAACACACTAGCACCCCAGAAATCACATCAGCGCCCCCAAAACCAGTCCATCAACCTCCCAGCACCCCGTCGTGCTCTGGGGACCCCAACACTGCAACCACACCCCCCAAAGCACTAGTGAACCCCAAAACCTCCTGAGCATTCCAACACTACCCCAAGAGGACCCTGGCACCCCAGCATCCTCCTGGCACCCCCAGATCTTGCGTGCACCCCAAAAGGACCTGCGCAACATGATAGCACCCCCACAATGCAGTGCGAACCCCAACGTCTCCCGAGCACCCCAACAACACACAGGCACCCTGAAATCCATCTCTGCACCCCGAAATTACTCCAACACCCTCCCAGCGTCCCATCCTGCTCTGGGGACCCCAAAAACTGCTGCTGCACCCCAAAATCAAGGGTGAACCCCAAAATCTCCCAAACACTCCGACATGACCCCAAGATGACCCTGGCTCCCCAGAATCCTCCAGGCACCCCAAAAACCACCGCAGCACCCCAAAATCTTGTGTGTACCCCAAAAATCAATAGTGAACCCCAAAATTGATTTTGAACCCCAAAATTCCCAGAGCACCCCAACGTGACCCCAGGTTGACCTTTGCACCCCAAAATACTCACCCGCACCCCAAAATCTTGTGTGCACCCCAAAACTTGATTGTGAACCCCAAAATCCCCAGAGGACCCCGACATGACCCCAAGATGACCTTTGCACCCCAAAATCCTAACAGCACCCCAAAAATTCACAGTGAACCCCAAAACCCTCCCCGCACCCCGACGTGACCCCAGGATGACCTTTGAACCCCCCAACCTCACCCCACAATTCACGCTGAACCCCCAAATCCTCCTCCGACCCCCCCCATGACCCTTCACCCCGTCCTGACCCCAACTTG
>NW_012267426.1:35607-36072 GCF_000151885.1 Dipodomys ordii | reverse complement strand
TGCCCTTGTCCGTCCCTCCGTCCGTCCGTCCGTCTGTCCGCGTCTCCCCGCGCGCGCGGGACGCCGTGGCCGCCTCCCCCCGCCGCCCGTGACGCGCTTCCGCTTCCGGCTCTCTAGGTCCTTCCAGTCCCCTCCAGGCCCCGCCCCCTCCCCTGGTTACCGTGGCAACGCCAATCAGCGCCGTCCAGGCCCTCCCTGCCCGCCCAGGCCCCGCCCCCTCCCCTGGTTACCGTGGCAACGCCAATCAGCGCCGTCCAGGCCCTCCCTGCCCGCCCAGGCCACGCCCCCTCCCCTGGTTACCCTGGCAACGCCAATCAGCGCCCTCCAGGCCCTTCCAGTCCCCTCCAGGCCACGCCCCCTCCCCTGGTTACCCTGGCAACGCCAATCAGCGCCGTCCAGGCCCTCCCTGCCCGCCCAGGCCACGCCCCCTTCCCTGGTTGCCCTGGCAACGCCAATCAGCGCCGT
>NW_012267426.1:33603-35557 GCF_000151885.1 Dipodomys ordii | reverse complement strand
TCCCTGCCCGCCCAGGCCACGCCCCCTTCCCTGGTTGCCCTGGCAACGCCAATCAGCGCCGTCCAGGCCCTCCCTGCCCGCCCAGGCCACGCCCCTTTCCTTGGTTACCCTGGCAACGCCAATCAGCGCGCTCCAGGCCCTTCTAGGCCACGCCCCCTCGCCTTGGGTTGCCCTGGCAACGCCCGTTTCCCCGGCCTCGCCACTGCGCAGGCGCACTCCACCCGCGCGCGGCCTCCCTTCCCCGCCAAAGCCCCACTGTGGAGTCTTCCAGGCGGGACTTCCGCCCTGCGCTCCCCCGCCCATCCCTGAGGACGCCCCTTCCGGTTCAGGGAAAGAGGCACCCCGCGCATGCGCACACACCGAGGCTTGCCCCTCCTGGCTCAGTGTCGTCCCCCGAAGGCGGGACTTCCGGTATCGGTCTAGCCTCCCCCCGCGCATGCGCACACGCCTCTTGTGCCCCCCCCCAAGTTCCCAGAATCCCGTTTTCCCGCTCATTTACCGCCCCAAGGTCACCAGCTCGTCGGTTTCCAGCGGAGGGCGGGACTTCCGGATCGCCTGGATGGCTCTTCTGCCCATGCGCGCGTCCCCTCGCCCGTTGCACGTCTCGTCTTCCGTCTGCCTGCACGCCCCGCCCCCTCCCAGGGCAGGACTTCCGGTTGGAGTCTTTTTTTTTCAACTGCGCATGCGCAGAACTTACAGGATGAAACCCACTTCCGGTTTCGGTTTGCACCCGAGAAGGCACTTCCGGGATGGCCCAGTGGGTCCCGAAGCTGGGAAACCCCAGACTGGAGTGAAACGAGCTCGGGGGAGAAAGTTCCAGGCGCCCAGCGACTCCTGGATCGCTTACGGTGAGCAGGAGACGCTGCAGTCGCCGTGGTGGGCGTGGTTATGCAAATGAACCTGGTCTGGCCTCCCTGGGGGGGCGGAGCTGCAGCTACAACCAATCACAGCGCGAGGGGGCGTGGCTAAGGGAGCCTGCGTGGGACTATGTGGGCGTGGCTTGCAGGGGAGCGTCAGGCCCGCGTGTGGGCGTGGCTTCACACAGCAGCGTGGCTTGTGATTGGCCTGTCCTACCCAGAGGGCGGGACTTCTGCTTTTAGACAGCCAATCAGGTTTAACTTAGGGTGGAACTTTGCTCCCAAGGAGAATTGTCTTGATTTTATCGCCTCCGACTTCGGAGGGAAAACAGGAATAGTTAAAGGTTTCACCTTGGAGAAACTGAGGCAGTTCACATGGGAAAGTACAAGGCTCCCAGCGAGTCCTGTCTCGCTTATGGTGAGCAGGAAGCCCGAGTGGGCGTGGTTATGCAAATAAACCTGGGCTGTCATTAGTAGGGGCGTAGCCGAATTCTCAGCCAATCAGCAGGATGAGGGGCGTGGTCTGTAAACCCCATCTGGGCATTGGTGGGCGTGGCTTCCTGTAGCCTAGTGGCTCTGACCGACTCCTATATCGCTCATGGTGAGTTCCAGTTTGCCAGGTGGGCGTGGCTATGCAAATAGACCTCGTCTGTCTTTGCTGGGGGCGGAGCTGCAGCTTCAGCCAATCACTATCGTAAGTGGGCGTGGCTATCGAAGCCTTGTTTAACCTTGGTGGGCGTGGCTTCCCAGAGCTCTGTGTTCCTGCCTGAGTCCTATCACGCTCATGGTGAGTTCCAGTTTGCCAACGTGGGCGTGGCTATGCAAATAGACCTGGTCTGTCTTTGCTGGGGGCGGAGCTGCAGCTTCACCCAATGGCCAGCGTGAGGGGGCGTGGTTTGCCGAGCCTGCCTGGGCGCTTTGTGGGCGTGGCTTGGAGGGGAGCGCACGTTGCGTGGGTGGGCGTGGCCTCGCTGTGCGTGTGGGCGTGGCTTCCCGCAGCCGCGCGGCTGCTCATTCGCCCGTCCTTGCCTGAGGGCGGGCCTTGGGCCCTGGGGCGGCCTATGGCGTGCGTGGGGGGGCGTGGCGTGCGTGCTGTG
>NW_012267426.1:30994-32116 GCF_000151885.1 Dipodomys ordii | reverse complement strand
GGCCTTGGATTTGGGCCTTGGATTAGGGTCAGGGGTCAGGGGTCTGGGTCTGGGCCTTGGATTTGGAGCCTTGGATTAGGGTCAGGGGTCAGGGGTCTGGATCTAGGCCTTGGATTTGGGGCCTTGAATTGGAGTCTGGGGTCAGGGTCTGGGCCTTGGATTCAGGGCCTTTGGATTGGGGTGAGGGGTGAGGGGTCAGGGGTCGGGGTCTAGGCCTTGGATTTGGGGCCTTGGATTAGACTCAGGGGTCTGGGTTTAGGCCTTGAATTGGGGTCAGGTGTCAGGGATCAGAAGTCTGGGTCTGGGCCTTGGATTTGGGCCTTGAATTAGGGTCAGGGGTCTGGGTCTGGGCCTTGAATTGGGGTCTGGGGTCAGGGGTCAGGGGTCTGGGTCTAGGCCTTAGATTGGGCTCAGGGGTCTGGGTCTAGGCCTTGGATTTGGGCTTTGAATTGGGGTCAGGGGTCAGGGGTCTGGGTCTAGGCCTTGGATGCGGGGCCTTGGATTGGGGTCTGGGGTCAGGGGTCAGGGGTCTGGGTCTAGGCCTAGGTTGGGGACCGCCAGTGGCCTGGTCCAGGCCTACAATCAGGAGCATGACCCCAGGGCCGTGGGATACTGACCTCTAACCCCTGGGGAGCCTGGGGTGGGGGGTCAATGGACCTGGTCCTGGGGAGCGTGTGTGTTGGGGTCGTCACCCCAGGCCTCTCCTCCCAGGGTCTCAGGTTCGAGGTCATCCCGTCCAAGTTCAAGGAGACCCTGAACAAGGATGACTTCCCCACGCCGGCCGACTACGCCGTGGAGACCGCGAAGCAGAAGGCGCTGGAGGTGGCGGAAAGGCTCTACCAGGTGAGCCAGGGCCTGGGCATCCATCCATCCACCCATCCATCCATCCATCCATCCACCCATCCATCCACCCATCCATCCATCCACCCATCCATCCACCCATCCATCCATCCATCCATCCATCCACCCATCCACCCATCCATCCATCCACCCATCCATCCATCCACCCATCCATCCACCCATCCATCCACCCATCCATCCATCCATCCATCCACCCATCCATCCACCCATCCATCCACCCATCCATCCATCCACCCATCCATCCACCCATCCATCCACCCA
>NW_012267426.1:24766-28334 GCF_000151885.1 Dipodomys ordii | reverse complement strand
GGAAGGAAGGAAGGAAGGAGGGAAGGAAGGAGGGAAGGAAGGAAGGAGGGAAGGAGGGAAGGAGGGATGTGAGGGTCCGTCTGTCCGTCCGTCCGTCCGTCCGCAGGTGGTGGACGGCCTCATTCTGGAGAAGCCCGTGGACAAGCAGGACGCCTTCCGCATGCTGTCCCTGTGAGTGACCTTGGAGGGGGGTCAGGGGTCAGGGGTGTGGGTGTCAGAGGTCACAGGTCACCCCTTGACCCCTGACCCCCCCTGACAGGCTCATGCTGTCCCTGTGAGTGACCTTGAGGGTGGGTCAGGGGTGTGGGGTCAGAGGTCACAGGTCACCCCCTGACCCCTTGACCCCTGACCCCCCCTGACAGGCTCATGCTGTCCCTATGAGTAACCTTGGGTGGGGGGTCAGGGGTGTGGGGTCAGAGGTCACAGGTCACCCCTTGACCCCTGACCCCCCTGACAGGCTCATGTTGTCCCTGTGAGTGACCTTGGGTGGGGGGGGTCAGGGGTCAGGGGTGGGGGGGGTCAGAGGTCACAGGTCACCCCCTGACCCCTTGACCCCTGACCCCCCCAACAGGCTCATGCTGTCCCTGTGAGTGACCTTGGGTGGGGGGGTCAGGGGTGTGGGGTCAGAGGTCACCCCCTGACCCCTTGACCACTGACCCCCCCTGACAGGCTCAGCGGGCGCACTCACCTGGTGGTGACGGGCGTGGCCCTGGTGCGCTGCTGCCCGCCGGGGAAACTGAGGCAGGGGGTCAGGACGGACGGACGCCTGCGGACGGACGTGCGGACCTTCCACGAGGTCACGCGCGTGACCTTCTCGCCGCTCTCCGAGGAGCTGCTGCGGGACTACGTGGACAGCGGGGAGCCCATGTCAGTCCTAAGGGTTACAGGTCACGGGTGGGGTCAGGGGTCACTGGTGCCTGGCAGGGCCAGGGGTCATAGGTCACCGGTGCCTGACAGGGTCAGGGGTCAGAGGTCACCGGTGCCTGGCAGGGTCAGGGGTCTTAGGTCACCAGTGCCTGACAGGGTCAGGTGTCATAGGTCACCAGTGCCCGACAGGGTCAGGGGTTAGAGGTCACTGGTGCCTGACAGGGTCAGGGGTCACAGGTACCCGACAGGGACAGGGACCAGGGGTCAGAGGTCACCGGTGCCTGACAGGGTCAGGGGTCAGGGGTCACCGGTGCCTGGCAGGGTCAGAGGTCACAGGTCACCAGTGCCCGACAGGGTCAGGGGTTAGAGGTCACCGGTGCCTGACAGGGTCAGGGGTCACAGGTACCCGACAGGGACAGGGACGAGGGGTCAGAGGTCACCGGTGCCTGACAGGGTCAGGGGTCATAGGTCACCGGTGATTGGCAGGGTCATAGGTCAGGGGTCACCGGTGCATGGCAGGGTCAGAGGTCACCGGTGCTTGGGTGGGTCAGGGGGTCATAGGTCTGGAGTTAGAGGTCACCGATGTCTTACCTAATCAGGGGTCAAAGGTCACAGGTGCCTGGCTGGTTCAGAGGTCAGAGGTCACCAGTACCTGACAGGGTCAGGTGTCATAGGTCACCGGTGCCTGGCAGGGTCAGGGGTCAGAGGTCACCGGTGCCTGACAGGATCAGGGATCACAGGTCAGGGGTCATAGGTCACCAGCGCCTGACAGGGTCAGGGGTCAGAGAGGTCACCGGTGCTTGGCAGGGTCAGGGGTCATAGGTCACCGGTGCCTGACAGGGTCAGGGGTCATAGATCACCAGCGCCTGACAGGGTCAGGGGTCAGAGGTCAAAGGTGCCTGGCAGGGTCGGGGGTCCTAGGTCAGGGGTCAAAGGTCACCGGTGCCCCCCCCCTTCCCCGGCAGGGACAAGGCCGGAGGTTACGCCCTGCAGGCCCAGGGCGGGATGCTGGTGCAGGCCGTGCAGGGCGACGCGCTCAACGTCATCGGCTTCCCGCTCAACCGCTTCTGCCGGGTGCTGGCCTCCGACCCCGACGACCCCGACCCTGAGGACCCCCAGCACGCCGACCCCGACCCTCCGCGCGGGTCCAGGGACGCCCAGGTACGTCGCTCCACGGGCCTCCATTCGGCGGCCTCCACTGTCTGGCCTCCATTCTCTGGGCCTCCACTTTGTAGCCTCCACCTTCTGGCCTCCATTCTCTGGGCCTCTACTTTCTGGCCTCCATTCTCTGGGCCTCCACCTCTGGGCCTCCATTCTGTGGCCTCCATTCTCTGGGCCTCCACTTTCTGGCCTCCATTCTGTGTTCTTGATTCTCAGGGCCTCCACTTTCTGGCCTCCATTCTCTGTGCCTCCACCCCTGGGCCTCCATTCTGCGGCCTCCACATTCTAGCCTCCACTTTCTGGGCCTCTACTTTCTGGCCTCCACCTGTGAGCCTCGACTTTCTGGTCTCCATTCTCTGGTCTCCACCCCTGGGCCTCCATTCTGTGGCCTCCATTCTCTGGGCCTCTACTTTCTGGTCTCCACTTTCTGGCCTCCACTTTCTGGCCTCCATTCTGTATTCTTGATTCTCTGGCCTCCATTCTGTGGCCTCCAATTTCTGACCTTCCATTCTCTGGCTTCCATTCTGCGGCCTCCACTTTCTAGCCTCCACCTTCTGGCCTCCATTCTGTATTCTTGATTCTCTGCGCCTCTACTTTCTGGCCTCCATTCTCTTGGCCTCCATTCTCTGGGCCTCCACTTTCTGGCCTCCATTCTCTGGCCTCCACTTTGTAGCCTCCACCTTCTGGCCTCCATTCTCTGGGCCTCTACTTTCTGGCCTCCATTCCCTGGCCTCCACTTTCTGGCCTCCATTCTGTGGCCTCCATTCTCTGGGCCTCCACTTTCCAGCCTCCACTTTCCAGCCTCCACTTGCCACGCCCCGGGGGAGGCCACGCCCCCTCACCCTGGCTGCTGTGGGAGGCCACGCCCCCAGGGGCCAGGCCACGCCCCCAGCTGCTCCTCTGAGAGGCTTGGCCACGCCCCTCACGGTTCCGCTCACGTGCTAGGCCACGCCCCCTAGTCGTTGCGGTGGGAGGCCACGCCCCCAGCTGCTCCTCTCAGGCGAGGCCACGCCCCCAGGTCCTCCAAGCAGGCCACGCCCCCTAAACAAGGCTGCTGTGCGAAGCCACGCCCCCAGCTGCTCTGCTGAGAGGCGAGGCCACGCCCCCAGGGCCAGGCCACGCCCCCAGCGGCTCCACGCCCCCACAGCGCCAGTCAGAAGCTAGACCACGCCCCCAGGGCCAGGCCACGCCCCCAGAGAAGCAGTTAGAGGCCAGGCCACGCCCCCAGGGCCAGGCCACGCCCCTAGAGAAGCAGTTAGAGGCCAGGCCACGCCCCCAGGGCCAGGCCACGCCCCTAGAGAACCAGAGGCCAGGCCACGCCCCCAGGGCCAGGCCACGCCCCCAGAGAAGCAGTTAGATGCTAGGCCACGCCCCCAGAGCCAGGCCACGCCCCCAGAGAACTAGTCAGAGGCCAGGCCACGCCCCCAGGGCCAGGCCACGCCCCTAGAGAAGCAGTTAGATGCTAGGCCACGCCTCCAGAGCCAGGCCACGCCCCTAGAGAACCAGCCAGAGACTAGGCCACGCCCACAGGGCCAGGCCA
>NW_012267426.1:23634-24146 GCF_000151885.1 Dipodomys ordii | reverse complement strand
TAGATGCTAGGCCACGCCTCCAGAGCCAGGCCACGCCCCTAGAGAACCAGCCAGAGACTAGGCCACGCCCACAGGGCCAGGCCACGCCCCCAGAGCCAGGCCACGCCCCTAGAGAAGCAGTTAGATGCTAGGCCACGCCCCCAGGGCCAGGCCACGCCCCTAGAGACGCAGTTAGATGCTAGGCCACGCCCCCAGGGCCAGGCCACGCCCCTAGAGAACCAGCCAGAGGCCAGGCCACGCCCCCAGGGCCAGGCCACGCCCCCAGGGCCAGGCCACGCCCCCCACGCCTCCCTATTGGTCCTAGGCCTCCGAGGACCCGGATGAGCTGACAGCGCTGGACGTGGCCGCGGCCTTTGACCTCTCGGGCTTCGCAAGCGCGTGTCACGTGGGAGGTGAGAGGCCAGGCCACGCCCCCGCGCGCTGTGACTGGCTGTCTCTAAGCCACGCCCCTCCTCGTGCTGCTTTCCCCCGTGGCCACGCCCCCTGCGCGCTGTGACTGGCTGTCTCTAAGC
>NW_012267426.1:22033-23335 GCF_000151885.1 Dipodomys ordii | reverse complement strand
GGAGGTATTATGGGATGGAGGGGAGGTCCTGGAGGTATTATGGGATGGAGGGGAGGTCCAGGAGGTATTATGGGATGGGGGGGAGGTCCAGGAGGTATTATGGGATGGAGGGGAGGTCCTGGAGGTATTATGGGATGGAGGGGGGGTCCAGGAGGTATTATGGGATGGAGGGGAGGTCCTGGAGGTATTATGGGATGGAGGCCACGTCCTGGACATATTATGGGATGCAGCTGATGTTGAGGACTTATTATGGGATGCGGCCTATGCTGAGGACCTATTATGGGATGGAGGCCATGCTGAGGACCTATTATGGGATGGAGGCCAGGTCCTGGACGTATTATGGGATGGAGCACACATAGAGAACGTATTATGGGATGGCACCTATGTCCAGGACCTATTATGGGATGTGGCCTACACTGAGGACTTATTATGGGATGGAGGCCAGGTCCACGGCCTATTATGGGATGCAGCCGATGCTGAGGACTTATTATGGGATGCGGCCTACGCCGAGGAGCTATTATGGGATGGACGCCACGTCCTGGACGTATTATGGGATGCGGCCTATGCTGAGGACCTATTATGGGATGGAGGCCAGGTCCAGGGCCTATTATGGGATGGAGGTCACGTCCAAGGGCCTATTATGGGATGGAGGCCATGCTGAGGACCTATTATGGGATGCGGCCGATGCCAATGTATATTATGGGATGTGCAATAGCAAATGGCTCTGTGGAGTATTATGGGATGTATCGGTGTATATTATGGGCTGTATCGTCATTACATGAAATATTATGGGATGTATAGAAGGTCAACGTATTATGGGATGCATCACCAGCCTATGAAGTATTATGGGATGTATGCGCTATCCATGTATATTATGGGATGGGTAATCCCTCTATGGAGTATGATGGGATGTATCGGTGTGTATTATGGGATGGACAATCACTCAGAACTATGATGGGATGGATTCACGTGTATTATTATGGGATGTATAATCACTGGATGGAACATTATGGGATGTAGACTACGCCAATGTCTATTATGGGATGTATCACTAGGTGAACTATGATGGGATGTGTGTGTCTATTATGGGCTGTAGGTGAAGTATTATGGGATGTGTGTGTATATTATGGGCTGTAGGTGAAGTATTATGGGATGTGTGTGTATATTATGGGCTGTAGGTGAACTATGATGGGATGGATGTGTCTATTATGGGCTGTAGGTGAACTATGATGGGATGTGTGTGTATATTATGGGCTGTAGGCGAACTATGATGGGATGTGTGTGTATATTATGGGCTGTAGG
>NW_012267426.1:19451-21983 GCF_000151885.1 Dipodomys ordii | reverse complement strand
TGGCCACGCCCCCTGCGCGCTGTGACTGGCTGTCTCTAAGCCACGCCCCTCCTCGTGCTCCTTTCCCCCCGTAGCCACGCCCCCGAGCGCTGTGACTGGCTGTCTCTAAGCCACGCCCCTCCTCGTGCTGCTTTCCCCTCATAGCCACGCCCCCTTGCGCTGTGACTGGCTGTCTCTAAGCAACGCCCCTTCTCGTGCTGCTCTCCCCCCGTAGCCACGCCCCCGCGCGCTGTGACTGGCTGTCTCTAAGCCACGCCCCCTCCCTCCGCAGGCGGCGCAGGCGCACTGGCCCACGCGCTGCGCCTGCGCTTCCCGCGCCTGGAGCTGACGGTGCTGGACTCGCCCGACGTCCTGGCGCGCCTGCAGCCTCCACTTCCGGGGCCGCCGGGGACCACGCCCATCCGCTTCCTGTCTGGTGAGGGGGGGCGGGGCTGCGGGAGGGCGGGAGGGGGCGTGCGCGGGTTTGCGCGCGTTTTTGCACGCCCGTGGTTGCACTTGCACGGATTTGCACGCGCGTGCATGCGTTTGCACGGATTTGCAAACATGTGCATGCGTTTGCACGCGCGTGCATGCATTTACAAGGATTTGCAAACATGTGCATGCGTTTGCACGGATTTGCACGCGTGTGCATGCATTTACACGGATTTGCAAACATGTGCATGCGTTTGCACGGATTTGCAAACATAGGCATGCATTTGCACGGATTTTGCACACGTGTGGTTGCATTTGCACGGATTTAGCACATGTATGCATGCGTTTGCACGGATTTGCACGCGTGTGCATGCATTTGCACGGATTTTGCACATGTATGCATGCGTTTGCACGGATTTTGCACACCTGTGGCTGCATTTGCACGGGTTTTGCACATGTATGCATGCATTTGCACGCGTGTGGTGGCATTTGCACGATGTTGCACGCTGGGGTTTGCTTTTGCACGCGTTTGGTGGTGTGTGCACGCGCGTGCGTGGAGTTGCATGCTTTGCTTGCGTTTACAGGGGTTTGCATGCCTTGCTGGCATTTGCACGGCTCGCATGTGTGCGTGTGCATTGTCACGCCTGGCTTGCGTTTGCACGGGTCTGCACTCATTCCTTGCATTTGCACGTCCTGCTGGCATTTGCACGATTTTGAATGCCTTGCTTGCACTTGCACGGATTTGCACGTGTGTGTGCGCACTTGCATGGATTTGCACGTGTGCGCGTGCATTTGCACGGGTTTTCACGAGTGCGTGCATTTGCATGCTTTTGCACGTGTGTGTATATTTGCACGCATGTGCGTTCATTTGCACGGATTTTGCACACCTGTGGTTGCATTTGCACGGAATTCGCACATGTATGCATGCATTTGCACGCGTGTGGCTGCATTTGCAAGGATTTTCATGTCTTTGCACGGGTTGGCACGCGTGTGTGTGCATTTGCACGGGTTTGCCCGCGTGTGCGTGCATTTGCACGGGTTTGCACACGTGTGGTTGCACTTGCACGGAATTCGCACATGTATGCATGCATTTGCACGCTTGTGGTTGCATTTGCACGGATTTTCGTGTCATTTGCATGGGTTTGCACACCTGTGCGTGCATTTGCTCGGGTTTGCTCGCGTGTGCGTGCATTTGCACGGTTTTGCACGCGCGTGCATGCATTTGCACGGGTTTGCACGCGCGTGCGTGCATTTGCACAGGTTTGCACACCTGTGCGTGCATTTGCACTGGTTTGCACGCGTGTGCATGCATTTGCACGGGTTTGCACGCGTGTGGTTGCACTTGCACGGAATTTGCACATGTATGCATGCATTTGCACGCTTGTGGTTGCATTTGCACGGATTTTCGTGTCATTTGCACGCGTTTGCACGCGTTTGCGTGCATTTGCACGGGTTTTGCAAGCGTGTGCGTGCATTTGCACGGGTTTTGCAAGCGTGTGCGTGCATTTGCACGGGTTTTGCACGCGTGTGCGTGCTTTAGCACGGTTTTGCACGCGTGTGCATGCATTTGCACGGTTTTGCACGCGCGTGCGTGCATTTGTACAGGTTTGCCCACCTGTGCGTGCATTTGCACTGGTTTGCACGCGTGTGCATGCATTTGCACGGGTTTGCACGCGTGTGCATGCATTTGCACGGGTTTGCACGCGTGTGCATGCATTTGCACGCTTTGTACACCTCTGTTTGCATTTGCACGGGTTTTGCGCGCGTGTGCATGCATTTGCACGGATTTGCACGCGCGCCCCGCGCTCAGCCCCCCTCCCTCCCTCCTTCCCCCCCCCAGCTGACCTCTGGCACGACCCCCTCCCCGAGGCCGAGCTGTACATCGTGGGCCCCGGGCTGCTGCAACGCGTGGCCGCGGCCTGCAGAGCCGGTGAGTGACGGCCGGGGACATCCGGGTCCCTGTGCACGCGGGACATCCGGGTCCCCGCGCACCCCGTGCATCCGGGTCTCTGTGTCGCAGGCTCCGCGCTGCTGCTGCTGCTGCTGCTGGAGGCCGAGGACGGCGGCGCCGGGCGGAAGCTGCGGCGTCTGGGCTTCACGGCGGTGACGGAGGCCGGCGCG
>NW_012267426.1:11088-11471 GCF_000151885.1 Dipodomys ordii | reverse complement strand
TGGCGGGGAGGGCGTGGCTACGCAGTAGGTGTGGCCTCGGGCGTCGTGGGCGTGGCTTAGCGGAAGTACGCACGGGGTGGGCGTGGCCTAGGAGGGGTGGGCGCGTGTTGAGAGGGGGGAGCTCGTTGGGGGCGTGGCTTAGCGAGTCAGGCACGTTGTGGGCGTGGCTCAGAGGGGGTAGGCACGTTGTGGGCGTGGCCTAGGAGGCGCTGGCGCGTGTTGGGAGGGTGGAGCGCGTGGTGGGCGTGGCCTAGTCGATCAGGCACGTGGTGGGCGTGGCTTACTGGATGGGGGAGCTCATTGTGGGCGTGGCTTAGTAGATGGATGAGCGCATTGTGGGCGTGGCTTAGTACATGGATTATCTCACTGTGGGCGTGGCTTAG
>NW_012267426.1:9062-10133 GCF_000151885.1 Dipodomys ordii | reverse complement strand
CTGTGGGCGTGGCTTAGTAGATGGATGAGTGCATTGTGGGCGTGGCTTAGCAGATGGATGAGCTCACTGTGGGCGTGGCTTAGTAGATGGATGAGCTCATTGTGGGCGTGGCTTAGCAGATGGATGAGCTCATTGTGGGCGTGGCTTAGTAGATGGATGAGCTCACTGTGGGCGTGGCTTAGCAGATGGATGAGCTCGCTGTGGGCGTGGTTTACTGAATGGGTGAGCGCATTGTGGGCGTGGCTTGTGGACTGGATGAGCTCACTGAGGGCGTGGCTTAGAAGATGGATGAGCGCGTTGTGGGCGTGGCTTATGCAGTGGATGAACGCGTTGTGGGCGTGGCTTAGTACATGGATGAGCTCATTGTGGGCGTGGCTTAGCAGATGGATGAGCGCGTTATGGGCGTGGCTTAGCAGATGGATGAGTGCATTGTGGGCGTGGCTTAGCACATGGATGAGCTCACTTTGGGCGTGGCTTAGAAGATGGATGAGCGCATTGTGGGCGTGGCTTAATGGATGGGCGAGTTCATTGTGGGCGTGGTTGACTGAGTGAGATCCTTGTGGGCGTGGCTTAGATGACAGAGCGCATGGTGGGCGTGGCTTTGATAGATGAGCTCACTGTGGGCGTGGCTTAGACAGACAAGGGCAGTGTGGGCGTGGCTTAGACAGACAAGGGCAGTGTGGGCGTGGCTTAGCCTGAACTGTGGGTGGGCGTGGCCTGGCGGCGCCAGCGCGTGGTGGGCGTGGCTTGGACAGCATGGGCGTGGCCAGACCGTCCCTGTGGGCGTGGCCACGCCTCCCCCTGCACGCACCTTGCGCATGCGCAGACGGAACTTGAAGCGCCCGCCGAAGAGGCTGCGCGGGGTCCAGGCGAGCGTGGCCTCCGTGACGTTGCAGGACACGTTGACGCGGGGCGTGCTCACCTCCTCTGCGTGCGTGCGTACCGTACGTGGGGGTGGGACTTCCGGTCTGGGTGTCCGGGCAACCCGGATCCCGCCCCCTTCCCGGGACCGGAAGCTCACCCACGAAGCGCGGGGTGACGTGGAGGTCGGCGCAGGGCCGCGCGTGCGCG
>NW_012267426.1:8496-9012 GCF_000151885.1 Dipodomys ordii | reverse complement strand
TGGAGCCTGCAGGGGATGTGGGCGTGGCCTGGAGTCCTCGCTCAGCCAATGAGCGTGCAGATACCCGGATGGGCGTGGCCTAAGGACACCCTGGAGCCTGCCCCGCGCATGCGCAGTTCATTTCCCGCGCCCTGGCGCCTCCCCCCTCCCCTCCCGCCACCGGAAGTGAGACGTCTGAGTGACAGCTGCGTGTTTATGGCCCCGCCCACCCACTTCCGGGGTCACGCCTCCTCCTCCTCCTCCTCTCGCAGCGGGGTCACGGGACAATCCTCCTCCTCCGGGGTCGGGGTGACGTCGGGGTCAGAGGTCAGAGGTCGGGGTTCAGGCACGGGCGGGCAGAGCCTGGGGGCGGGGCAAAGCACGCTGGGGCGGGACTTCCGGCCGATGGAATCAAAGTAAGGAAGGGGCGGGACTAGGCGCTGAGCACCTACTTCCGGCGGAAGTGCAGCGTGGCCAGCGCGCCGATCGCGGCTCCCAGCATGCCCAGCGCGGGCAGCAGCCACGGCGGTGAGGTGG
>NW_012267426.1:2729-4551 GCF_000151885.1 Dipodomys ordii | reverse complement strand
GGAGGCCCGGGGGCGTGGCCTGGAGGGGGCCAGAGGGGCGAGAGGGGGCGTGGCCACGCGCGGGGCTACGGACGGCCAATGGGGAGCGAGGGCGTGGCCTGGAGCGGGCGAGAGGGGGCGTGGCCTCGCGCGGGGATACGGAAGGCCAATGGGGAGCGAGGGAGGCCCGGGGGCGTGGCCTACAGAGTGCGAGAGGGTCGTGGCCTCGCGCGGGGATACAGAAGGCCAATGGGGAGCGAGGGAGGCCCGGGGGCGTGGCCTAGAGGGGGCGAGAGGGGGCGTGGCCTCGCACAGGGGGGCGTGGCCTCGCGCGGGGATACGGACGGCCAATGGGGAGCGGGGGCGTGGCCTAGACAGTGGAGAATGAGGCGAGAGGGGGCGTGGCCTAGCAGGGAGAAGGGCGAGAAGGGGCGTGGCCTCGCGCGGGGACGCGGGCGGCCAATGGGGAGCGAGGGCGGCCGTGTCCCGAGTCGTGGTCGTGGCCTAGTGTCTGCGTGCAGCCGTTAGGGGCGTGGCCGGGCCTCTAGCACTCGTGGGCGTGGCCTACCCTCTCTATGAAGCCCTTGTGGGCGTGTCTCGGGACTGTGGGCGTGGCCTAGGGTTCTGGGCGTGGCCTGCCGTTTATATAAAGCCCTTGTGGGCGTGGCCCAGGGCTGTGGGCGTGGCCTAGGGTTCTGGACGTGGCCTAGCGTTTATATAAAGCCGTTGTGGGCGTGGCCTAGGCCTGTGGGCGTGGCCTGCGGTTCTGGGCGTGGCCTAGTGTTTATATAAAGCCCTTGTGGGCGTGGCCCGGAGCTGTGGGCGTGGCCTAGGGTTCTGGACGTGGCCTGGCCTCCTCGTGACGCCCTTGTGGGCGTGGCCTAGGCCTGTGGGCGTGGCCTGCGGTTCTGGGCGTGGCCTTGCGCTTATATAAAGCCGTTGTGGATGTGTCTCGGGTCTGTGGGCGTGTCCCGGGGCTGTGGGCGTGGCCTAGGCTTCTGGGCGTGGCCTGGTCTCCTCGTGACTCCCTTGTGGGTGTGGCCCGGGTCTGTGGGCGTGGCCTAGGCTTCTGGGCGTGGCCTGTTCTCCTCGTGAGGCCCTTGTGGGCGTGGCCTGCGGTTCTGGGCGTGGCCTAGCGCTTATATAAAGCCGTTGTGGGCGTGGCCCGGGGCAGTGGGCGTGGCCTAGGGTTCTGGGCGTGGCCTGCCGTTTATATAAAGCCGTTGTGGACGTGGCCCGGGGCAGTGGGCGTGGCCTAGGGTTCTGGGCGTGGCCTGGACTACTCGTGACACCCTTGTGGGTGTGGCCTAGGCCTGTGGGCGTGGCCTGCGGTTCTGGGCGTGGCCTTGCGCTTATATAAAGCCGTTGTGGATGTGTCTCGGGTCTGTGGGCGTGTCCCGGGGCTGTGGGCGTGGCCTAGGCTTCTGGGCGTGGCCTGGTCTCCTCGTGACTCCCTTGTGGGTGTGGCCCGGGTCTGTGGGCGTGGCCTAGCGATCTGGGCGTGGCCTGGTCTCCTCGTGACGCCCTTGTGGGCGTGGTCTGCGGTTCTGGGCGGGGCCTAGCGCTTATATAAAGCCGTTGTGGGCGTGTCCCGGGGCTGTGGGCGTGGCCTAGGTTTCTGGGCGTGGCCTGGCCTCCTCGTGACGCCTTTGTGGGCGTGGCCTGCGGTTCTGGGCGTGGCCTAGCGCTTATATAAAGCCGTTGTGGACGTGGCCCGGGGCAGTGGGCGTGGCCTGGCCCCCCGTGGGCGTGGCCTCGGGTCTGTGGGCGTGGCCTCGGGTCTGTGGGCGTGGCCTCGGGTCTGTGGGCGTGGCCGCTCACCCGCTGCTCATACCCGTCCCCG
>NW_012267426.1:2224-2679 GCF_000151885.1 Dipodomys ordii | reverse complement strand
GCGCCTCGGGGTCCAGGCGCAGGTTCCGGATCGCCGCGCCTGCGGGGGGGACGGAAGTCAGGGGGCGGGGCCGGCGGGGTTCGCAGCACCCACTTCCGGCGGGTCCCAGCCCGGACTTCCGGCGGGGGGAGGACGCACCCGAGCAGCCACTTCCGGTGGGAAGACAGCACAGCACCCACTTCCGGTCACCACAGCACCCGCTTCCGGTCAGTACAGCACTCACTTCCGGTCAGTACAGCACTCACTTCCGGTCGGAACACTCATCCCAGCACCCACTTCCGGTGTGAGGACCCGGCCCGACACCCACTTCCGGTTGGAAGACAGCACTGCACCCACTTCCGGTCACATCACCCACTTCCGGCCAGTACAGCACCCACTTCCGGTCAGTATAGCGCTCACTTCCGGTCAGCACAGCACTCACTTCCGGTCGAAACACATCCCAGCACCCACTTCCG
>NW_012267426.1:0-1579 GCF_000151885.1 Dipodomys ordii | reverse complement strand
CCCTTCTGGACGTAGCCACGCCCCTCTGCCAATCACAGCGCTGCTCTAGGCGTAGCCACGCCCCTCTGCCAATCACAGCTCAGCCCCTGACACAGCCACGCCCCCTCTGTCAATCACAACTTTACCCTGGACGTAGCCACGCCCCTCTGCCAATCACAGCGCTGCTCTAGGCGTAGCCACGCCCCTCTGCCAATCACAGCGCAGCCCCTGACACAGCCACGCCCCTCTGCCAATCACAGCGCAGCCACCCCCCCCCAGAATATTCTGAGACGGTTCCAGAACCTTCTAGAATACTCCAGAAGTGTTCTGGAAGGTTCTGGAAGGTTCCAGAAGATTCTAGCGGTCCATTCCAGGACCAGGGCAGGATTGTCACAGCCGAGGAGGAGCCAGTCGAGGACAGAACTCTCCAGAACATTCGAGAATATTCCAGGAGGCTCCAGAAGGCTGCAGTGGACCACAGAACATTCCAGAAGACTCCAGAATACTGCAGTGTGCTGCAGAGCACACTCCAGGATACAATACTGTACTACAGAACATTCTAGAACATTCCAGAACAAGCCAGAATACTATAGAACATTCCAGAACGCTCCAGAATACTATAGAACATTCCAGAATACTATAGAACATTCCAGAACACACCAGAATACTGTACTGTACTCCCCAAAACAGTATAGAACACGACAGGGTACTACGGAACATTCCAGAATGCTCCAGAATACTATAGAACATTCCAGAATACTATAGAATATTCCAGAATACTATAGAATATTCCAGAATACTCCAGAATACTTTAGTGTACTCCAGAACACACTCCAGAATACGACAGGGTGCTACAGAACATTCCAGAACGCTCCAGAATACTATACAACATTCCAGAATATTCTAGAACATTCCAGAATACTCCAGCATACTGTAGTGTACTCCCAAACACAGTACAGAATACGACAGGGTGCGACAGAACATTCCAGAACACTCCAGAATACGATAGAATATTCCAGAATGCGACAGAACATTCCAGAACACGCCAGGAGACGCTAGAACATTCCAGAACACTCCAGAATAGCGTACTGTACTGCACATACCACACCACAGTATGCTATGGGATACCACAGAACATTCCAGAACACGCCGGAATCCTCCAGAAGACGCCAGAATGCTACGGAACATTCCAGAACACGCCAGGATACTATAGAACCCTCCAGAATACTGCAGCGTACTACAGAACACACCATAGAATAGTATACTATACTACAGAACATTCTAGAATACTCCAGAACATTCCAGAACACGCCAGAAGACTCTAGAACACTGCAGGATACCCCCAGGACGCTACGGAATGTTCCGGCAAGCGCCAGGTTGCGACCCTAGCTCAGGGAGGTGAGATGATGACATCACCCACAAATCCCAGGGTGGGGTGATGATGTCACACACAGGCCGCGGGCAGCGATGATGTCACACACACGGGGTTTATTACGCGTCGTGATGACATCACCTGACGTGACGATGATGTCATTGGACGTTTGATTCCACGTTGTTTCCCCGTTATGTCTGTCTGTCTGTCTGTCTGTGTCTGTCTGTC
>NW_012267425.1:1844408-1855255 GCF_000151885.1 Dipodomys ordii | reverse complement strand
GGACTCTCTGTGTGAGCGCTCAGGTATGGCTGCGGTCTCCGCCGCTTGCGACCCTGCCGCCGCCGCCGCGGCGGCTGCTGGCGAGCGCTCCGATGTGTCTTTTGTCTTGGCTTCCCTCTCTTGTCTAACTCTCTGTCCTGTGATGGCACACTTGGTGTGATTCTCTGGCTTAGGACTGTTCACTGGAACTCTAAAACTGCTTTCTATGTGAGAGCTTGTTCAGATTCCAGCTTCTCCTCCGCCATCTTCCCGGAACCTCCTAATTTCCACTCTTAATTTGATTATCTGGCTCTGTCTAGTAACTTTAGGTTCCATTTTGTCATGATTTTCTAGCTGTTTTAATTGCAACATGAGATTATTTACTTGGTCTGTCTCTATTTTCTTGATGTGGGCACTGAGGGCGATAAATTTGCCCCTCAGGACTGCTTTTGCTGTGTCCCACAAGTTTCTTTGTAATGTGTCTTCATTTTCATTGAATTGTAGGAACTTTTTAATTTCTTCTGTTACCCAGGTGTTGCTTAGAAATGTGCTCCTCAATTTCCATGTATTTGAGTAATTTCTGCGGTATGCTTTGTTATTGAGAACTAGCTTGATTCCAGTGTGGTCTGATAAGATACGGGGATTATGTCAATCCACTTGTATTTGCTTAAGTTCCTTGCATGAACTATGATATGGTTTATTTTGGAGAAAGTTCCATGAACTGCGGAGAAGAATGTGTACTGTATTGTTTTAGGGTGAAATACTCGGTAGATGTCTGTTAGTTTCGCTTGAAGCATGGCCTTACTTAATTCGGTAGCTTCTTTGCCAATCCTCTGGTTGGTAGACCCGTCCTTTGGTGAAAGTGGGGTATTAAATCTTCTAGTATTATAGTATTGGGATCTATTTTATTCTGTAAGTTTGAGAGTATTTGCTTAACATATTTGGGTGCTCCAATGTTTGGGGACTATAAGCTGATAATGGTAATGTCCTCCTCTTGGATTGTTCCCTATATTAATATTCAGTGTCCTTCCTTGTCTTTCTTCTCTATATTAATATTCAGTGTCCTTCCTTGTCTTTTTGCATTGATGTTAATGAAAAGTTTATTTTCTCAGATATCAGGATAGCTACTCCTGCTTTCTTTCTGGGGCATTTGATTGGTAGATCCTTTTCCAACCCTTCACTCTGAGTTTGTTTGTACGTTTGGCCGAGAGGTGAGTCTCCTGAAGGCAACAGATGGATGGGTCATGTTTTCTGATCCAATCTGCAGTTCTTTTTCTTTTGATTGGTAGATTAAGTCCGTTAATATTTAAGAGATATTATAGAGATATGCATTGTGGTCTGTCATTCCCTGTTTTCTTAAGCTTTCCTTTTTTCCTTTCCTCCTGTGCTTACTAAGTTAGACTTCTATTAATACCTGTCTGGTGCATGCCCCTGTTCCTGGTTGCTTTCTTCAGGTTGTGTTCCCCCTCTTAGTATTCTTTATAATGCTGACTTATTGTTTATGAATTCATTTAGTTTTTCTTTGCTATTAAAAATTTTCAATTCTCCATCCAATGTGAATTCTAGCTTTGCTGGGTATATCAGTCTGGGCTGGCAGTTATTGGTCCTCAGGGCTCGGATCATACTTTCCCAGGCCTTTCTTGCATTCAGTGTCTGTGTGGAGAGACCTGCAGTGATTCTAATTTTTTCCATTGTAGTATAGCTCCTTCTTCATTTTTGCTGTATGCAAGATTGTTTCCTTATTATTCAGATCTATCATTTTTTACTATAATGTGTCTAGAAGTGGTTCTCCTGGGATCTTGCTTGTTAGGTGTTCTATATACTTCTGTTATGTAGGTAAGATGTTCTTTTTTGAGATGGGGAAAGTTTTCACTGATTATCTTGTTGAATAGGTGTTGCATTTACCTTGCTGATATTCCTCACCTTCGTCCACTCCAATTATACGAAGGTTAAATTGCTTGGCACTAACCACTTGCTCTTGGATTTCCCTTTGGCATAATTTAAGTGATTTTTCCATAGCAATGCTGTTTTGGTTCAGTTGGTATCTTCTGTCTTCTGTATCTGACACTAAATTTCTTTCGTTCACTCTGTTAACTATGGCTTCCACTGTGGTTTGCATGGAGGAAATGGACTCCTTTATGGATTCGATGTTGGCTCAAAGTACTAATCTCACCTCTTAGTGAAGTGTGTACTGCCTCTATTTTTGTACTAATCTCACCTCTTAGTGAGGTGTGTACTGCCTCTATTTTTGTGTGCACCTCCTGTTTGAGACCTTGCATCTCTTTCAATAGTTTGTCCCTGTGTTATTTAAATTTTTGGTCTATTTCTCACTTTAATTCTTGAGTCATTGCTTCCAGCATCTCTTGGATGTAGGTTTTGTCTTCCATTCCTGCTTTGCTCCCACTCGGCTATCCTCTAGGTGGCTGCTGGATTTTTGGGGGTAGCTTGCTATCCTGGGTGTTTATAAACCTTGTAATTTTTCTCTGTGATTTTCACATAGGGATTCAGGGATTATTGAAGACTAATCTGAAATTTTGTTTTGGTCAATAGGTGTCTGTCTTTGCTTGGTTGCTGTTTCTGGGTTGGCGGAGAGAGTCTGTACCTGGTCTCTTTTCTGTTGGGGGCCGACCGCCAGTTGCTGGTCTGACCCACATAGGGCTCTCGGCTCTCTGCTGTAGATTACTGGCAGTTCCTGCTTTTAGAAGGACTGAGCGGCCTAGACTGCTCCTGTTTACTCCTACAGGTGCTCCTGGCAAGATCAAATGTGCTGAATGTACTCTCCCAGTTGTTGGAGTTTGCTATGGGCTCTTGATGGTTTTTTGTTTGTTTGTTTGTTTGTTTCTGGTTTTCTTGCCCTGGACACCCAGGTCTTTTGCTGTCATGGGCGTGATTCCCAGGCGGTGCAGGACAAGGTGGAGGGAGGACTTGTCCACTTTGGAGAGGTTTGCTGCAAATGACCAGGGCTTTTAGTGGGGAAAATCGTGTAGGGCAGAGCACACACCTATTCTAGAGGTGGCCAATAAAGAACTGGCATGGTACAGATCAAGGGCTCCACCATAAGGGAATCTTGGCCCAACCTTTGAGCCCAGGGAAGTGGCTGACAGGTGCTTAGGCTTTTTTCTTGCCCACATGACTCAGGTGAAGGGGCCAAGGTTCTGGGAAGGAGGGAGCCCCATCAATGGACGCAGGGTGAGGGGAGAGAGAAAAACTCAGTCATTCTGCTCACATGACACCTGAGGTATAAGAATGGGGTGGCCACAAGGGACTTGTGCCTTCTGACCAGACAATAGGCCTGCAGATGAGCAGAGCCTATTGGGAGTCAGGCTGCATGGGGGAGGCCCTCACCTGTCGCCCCCACTGTGGAGGAAGGGGGTGGAAATGACCACAAGACACTTGAGAGTGGACAAGCAGGAGCAGCAGCAGAGGGAGAGGAGCACCTCACAGAAGGCCAGGCTGCAGCTTGCCTGGAGAAACCTCAGAGGTCCAGGACTGGCCTCTGGTTGGTGCTTCCTGCCTTCTGGTGGCATGAGCTAAACGCACGGTGCACGGTGACCGAGCAGCTAAATACAGTCACTTTCTGAAGGACCTCAAACTCAGACCCAAACTTGTCACCTCCCCGCCCTCAGGCCCAGGGGGACGATTGATGGAAGCCCATCAGACAGTCACAGACTCACTTGCACGCGCATGATGCCGCACAGGCCTGTTGTGCTCAGGGGAAAGGCACAGAGCTTCCATGGGCTAGCTGACTGGCGTTAGCCCCCTCCCGGCCTTTGTCTCTGGTCCTGCTGCTCCAACCTGAAGGGGCTCCTGGCCCCCAGTAGATCACATGAGCGAAGTCCGGCCCATCCACATGCCCAGACATGCTTCAATTGGTAGGATGGGGTTGGAGACCTGTTGGCCAGCAGGGTCAGCTGTACCGGGGTCAAACACCCCTGAACCCTAAACCCCACAAGGAGCGACCGGCAGGAGCGGCAAATCTCACACCCAGGCTGCTCGGGTTTGCCAACCCGGGGTTATAATGGAGACCTCTGACCTGTCTGAGGCCCCGAGTACTCCCTTTCCCCTTCCTCTCATTGTGCTGCCAGGGACCGTGGGGCCTCCATCTTCCCTACTGTCTCACAAACCTACTTCTTCCACACCCCACCTTCTCCCTGAGGGCTCTCTATGTTGTGGTAAGCTAGAAAGCCACTTCTGCCAAGGCGCCCCAAATCCCGTTGCCTGGGTCTACCCACCCAGTGGCTCCCAGCAGCTCGCGCTCGCAAATCCTATCCTGCATATCCGCGGACGTTAGCCCGGAAGCCAGGTTTCCATTCCAGCAGAGAGAAGCCTCGGCAGGGACCCGGTCAAAACTTTCCTGAATACAAACTTCTTGCAGAAACTACTGGAAAGGGGTTCCACCAGGTACTCTAAAACCTTGATCAACTTACACCCAGGGCCACCCGAATACTCAGGGAAGCCAGGCAGCTGCCAGCCCTGAAGAGCACCAGCATGCTGTGGCCTAGCCGACTGCCGCTCACCGAGTGGATCGCACAGCCCCTTGCAGATGAGGTCCCCAACATCCTGAAGATCACCCCAGAACCCAGTACTCCCCCAACCCCCACGTTCACATCCCAGCAGAGAGGAGACTTGACAGCAACACACACAAACACACTTTATTGAACACGCTTCAAAGAGCTGCAGACCTCCCGCTAGGATTTCCTTTCCCGAGACCCCCGAGATCAGCCCCGAGAGCTCAGGAGGGTGGCCTTCTGCAATGCCCATCCATCGCTTCCGAAGACCCTCTGCGGAGAGCAACCACCATGCGGTGGCCCTGCCCCAGAGCAGCCGGACACAGGGCAGTGCCCGGCACGGTGAAGCCAAGAGGGAAACATCTTATCTAGACAAGTAATGGCAACTGAATGAACAGAACAAAGAGAAGCAGAACACCAAAACATCGTATTCACAACACCCCCCGGGTCCAGTTCTTCTCATCCAGTGTCAGAAGTCCTGGTGAGGGGGTGAGCATCAAACCACTCGCTCACTCGTCATCGTCGTCTTCATCGTCCACTCTTTTCTGCTGGCACCTGGCCTTGGGCTGGAGAACCAGCGGCAGGCATCCGGGCTAAATCTACAGCGAGAAAGCAGAGGTTGGATTCCCAGCCGCAGCCAGGAGAGCAAGCAAGAGCTCTGGCTGGCATGGGGAGCTGCGCACACGTGCCCTACACAGGGAGGTGGCTGACCCGGTGGGCCGGGACCTCCCCTCGGGGCTGGACACTGGTGGCCTCTCCACCCGAACACCTCCCAGTCTGGTCTTCAGGCACCCCTGATCGTGGTCGGACCTGGTCCTTCACTGGGGTGTCCAGGCTGGCTGCCTGACCGGGTGGGGGTTTGGGGCTCAGTGGGGGGGGGGTGAGGCGGCCCTCCCTGCCCACCTGCGTGGCCAACGTGGCCATCAGGCTGTGGGGAAGGGTCCCTGGTTTGGGCCTTTTCCCCGGCCTCGCCTCCCAGGCTCCCTGGTGCTGCCACCTGAGAAGAGGATTCGTGGTGACTGACCTGCCCGAGCTCCTCGTCGTAGTCATCGTCCTCCTCCTCGGACTCGAGGATGTTCTCCACGATGTCCTCGAGCTCCCCCAGATGATACTGCTGGGACTCCTCAGCCTCCTGCTCTGCTGCCCGGAGGAGGCTCTGTGGCTCCCAGCCAGGCCCTCCCGGGCCCTCCCCACAAGCAAGGCCCATGTGGGCCAGGCTGGGGGCGCCAGGAGCCTCGGTGGATGCTGCCTGGCTCAGGCCTGCAGGCACAGCGGCATCTTCTCGGTCGCGAGCGGTGGCCTCTCCGGCAGTCTGGTCAGGGTCAGGCTCCGCAGCAGCTCCGTCTCCGTGGGCACACAAGGCGGCCCCGCGGGCACCGTCGCTGCCTGCGGGGCCCTGGGGGGCCCCTTCAGCGGCCAGGGCGGACTCGGCAGCAGCAGCTCCGTGGGCGCACACAGCCTGGGCGACAGCCAGACCACCGCTCTGCCCCCTGGCTCCTACCTCTCCGTGGGCCCGCTCATTCCTAGCCAGGCCCGCCTCCCACGCCTCGGTCTCCCGCACTAGCCGCAGCAGCCCCACAAACCCCGGGGGCCTCCGCTCCAGCCTCAACCTCCTCAGGTTGTTCTGGAGCACGCGGTTGGGCCGGGCTCGCATCAGCACCTGGCGGGCTCGCACCTGGTCGGCGACCGCTGGGTGGATGGCCCCCTTCTCCATGGCCATCTGCAGCAGGCCTTCCAGGCGCATCACGTAGGCAAACAGAGTCTCACGCGGCCGCTGGGAGCACGTCAGGAACTTCAGCCTCGCGGTCATCCGGGTGTCCTTGTTCCCAAACACCTGCACGAGCGCGCCCAGGCAGTCCTGCGCGGGGGTGTCGGGGTGCTCCTCCAGGAGCCCGCACAGGAGATCCAGGGCGGGCCCGCCCAAGCTCTCCACCAGCCGCCGCCTCCGCTCCCGCTCAGAGATGTAGCGCCACAGGTACAGCATGTCGTTGGCGTGGTCCAGCCAGCTCTCGAAGGACTCTTCCCCACAGCCTGGCTCTTCCCGCCCGGAGAACGGTCTCAGTTCCTGGTAGGCCATGTTTTCCAGGATCGGCTGCAGGGCCTGGCTCCACTGCTGGGCCCAGGCGCCGGACCCATCGGTCCCTCGGGCTGCGTCGAAGGCGCCTTCCTCGCCCGGCACGCCCGCCTCGCCCGCTGCACCCGCCACACTCACGACCCCCATCACCCCTGCGAAGCCCATGTCGCCCCCAGCGCCCTCCTCATCGGACACTCTGGCCGCATCCGCCGCTCCGGGGGCCCCCGCGCCCCCCGCTGCGCCCACGCCCCCTGCTTCTCCCTCAGCACCTTCGGCTCCAGAGATGCCCGCTCCTTCTTCCTCACCGGAAGCCCCTTCCTCACCGGAGAGCTCTGCCACAGGGGGGGTTCCTTTCTCATCTAACGCTTCCTCCTCGGCCGCCTCTTCTGCCTCACCCAGAACTCCAGCCTCCGCCCCAGCCTCGGCTGGGGCTCCTCCTTCACCGGCAGCTGCTCCCTCGCCCGGATCTTCTGCCTCGCCTCCCAAGCCTTCCTGCAGCGCGTCACTGTCGCTGTCGCTGCTGTCCTCCTCCAAAGCCCAGGGTGCCCGGCCAGGGCGTTTCCCCGCACCCACCACTCTGCTGGCCCACGAGACGCCCTCACTGCCATCTCTCTCCTCGCTCCCAGCCCCGCCCTCTGCACCCACGGCCACCCCCTCGCCTTCACCAGCTCCTCCCCGGACCCCGGGGCCTCCCTCGCCTCCTTCCTCCTCTCCGCTCTCTTGGCTCTCAGGCCCGGATCCCGCCTCCTCCCCCGATCCTCCTTCACTCCCAGAGCCTTCCTCATCCGCAGAGCCTTCCTCGCCCCCGGAGGCCCCACAGCGGCCATCTCCTTCATCCTCCTCACCACGGACGCCTTTCCTGGCCCCAGCTCCTCGTCCCACAACCTGGGGAGCTTTCTGGCCTTCGGTTCTCTCCCCGCCTGCCGCCCCTTCCTCGCCCCCACCACCGGCCTTGCCCCCTGCTCCTTCACCGGGCTCTGCTTCCGGGCCTCCAGCTCCGTCCTCACTCCCAGATTCTTCTCCGTCCCCATCTCCCTCCTCGCCCTCGCCTCCAGTTTCTTCGCCCGCGGTCCCCATCCCTTCCTCGTCCCCAGACCTTTCCTCCCCGCCACCCGTTTCCTCAACTTCGCTTCCGTCGTCCTCCTCAGATCCTTCCTCGCCTCCACTGCCGTCCTCCTCCCCGGATCCTCCCTCACTGCCGTCCTCCTCGCCGGACCCGTCCTCGCCTCCATCGCCGCTCCCGTCCTCCTCCCGGGATCCTCCCTCACCTTCACCGCTTCCGTCCTCCTCCCCGGACCCGTCCTCGCCTTCCTCGCTTCTGTCCTCCTCTCCGGACCCGTCCTCGCTCCCACCTCCTTCCTCACCGTCCTCCTCGCCGCCAGCTCCATCTCGGCCTGCGGCTCCGTCCTCACTCCAAGACGACGTCTCCTCACTCCCGGATCCTTCCTCATCTCCATCTCCTTTCTCGTCCCCGGTCCCTTCCTGGCCCTCAGCTCCTCCTTTGCCCTTAGCAGCTTCCTTTCCCCCTGGTCCCTCCTTGTCTCCATCTTGGGCCTCAGCTTCAGCCCCTTCCTCACCTCCCGCACCTGCCGCCGCCACCATCGCTGCCGCCGCCGTGCCTTCTGGTCCCTTCTCGGATGCCACTCTCTCCTCATCCCCAGCTCCCTTCTCTGCTCCAAACTCCTTAAGCCCCCCAGCTACTTCCTCCCCCGCGGCTCCTTTCTCATCCCCGGCTCCTTGCCCCCCAGCGGCGACCCCCCCCACGGGACCGCCTGCCACGCGGGCCATTCCTTTGTCGCCTAAGGGGACCCAGCCCACGTCTCCCGCCTCCTCAGACGCGCCTTCCTCACCCACTACCGCCGCCGCCCCAGATGCCCCGTGCCCCTCGGGCAATGCGCCACCGGGGCTGTCCTGGGCCTCGGCCTCCCGGGCGTGCGGCAGGAAGGCCACAGGCCACAGAGCCCCGCTGCCTGCTATGGCTTGGGGGATCAGATTTCGGTTTAAACGCTCAGCAAACTCCACCAAAGCCACCCTGGTGCCCAGCTCCTTTCTGAAGGCCCTGCAGAGCACCCGGTAGCTGCCCAGAGGCTGCAGGGAAGCCTGCACCGCCTCCTCGAATTCACCCTCCTGGCACTCCTCGGGAATGTCCAGGATGAGCAGCGAGCGCCGGGTGTCGGCGCCCACCGACTGGCACCACTCCTTCAGCATCTCCAGCACCTTAGCAGTGGGCGTGGGGGGCGGAGGCATGGTGGGAGGGGGGCGGGAGCTCACTGTGCGGGTCTCTCGGGTGCCCTGGGGGTGCAAAGGGGAGGAAGGCCTGGTTGGAGCCAGACAGCTCAGAACCAGCCCCTGCCACCCTTCTCCAAGCCCATCGCCACGAGCTCCTGCTCCCCTGTCTCGGCTGGCTGCTTCTGCTTTGCAGGAAGCTTTCTCATAGCGAGGTAAAGCTGCTGACGAGATACGGGGCTAGCTGCACTCGGTTCTATCCAGTGGCAGTTGGCTTCGTGGTGACCCCTCTGCACCCACCCTCAAGAAATGCGCCAGCTCCTACATTTTCAAAAGCGTTGCTCTCTCTTCAGGGTGTGTCTGACCTGCAACCAGGTCCCCGCTCATTCCTGATATGCTACTGCCACTCACTGCTTGCCCTCTCTGGTCTCACTATCCGTGGTGTTGCAAACCTTGTACCCTCTGCAAAGAACCGACTTCCCCTTCTGCACAGACTCCTACGGAGGATGGAACCCAAAGCCTCATGCTGGTTACGCTTACTTGCTCACTGGTCCACCGCGCTTCTGACTTCTGCTGGGGAACTGCGGACCGGGTGTCTCACAAACGGCTGCCCGGCGAGGCCCGGGCAGCTGGGAGCGGGTTGGTGCCTGGGTCAAGTTGGAAACCGCCTGCCAAGTTCTCCTGACGCTTTCCTCTTTGACCTGTGGGATGGCAAATACGTACACCTGTTATCCTTCTTCATTTCAAGGGCAATTTCACGCCGACCCTCTCTAGGGTCGAGTAGAAATGCCATGCGCTTACATTTCAGGCAAACATTTTCAGCCCCAAAAGTTGCCCAGGTGTTTGTGGGCTGAAGCTAGGCTCCAGCCTCTTCAGCTGCTACCGGTGCCATGGTCACTGGAAGTGAGTACGCAGGGACAATGCCCACTGCCTCACTTTCCTCTACGTACACGCCTTCCCTGCAGCACTTCAGGAACAGTAGCTGGAGGTGCAAGCAGCCACAGGACATGGTCATCTCCTCTTCTGCCGACCGGACCAGGTGGACCAGCCAGGCATTGAAGGCCTCACCCCCCAACTAAGTAGCAAGGCCTACCCTCCCATCTCACCTCTAGGCGCCCCCCCTCCCCGCCTTCTTGCTGAAGGGCCTGGCGGTGCCCTGCCCACTGGGTGGACTGGGTCTCTGCCTGAGACTCCAGTCACAGGAGGTGCCCAGCCTCGTGGAACGGTAAGCTTCAAGGACACTGGATGAGCCTGGGGTGCAAAGACTTTGGACAACCTTGGCCTTCCTGGCTCTGCCCAGCTCACCAGCCAGGAAGCCTTTCCCTGTGGCCAGCTCAGAGTCTGCCTATTGCTGTCCCTCCTTTCCACATCCGTGACGTGAGCCTCTCCAAAGTAGTCCTTCCTGTTGGCTTGTCAAGGCCCCCATCACTTAAGGAGGTGGGCTTCCCGTCAGAGTCCCCGTCCCAAGGGGCGTCTGGTCCGAGGCCTCCCCTTGCTGACTCCATGCCCCTAGGCACTGGAAGAATCCTAGTAGACCCGAAGGCCGTGCTCCCCGAAGTAGTGAGGGAGGGGCTGCAGGTGTGGAGACCTTACTTGTGGGGGTCCAATGTCGCCCAAGTACAACCCACTTGCCCTGACGCTAAACCCTGTTTCGGCCCTGCTCCCCTCACCCAACCCCCAGATCATATACCAGGCTCTGCATGGCCTGCAAACTTCCTCACCGACTGAGACCCAGGCTGCGCGCGGCCTACAAACCTCACGGCCTGAGCTCCTCATGACCTGAGACCCAGGATCCGTGATTCCCACAAACCTCCTCAAACCCCAACCCCCAGGCTCCAAGGCCGGAAAACCTCTTCAAATTTTTGAGCCCGGCCTCCAAAAGGCCCGCTAACCGCTGCGGCTCTACTCCCGCGCTGCGGAGCATCCATTGCCATAGGCCGACTGGCCGTCACGGGCCCCGGTAGCCCCACCTCCCGCCCCGGCCCGGCCTTGGCCGCGGCCTCACGCGGCTGCCCAGCCTGGGCTCTGCGGCTCCCACCCCGCACTAGGCCCCGGGCCGG
>NW_012267425.1:1797525-1844358 GCF_000151885.1 Dipodomys ordii | reverse complement strand
CTCGGCCCCAGGAGAGGTAAGGGCTTGGCGCTCCCGCCTCCAGCGCCGAGCCGCCAGCACACAGCCACAGGCTGGCTCCCGTCTGCGTCTGCGGGACAGACGCACATCCCCAGGATGCTTATGTCTGGCTTCCCTCCCATGACACCTGCCAACCCGAGAACTTGGACACGGGCAGCACAGGAACCCCACAACGTGTCGGCTCTCACCCACTTTGCCACTGCCCTCTCCACTGCGCTTCCCCACTGCAAGCACCTAGCCTAGTCACTACTACCGCCACTCCTTTGCTTTGAGCACTTTACATTGATCTTCCCAGTTCCTCAGCCTGCCCTTGGACTGCACCGTCATTCTGCCTCCTCTTACCACCACCACCCTCGCCGATTCAAGCCGGATCTCTGGGCGTCTTCCTTGTTGCATCCACACTGACAACCTCTGCCTTTTAATTGCAGTTTTTCGGCCAGTGCACTTTATTGCACTCAAGGCAGTAGATTCAGTCTTACAGCTCTCACCTAGCACCCATACACAAATCCAGGCTTAGTTTTCCATGTCTAGCACAACATACACATTAGACTTCATTATGACTGCCATTATTATTATTACCTGTAGTTAGTTGTGTCAAGGACTTTCAACTGCACATATCAATTTCCAGTACATTGCATCGTGATCAATGTCACAGGTTTATGAAGTGAAAGTAAGGAGACAGTAGAGCTCCAAGGCCTGGAGGGAGAATGGGTTCTGGGACAACTTCGGGCTGATAGGACTTGAGGAGAGGGTCAGCAGGTACCTCCCGCAGGAGGGGTCCTGCAAGATTGACAGTTTTGACTGGCAGGTGGGGGTTATGTGACGGCTTTTCAACTGCTCAGGGCCAACCCACAAAGCATTCAGTAGTAATGATGCAAATGATATGCGGGGCAGAAACATGAAGCCTTGATTTGGGGTTTCTCCAGAAAGTGTTGCAGCCCTCTCCTCCTAGGTGTGGATCTTGGTGACACAGTCGACATCCCTGGAGGGAACATGCAGGTGATGAGGAGGTGACACCCATTGGGCAACCTCAGAACCAGGCACATACAACTTTATGCAAGCCTTGGGGCAGGCTTTTGGAGGTGACCTTGGAATGTTCCTGTAGGCAGGGGTGGACTCCTGAGCCAGGCTCACGGGTGGCCCTCAAAACCATGGACCCTGTTTGATCCTCCTTTGTGCCACAGAGACTCATCCCCGCTTTGGCCCATCCATCGTCCGTGCTCTAGTTGATCATATGATATATATCTCATACACGGGAGAAACCCTACAGTGAACATTATCACAGTTTTTGCATCGCCATGTGTACCACCAGTACGTATCTGGTGAGCAAATAGAAGTTCTGTAGGACTTTCCCACGTAGGTCCTTTTTCTGCTGTCCTTCATTCCTGCACAAGGTCAAGGTTGTTCCCTTCTTCTGGCTTAGGTCGGGACACTTCCTTTAACACTTCCTTTGGCACACAGTTCACGGCATGAGTTCACCAGCCTTCTGTGTGTCTCAAAGTGGCCTTATTGTGCCTTCGTTCTTGGTGAATGTTTGCCGTGGAGGTAGAAATAGACTTGCGTGATAAACATTTCTCCCCTTCCTCCCAAAAGTAAAGATGCTCTTCCCCTGTCTCCTGGCTCCCATTGTCTCCGTTGAGAACTCAGGAGATCTTCTTCCTTGTGTGCCATGCTTCATGTAGCTGTGCCTTCCATAGAGCATTTCCCCTTCTCCTTTTCTTTGCCTTATTCTGACTGCTGGCTAAACTGCGTATGGTTCTACCTCATATTCAACTTCCTGGGGGTCCACTGAGCTTTTAGAATCCATATGTTCTGTTTCTCTTTCACTCTCTCTGTCTGGAATCTTCAGGCGTTGTTTCTTCATGAAGTTTTTTCTCCTCCTCGCTGGTTCCTCCAGCAATTCCATATGAATATTAGACATGTTTTGCCATGCTCCTGCCATCCACTGAGGCTCTCTGATCTCTCTGTTCCTTCTTCAGGTCTTGTTGTCCCCTCCTTTCCACAGAATGGATCGAGTTGACTTACCTCTCCTCCTCCAGTTCTGTATGCTCGTGACTGTGACCCATAGTCTCTTACTGTGACCATGCAGTGAAGCCACAATCCCAGCACTTCAGAGAGAGTCTGAGGCCAGAGGATTGCCAGCTTGGAGCCACCCTGCTTTACGTAATCAACTCTGGTCCCGCCCAGGTTACACAGAGAGACCCTGGGCCACAAAAGCACCATAGACTGAAAACGTTGTGTAATGAACTTTTTACTTCAGATATCTTTATCATCTTCAGTTGTGGATGTATAACTCATTCTTTTCTCTGCTTTCTTTTTCTCATCTGAAATTTCTTTTCCATACAACTTCATTACAAGCCTGTTTTATGTTCTTAGGCATATTTGAAAACATTGTAATGTCATCTCAAGGTCATTTCCTTCCACTGTTTAAAGGAAGAAAAAACACCTCAGATCTTTTCTTTGTTTCCTTAGTAACTTATTTTCTTCTTCCTCCCTTCATCTGGTACTTGAGCATTCTATCGTGGTATGACCAGTAATGTGTCCTAGTGCCTTTCCTATTTCCTGGTCTCTGCTACCTGTCTCCACAGAGGTTTTGTTGCTGCTGCTACTGCTGCTGCTTTCCTCCTACTTGTTGGATCCAGTAAATACAGTCACCAACCCGGTTTCTCTTGTGTTTGACATCAGCGGAAGCCCTCACTCGGTTCATTTTTTGGAGCCTATGCTGTGCATTCAAGCTCTGGGGCCAATCAAGAGTTTTGCAGAGGGTTTCCCGTATACACCTCATTTGGGGATCCTTTTCTGTGTGTGCCCCTTTCAGGATCACCTCTCTTTGCTTTCTCTTAGCTGTGCTCACCCCAAAGTCTGCCTCTGGGTTTAAGCCACCCAGCACGGCACCCTCTGAATCCCACTCGTGCATACACTTACGTAAATAAGCCCCTCGCCTGTGCTACTTCCATCCTTGGACCTTGCATTCTTCCATGGCTCCTGCCTCCCGTTGCTTAGTCTCTTGTGCTGTTAGGAGGTTTTGCTACTCATCTTCTGCCCGGGATTCATAGTTCTTACGTGCTGGAGAGTGCATCTGTCAGGGGCTACCCCACCACGGCTGAAACAAAGCCTGACTTATGTTGGACAAGGTCACTTGGGCATGCACACTTGCAAGAGCCCCCTACCTGACCCTCCCTTGGTTTCAATATAGTGTCCCTCTCCAGCCCTTCTTCTCATAGCATCTGACGCATCATTAGCACAACTTTCTGAAAACCTGATTTTAAAACTAGGCTCACAAGTTTTTGGTTTTGGGCCAGTTGTGGGGCTTGAACTCTGGGCCTGGGCGCTGTCCCTCAGCTCTTCAGCTCAAGGTGAGACACAGTGCCACTTCAGTTCTCTGGTCTTTTATGGAGATAAGAATTTCACGGACTTTCCTGCCCAGGCTGGCTTTGAACGGCGATCCTCCTATCTCAGCCTCTTGAGTAGCTAGGATTACAGGCCTGAACCACCAGCACCTGGTCCCCCAAATTTGTTGACAATTCTCCTTTGAAGGACTGTAGCTTCAGTTTCTCACCCCGGGTGTGTTGGCTTAGGCTTTGTAACGCCACTCACTGCTAACCCTGGTAACACAAACCCCATCCATGCTTAACATTCATGGATTACCCAATTTGTTGATATCCCTAACTGTGATCAACTTTAAGTAGACACCCATTTTGTTGTGGAATTTAACCTGTTGATAACTGCTATGAATACTCTAAAGTGGAACCGTCCACACAATTCCGGTCTTCAGCGGCTGCATCTTACCAGACTTGCACGTTCGGGGACTTGTGCCCAGGTTGATGTTTATGACAAAAGTGCTTTAAAATCATGATATGTTTGAAAGTGGTCACTCAAACACACGTGGATTTGTCACCATCACATTTTATTTCACAGATGTCTCCTTGGCTTTTCTTGTGGGAAACTGATCGGGTATGCTAAATGGATGTGTGAAGGCTAATCAGCGGACTTTGCCATTTTTTCATGAGATATTCCCGTAGCCTGGGACACAGTCATCACAGTATGATGGAGCAGGAAGAGGTGGTGCTAGGCTTAAACACGTGGAGTGCCATCCTAACCCCATGCTAGGTGGGATGTGAGTGAAAGAGGGACGTATCCCTGGTTTCTGGCCTTTGACATGTGCGCATGGGGGTTCCATTTACTGCGACTGAACAGTCAGGATGAGGACAAGTCCTGGTATGCAACCATGAGTGTAGTTTGCGGTATGTTTATTGGAAGCATCCGAGGGATAATGTGAAGAGGTCAGCTGAATTCAGGAGGCAGGAACTCCAGGGATGGATCTGGGCTAGGAACAGAAAAGGGACATCGTTAAAGCTCCAAGTGGTTCAAAGATGGGCTCATTCCTGGACATGCCTCACTTGTCCTTCCTCTCCAAGCATGGACACAAGCCAGGAAATAAGGGGAGTATGGTCAGGCCAACGCCAAATCAGACTCAGGCTGAGCAGCTGTCCTGGGCCATTGGCAGGTCCTTCTCCCAGGAAGTCTTGGCAAGTCTGGATGGTTCTCCAGGTCCTCACCATGGTCATCTTCCTGCCTGTGGGCACTGTCACCTTAAGGGATGCCTGGTGACCGAGCACTGCTGGTTCCCTTCCCACAGCCATTCCTCCCTTCTTTCTTTCTAAGAGGACCCCCAATTCTATCCCCAATGCCAGAATCAATTGGGCCAAGCACAGCTGCACACAATGGCTGTGCCACAACTGTCAGTGACCAGCACAACTGTTGAACAAATAACCCAGTGGCACTGAAGTGAACAGTTCTGTTTCTCTCCACAGAAGACATGTGTCGCTTTTCTTGGGCAGAAACAAGGAAGCATGGGGCCCTAGTTGACACTGAAAGACACTCTCAGGCAGGCAGGTGCAGCATAAACTCAGAGCCAAGAGTGGAAGATGGTTCAGTGTGGGCTACAGACCTGGCTCAGGTGACATAGTGCTTGCCTATCAAGTGCAAAGGCCCAGTATTGTGAACAAAATAAACTGAATAAGAGGTTAGGTTGATAGTCCACGACTTCGAGGCATGTAGAGTGGGGGTGCACTACAAGGACTGTTGGGAACACACGGAGAGGATCAGTAAAGCAAGGTGCTGTTGTCATACTCCCATGAATGGGCTCCATATTGCATAAATGTAGGGTAAATAGCAGGAGTGACCCTGCTTGGAAGGTTCCCGGTAGCCATGGTGAGGTGTTACAGCAGTGTCATTTTTGGGTCTCCTCTGCAAAATTTAGGCACCATTGGTGCAGCCTTAGGTCCTGGAAAGTTGCAGTTTGGCCAGGATGTGGACAGTCACTTCCTGGTTGTGATGCCATCTGACTTCCAAGTCCACTCCTTCTGAATGCAAAGATGGCATGTGAGCGGTAAAGATTTTTCTCTCTTGGGCAAGGAAGATGTTACTACCTCCTGGCACCCACACCTGACACTATTGCCCTCTATTTGCCTCAAGAACTCCCTGAAGCGGCAGAGGTCATCGGGCTTGATGTCTGGCCCCACATAAAACCCAACAGCTTCCATCTTATACACTGTTTGGCACTCTGCCCCTTTTGCAGTGTCAAGGAGAAGCTTGCGTGTGCTGGGGCAGGGCCAGGTGTAACACGGCCCATTGCTCCCCTCTCAGAGCCACTGTCTCGGAAGAAAGACAATGTGGCACACTCTGCTCCTCTGACGGTGTGCTACTTCCTAGCAGGAATGAAGTGGGAAGGGGCTTCACAGAATCTACTTTTTCCAGGCCAGCAACTTAGCCTGTCTCTACACAAGCTCACCTTCCTGCCTGTCACCTCAGAAAGTGCCCTGGGCTGAGAAACCACTGTGGAAGATTTGCACATCCTTCTCTTACACCACCTTTCTGCTCATCCAGGCCCGCAGAGCATGCCAGCTGGCCTCCCAGGAGCTGCCACCTGACTGTTGTCTCACCGCCAAGGCATCCCACAGTGTCCTTTAGCCTAGCCTCACCCACGAACTCAGACCCTCTCTAGGGCTCCTTAACTTTCCATGAAGGGGTGGCTTCACTCAGGACCCCTTACCCAGGTCTCTTGTCACTAGACGCCATGGGTGTATGCTTTAGTGGGCTATATTTGTGCTCCTGCGACTCCCAGCGGCCCAGGCGCCTCCATGAAAACTTCTTCCCCTGCTCCCTGGAAACTGCCAAGTCCAAAGGGAGAGAGTGCTTGCCAAGGTGGCCCCAGGCCCCATCCACTTACTAAATGATGTCGGTACAAAGCCCTGTGTCACCGCTCTTGGCCCTGGAGGGCCTAGGTTCACCCTGGCTCCTTTCATATGTGTGCAAGTGAACACAAATAGGATTTGCTCTCTCCTTTCTGGAGGACAGAAGCTGAAGTGATGGTGTGAATTCCTTCAGAGGTGCTAGGGAAGGATCTTCCTGTCTTTTCTAGCAGTTTTGGGGCTCCAGACAGTCCCTGGCTTGTGGCCCCAAGATCCTAATCTCTTCCTCCTTATGCAGAGTGGCTCTTCTGTGGAGGATAGATGTCACTGGACTTCAGGCCATGTACATAATGTAGGTTGTCTTACCACTGTGTCCTTAGTTTGACTGCCTCTGCAAAGGTTCTTTTGCCACATAAGGCCACTTTCAGAGGGCATTAGGTTAGGATGTGCACCTATCTTTTGGGGAGTCACCATCCACCCCACTACACTTCAGGTGCTCAGGCCTGGGCCTATTCCACCTATGCCATGGTGTGGATGGGGGCCCTGTGTGGCATGGGAGCCATAGCTCAGGTCCTCCATGGTTCTCCTTGCCTCTGGTCCATGAAAGGGCTGGGGAATGGTGCTTGCACTTCACTCTCTATGGACTCCACTTTCTACAGCCAGAAGACCCTCGAGGGGTTGTTCAGCCTTCCCCATCACCTGGGGTAGGAAGCCTTCCTGCTGGTAGCACAGGCTTGCTAGGTCTCCTTGCTATGAGCCTAGCTAGCCCGGACTCAGGGCTACCTAAAGACTTGGAAACCCAGGTCCGTTTGTAAGGAAAGGTACAGTGAGGGGTGGGGGTGGGCAGCTCCCAGAAGCCAGGGCTGGGAGGACAGGGCTGGCAAATGTAGAGAGTATTCCTCTTAATTTTGTCGGTCATGAGGCTTGAACTCTGGACCTGGGCACTCTTCCTCAGCTCTTCAGCTCAAGGTGAGTGCTCTACCAGTCAAGCCACAGCCCCACTTCCAGTTTTCTGGTAGTTTATTGGAGATAAGAGTCTCATGGACTTTCCTACCTGGGCTGGCTTTGAACCACGATTCTCAGATCTCAGCCTCCTGAGTAGCTAGGATTATAGGCATGAGCCAGCAGCACTTGGCTTTCTTATCATTCTTGTAGTCTTTTTCATGGCTCTTTTCTTTGAAGAACTTGTAATTGTTGGCATAGAGAAGTATCTATGGTTTCCAACTTGGTTTCAGTACATGGGCAGTTATGTGCACTGTGCATATTGTGCATGTAAATGGCCACAATAAAGCCAATGGCTCACACCTGTAATCCTAGGTACTCAGGAGGCTTAGATCTGAGGAACATGGTTATCTTCAGGAAACTACTAAAATCCTGGAAGTTGAGCTATGGCTCATGTGGTAGAACACTAGCCTTGAACAAAAAAGCTCAGGAACAGGACCCAGGCCCAGAATTAAAGTCCCATTACAGGCAAAAAGAAAACCCTCCAGAACCCATTGTACAATAGTCCCCTGGAGCCCTCCATTCCCCAGCCCCACCTGCTCAAATCATTCATTTTGTAAAACTCTCTGAAAATAACAAGGCATCTGGGGACTGGCTTGCTGCTCACATAAAATAACCTGAAAGAGAAACTTTACACCTAGCAGGTTTTCAAATCTTGCACGTTCTACTTTCCTCTTTTCTCTCCATCTGTCTCTACAACACCATCTCCAAGTTCCCTTTGGGACCCCACCCCCACTTTGTGATCCTTGTTTTTCCAGATCCCAGATCATGCAAGCTTGTCCCTATTGGGAGACAGACCATGCCCTGAATACCTGATGCTAGAAATACCCCGCAATGGCTCCCATGGACCCCGGAAAAGTGGACAGATGAATAGTGGACCTAATGCCCAGAGGCCTGGCCCAAGGAAGATACCTGACCAACTATGATTCTCACTCTCTGACTCCTTCAAGGACTGTAGGATGGTGACCACTGCAACCCCAAGCCCTCTGTGCAGCCAAAATGGGAAGCGGAAGTGCCCTGGGGTACGTGGGGAGCAGAGGGAGACCAGAGGCTCCTGTGGGGCGGGTTCGGGCTGGGCTGCAGCGCTGCGCATGCTCTACGTTCCCCCCTGGCGCCCCGTTCCCACGCCGCCGCCACCCCGGCCCCGCCCGCTTCGCTCACCGCCCCATTCTGCAGCGCAGCGCCAGCAGACCGACGACAGCGGTGCTGGGCACGCTTCTTGGGCAGCACCGGAGGCAAAATACAGACGTGGCTGGCAGCCCTCATCTTCCTGGGGAGGGCGCCCCGGAGGGCTTCTCGGAGGTGGCAGCCTTGGCTTCAGGTCTGTCCAGGGGCAGAGGGGAACCGACAGTCTGGCTGCCAGAGGAGCACCATATGCAGGCAGGGATGCCTGAGAGCAGGTCACAGGCCTGTCACAGCAGGGGTACGGAAGGGCGGGTGCAGGTGGATAGGGAGTGGAAGGAAGAAGGGGGAGCAGCTGCAGCCTCCGTTGTCAGGGACGCCCTGGAAAGACGGCTATTGCGGAGAGGAGCTGCCTCTTGGGGTCGCCCCTTCTAGGGGTACCAGCGTAGAGGGGCACTGGGGTAGCTAGCTGCAGCCAGTGTTCCCCTTTGCTCTTCTGTGGTTTTCAGACATTAACCCTGGGTCTGGCACAGGATCATCACGTCGCCGATCCACTCGGTAAGTTTGGATTTTTGCATGTATAGGTGGAAGAACTCCTGGAAGGCTGGCATTGGGGGATCCCAGGATGTGTGCATGATACCAAAAATCATACTCCCATGGCTCGTACAGATGGGTGCTGTGCCTCCCAGGGTATTAAGTTGACTGGTTTCAGATGTGCTAACTGTATGCCAGGAAAGGTCAAAAGCTTATTCAAGCCAAGGAGGAGGAGGCCAGGGCTGCACGAAGGTGGGGAAGGACGAGAGGGACTGAGAAGAGCTGTGCTGAGCAGGGAAATGTGCCCAGTGCTTCCCTGCAGGACTGGTTGTGACTAGTTTAGCCCAACAAATCTCTGCCAACTACACTCTCTGGGCCAGGTTGTTGCACACATCAGGGAACAAATCGGCAAAAGTGTCTACTCTGTGGGTCTAGTTTTAGTGGCTTAGCACAAACAATAAATAGTAAATGGTTTAAAGTAGTAATTATAGATCATGTTAAAAGTTAGTAAGACCTAGAAGGGGTGAGAGAAGAGTCCAATTGCAACTTTTAAGTACTGTAGTTAAAATAGGTTTCATTTTCCAGGCAACATTTCTGCAGACTTGAAGGTGGTAAAAGAGTGAGCCATGTGCTTATGTTTTGGAACAGCATTCATGCAGAGGGAACAGCTTGTGCAAAGGCCCTGGAGCTGGTGTGGCTTGGCTCTGGGGGAGGGGAGGTACTGCTTGGAGGCCAAAATGGCTGGAACAGAGGAAGGGAGGAGAAGGTCAGGAAGGTCCATGTGGCTTTTACTCTGACATGTGCATGATCTCAAGGATTGTGAGCTCAAAAGGGCAGGATGAGACCCACCTATGTCATGAGCAGTGCGGTATGTCTGGGCCAGCCTGTGCCCCCATCAAGACAAGCGTGAAGACAGCAGATGCCTGGCAACTTCTTAGAGGGTTATCTGAAGGGTCTACTTGGGGCTAAGCTGGGGGAACACTCACGCCTGATGGTGACAGGTGACAAGGTAAGAAAACCTGGTGGGGCTAAGGAGGTAGTTGAGGTCTTGAGCTCCTGGACCTGTGAGAATGTTCCACCCCCAAGTAGCCCTGTGTGTTATTTGTGTACAGAAAAAGTCCAAATTCCCCATCCCAGAAGGCTCAGTAGGAGTTTCAAAGCTCTTCTCAGTGTATGGAGTGTTGGTTTGTCTTTTCTTTGGGAAATGCACCCCATCTAGTGGTTGTGTGCAAGATGGCGCTAAGGTGCTTTGGTTGAAGCTGGCAGACTCTCCCTTTTCTCTGCCAGGCTTTTTCTGTATGGGCAGCCAGCTCAGTCTTATCCTCCTCCTCTTGCCCCTGCCCGCACAAGCGAGGTTGCTCAGCACACTCAGTTTCACCACAATCAAGAGTCAGGGAGTCAACTGCTGGCCTAGAGGCTCAGGCCCCTTGCAGAAAGGGACTAACTCAGGAAGAAGCTAGTAGATACATAGGCTGATTGACGTTCCTGGCTTCTTACATAACACTTGGGTCTGATGGGCACTTGCCTGTGTGCCCAGTGTTGTGTTGTACAAAACCTGAGCTTTGAGACCATCCTTCAGCCTCCAGCCTGTCCTGTGCTCTGAAAGCCCACAAGCACAAAATAGTCTTGCTAGTCTGGCAGGAGGAAGCTGCTCTTCAGCTCCACCAAGCTCCTGACAGAAGCTTGCTTATGCCCACACTCCAGTGCAGTGCGACCCACCAAGGTTCCAGGGGCTAGTGTGTATGAGGAAAAGAGTTGTGCTAGCCTTTGCAGAAATTGAAATTATAGCTCACTTTCAGGGATGAGGCTTCAAGGAGAGACACTATGATGAGTAGCTGTCTAGTACAGCCAGCACCTCCACGGAGTCTTTTGCTGTTGAACTTCTTCACTGGTCTTCATTGAAAACAAAATCCTAGCCGGGTGCTGGTGGCTCACGCCTGTAATCCTAGCTACTCAGGAGGCTGAGATCTGAGGATCGAGGTCAAAACCAGCCCGGGCAGGAGAGACCGTGAGACTCCTATCTCCAATAAACCACCAGAAAATGAAAGTGGCGCTGTAGCTCAAGTGGTAGAGCGCTCGCCTTGAGCTGAAGAGCTGAGGGACAGCGCCCAGGCCCAGAGTTCAAGCCCCACGACCGACAAAAAAAAAAAAAAAACAAAATCCTGTCCATGATCTCCATTGAAAACAGAATCTTGTCCATGTGGTTTTTCTCTTAGGTGGTCACAACCAATAGCTTTTTGTACCTCAGGTCGTGGGTGAGGTGACTACAGATATTGCCCTTGTCTGCCAAGTTTTCAAAAGTGAATAGTAGCCAGGCAATAGGGTTATGGTGGGAGAAAAAAAAAACCCACAAGCTTAAACTGTTTTTCAACACCATAATTTTATCCTAAAACGCTTTCAAACTTTGATAATTCCTTCTCATGTATCTTTAGTGTTGCACCATGCCCAGTGACAGTATATGGTAATGGAATGTTTGCATAGTTGGTGAGCATAGATGACTGCAGTAACACCTTTTTTCCCTCCTTTTTTATTGCATTGAGAGTTCTAGATCAAAATTCATCATTTGGAAAGGAACAAGTCAGGGGCATTTAATAAATTCACAGTGCTGTGCAACCACCCCCTCTATGTATGTAGTTCCAGAACATTTTCACCACTCCAGGAGAAAACATGAGACAAGGGACTCATAAGCAGACCCTCCCTTTCCTCAGGCTCAGCCCTCGGCAGTCTGCTTTCTGATTATGGCTATGCCTATCTACACATGTCCTATGTGTTTATAAGATTTTTTTGTTGCTTTTGGGGCCTGAACTGTGGGCCTGGGCTCTGTCCCTCAGCTCTTCAGCTCAAGGCGAGCGCTCTACCACTTGAGCCACAGCAGCACTTCTAGATTTTTCTGCTTATGTGGTGCTGAGGATTCAAACCCAGGGCCTCATGCATGCAACGCAAGCACACTACCACTAAGCTACCTTTCTAGGCCCTTTGCTTATAAGATTTAAAGATCTTCTTGGATTGCCACTCTTCACACACTGACACAGGTATACATTAAAAGCAGAAAGAACTCTGGTACTTGCAGCTCTGGATGACAGAACACTACCACATGGGGACACACACAGGGGCTCCCTTGGGGACAGGATAACAGCAAGATGGAACTTCAGGGGTACTAATACATAGCCTGGGGATTTTCTTAATAATTGAAGGATCTTGTGGGCTCTGGGACCCAGGGTCTGTCTCTAGTTGTCTGGGATCAAGTGTCAGAGTGGGATCACAAGAAGGAAGTAATGGGAATGAGGGCTTTCAAAACTACACCCAAAAGACAGAGAAGAAGGTTTCCAGGCACAACTACAAAAGTAGGTCAAGAGAGTTCTTGTGAAATATTGTGTTGCATCATATAAATGGAATGACACAATATGTGGCCTTTTGTGTCTGTGTCTAGCTTATTTTTTACTTAGCAAAAAGTCCTCAGGTTTACCCACATTGTAGCATGTGTCAGAATTTCCTTCCTTTTTATGGCCAAAGAATGTTCCAATGTTTATATTGACCACATTTTGTTTCTCTATTTGTCTGGTTTTGGACATTTGGGCTATTTCTACCTTCCTCTAGTGTGACTCATGCTGCTATGAACACAAGTTTATAAGTGTTTGTGTGAGCACCTGATTTTAATTCTTTTGAGTGTATACCCAGGAGTGGAATTGCTAAGTTATATGGTAATTATATTTAACTCATTGAAGAATCCACAAAATACCTCTTCCCCCCATTTTTAATTGGGAACACTGGTTCGTTAGTCAGCTTCCTGTTACTATAAGCAAATGTCTGATGCTGTGCCCCAGGTGCCAAAGATAAAGAGGGAAGTGCCAAGCACTTTTGCTGAGATTCCCATGGGAATGGGCAGTGGTGCCCCAGGTACTTCAACTTGCTTTGTTCCCAGGCCTGTTCCCAGGAGCAAACAGCTCAGTCCTCTACCCTCCCCCAAGGCTAACCCACACTTCCCTGGCTAGGTGAACCTTCTCAATGAGCTCCGTTGCCACTCAGCCCTAAAAATAAAAAATAAAACAAAATAAACCCTGCCTCCCACACTACTGCCTAGCTTCAATGGATGGATGCTGGGACCACTAGGGATGTTGCTGCTCTGTGTTATAGTGTGTCTCTCATCAGCATGGTGGGATGAGGCTCTGAGCCTATCCCAGACACCAAGCCAGTGCCAGAGAAGGTGTGCCCTGTGTGCTTAGAGATGTGGCACTGCTCCCAGGCTGGGACATATCCCAGAGAAAGAACTCTGGAATCTTGCTGTCTGTAACTCTGTCACTGTGACTAGCAACCAGGTTATCCCAGTCAAAGGTGGCTGCTTACATGGGGTGTGGGGGAAGGGAATGCAGCTGTACAAGAGAGATGGGCTTGGGTCTACATTGCTGTCCTCTCTATGTTCCAGAGTTACCCAAGTCTCTACCACCATGACCCCATTTGGGGTTATAAAAGTCCAAAAGATGGAAAAGAGCAGGCCCTGGCCTCAGCCATAGCAGGTTCCTCCAGCCCTAGACCCAAGATCAGGTCCCTCCCTCTCTGCCTTGTCTTTGTTACCAATTATAGACTGTTTTGTTCCTACCACTCACAGATTTCTCTACACTGACTTTTGGAGAGGTGCTGGTCACTTGGGGCTGGAACTCCCAATATATTACATGCACAGAATTTTTGTCTGTGGAGACAATTAAGTTATGCAAATTCAATGACAAGTATTTAATGTCAATTTACTATAAGGTATTTTATATAGGCACCTCCCTTCAGTTTCTACCATCCAGACACACCAGTGTGAGGCAGATTTAGTTTTGTCTAGATTGCTCTGACTTCTAAGATTTTAAGATATCTTTGATACTTTTTAGAGGAAAAAGTTTCCCATACAAAAATGAAATGCCTTAGATAATGGATTTATGAAAGAAAGGGGTTTTTGGCTCTCAGATTTGGATAGAGTAAAACCATGCACCTGGTCACATGGAAGCAAAGAAAAAAAATAAAAGGAAGAACCTAAGAATCCCACTGTCTCCTCTGAGAGCACACCCCAATGACCTAAAAACCTCCTACTAAATCCCACTTCTTAAAGGTCCCATCATCTCCCAATGCCACCTGCCCCTAGGACTGAGCCTCCAACACTTGGGCCTTTGAGGTGTGGGAGGGAGGGTATCATTTACAATAAAAACACTTCAGTAGCACTGTGCAGTATACACATGGGCAGAAAGAACAGTCTACTGAATCTCAGGTATCTTGTCTCCTAGGTTTAGTAGCAGCCACCAATCTTGCCTTATTTGTTTCATTCTTTCTAGTGTTTGGTTTCAGAAATGTTTTAAAGTAAGTTGCTTTGCTAATTCTTCTTCAAATGATTCCACATGCATTCCTAAAGTAGATACTTTCTTCTATGACCTAGTGTCGTTATCTACCCAACGCATGAGCACTAACAATCCCCGACTAGCTTCTGATGGTCCACTACATAGCTATGGCTCTTCCATCATCCCTAGTGCCTTTGATGACTCTTTAATTTGTGCCATCATCTTACCTTTGTTTAGCTTGAGTGCTTGGCTCCTTAAATCTCTTTGCACTTAGAAGGGTCTTCCTCTCCAGCCTCCTTTTTACCCCTGACACTGACTTTCGAGGAAAGTGCCCTGGGGTCCTCTGAATATTGGACATCAAGTACAATGGCCATATTAGGATGCAGTCAAATGGCTTAGGCAGGAGTCCTCCGCCTCTGCATTCCAGCAGCAGGTCTGTTGCTGCTGCACAGTAATGTTGGATTTCTCTCTTAAGAGCAGCAACCACTGGATGACATTTGATGTTTGATATATCAGTCTCTTACAGTTTTCACCTAATACTTCCAGCATAGCTTCCACCTTTAGAGCTCCTTTTGCTGATTAATATAAATGTCTTCAGAAATAGGACTTTCATTTTTGGCTGATGTTGATTGACAGTTTATCAGAGATGGAAAGGGATTTGGGGCCAATTTAAATGTCAGTTGAATACCATGGCTGTCTTTGTGCTCCTGGGAATCGGTCCCCTCTTCCACTCCTGTGGCACAAACTACATCTACCCATAAAAGTTCTCTTTACCCACTCCTCCTACTAGCTACTGCCCAGTTTCTATACTCTTCTGTCCAAGACCTTCATATTGATCATTTCAAGTTAAATAGAAATAACTTTTTAAAAACTTTTTTTGGGGAGGTCCGGTCATGGGGCCTGAACTCTGGGCCTGGGCGCTGTCCCTCAGCTCTTCAGCTCAAGGCTAGTTCTCTACCACTTGAGCCACAGCACCACTTCCGATTTTTTTCTTTTTGCTTATGTGGTGCTGAGGAATCGAACCCAGGGCCTCATACATGCAAGGCAAGCGCTCTACCACTGAGCCACCTTCCCAGCCCAAAACTTTTGTTATTATAAAGGTGATGTACAAAGGAGTTACATTTGCTTAAATATGATAAAGAGAACATTTTTGAGCCAGGTACTGGTGGCTCCCACCTGTAGTCCAACTACTTAGGAGACTGAGATCTGAGGATCATGGTTCAAAGCCAGGCTAAGCATGAAAAACTGTGAGACTCTTATCTCCAATTAAGCACCAGAAAACTAGAAGTAGAGCTCAAAGTGGTAGAGTGCTAGACTTGAGTGAAAAAGCTCAGGGACAGCACTCAGGCCCTGAGCTCAAGCCCCATGACTGACAAAAAAGGAAAAAAGAAATAACATTTTGGGGGTGAATGTTCTTTTACATTGTTTTCTAGCATTGGGAAGTGATGTAGAGAAATCTGAAGCCAATGTGATTTGTGTTCACTTTGTCAGTTCCACACTTTTCTCTGCCCGACTCCCTGACTTACTTGGATTCCTTATCTTTGCTCATTCTCTCAGTTCTCAGCAGCATGCACATAAGCTTGGGCCTGCTGAGGGCTAGGAGACGTATCCTTAGCCCACTACTGTCTTTTTCCACTTGCAACCTTTAGCTTTCAGCCTGGAATTACTCCTTCAGAGAGCCTCTTCCTGCTCCCCTGAGTTTCCCCTTCACGTACTTCTCTTTCTGTTCACTACAAGTCTCAATTTTCAGATGAAGATTCTACCTTGCTTGTGGAGTTTTCTGTATGAACTCAGAACCAAGGGGAAAAAGAATCAACAATGGAGCTTCTGAGGATGTTGGAATCAGAGATGCTTGGCAGAATGGAAAGAGAGTGGAGAAAAGAAGGAAACAAGGGGAAAAGAATAGGTGGTCAAGCTGGCCCCCAGCATAAGAAGTGGGCATAAGATCCCTGGCTCAAGACTCACTGAATGAGAGAGATGAGCCACTAGAATCCCAGATTGGGAATATTTTGGGAACTGTACTGTGCCCCCCCTCGTCCCAATCTACCTGTGAAGGTTCCCTTATTTGGAAATAGGGTCTTTGAAGATGTCATCAAGGCAAGATGGGATGATACTGAAGTAGGGCAGGCCCTAATCTCATTACTGGTGACCTTACCAGATAAAGGATTGTTGGAAGCAGACACACCAAAGAAAGATAGGCATGGGAAGATGCAAGCAGAGGATGCAGTGATGCATCTGCAAACCAAGGAGTACTCATGGCCACCAGAAGTTGGAAGAGGTGAGGAGGGAGTCTTCAGAGGGAGGGAGGCTGACTCTGCCAGCACCTATAGCTCAGGCTTCTGCCCTCCAGAACTGGTAGATAAGATATATTGCAGTTTACATGCATGCGTGCATGTGCACGTGTGCACGCGTGTGCACACACACACACACACACACACACACAGTGTATGTTACAGCATCCCTAGGAATGTATGCCAAAGTTGTGATGGTCAAAAGCCTCAGTGCCTCTTGCTGCAAGCAGTGGTCATAGGCAGTGGGGTGTCAGGGCATTGAGTCCACTGACCTCTCAAGAAAAGGCCACTCCCTCTTGCCCTGTTTCCTGTCGCTCTCACATACACCACAGCCCAGCCTTGCTTGGCACCATCTGATTAGAAAAAGTTGGTTTTTCAGCACCACTTCCAGTTTTTCTAGTGATTTGTTGGAGATAAGAGTCTCACAGACTTTCCTGCCCAGGCTGGCTTTGGACCGTGATCCTCAGATCTCAGCCTCCTGAGTAGCTAGGGTGACAGGCATGAGCCAATGGCACCCGGCTAAGAAAAAGTTTTGAAACTTGGCTTCTTGGTATCCAGTAGCCACTCCAGGCTGGCCTGGTCTTACCTGGACCCTTTATATTTCCCGTAGCCTCTTGACGGTGACGTAGCAGGACCCTGGCAATGGCAGCCAGTCTCCTGAGAGAAAGATCCAAGGTGAGTGAGTGTTCCTCCCTCAAAGCCTCAATATCTCCCTTTAGCAGGCTCTCTTGTCCCTCCCCACAGACCTGGGACTCTCCAACCTGGGGGAGAGCTCCAAGTCAATATGCCCCTTTCCTGGCTTCCGCATGCTGGCTATACAACTTCCATCAGCTGCTCTTCTCAGAGAGTGCTGCTTGTGACTGAGACTATGAAGTTACCCAACTATCCCAAATCAGGGACACTCCCATATTATATTGATGCTAGCTTACCCTGGAACCCAGGAACTTGAATTCCCAACAGGAACAGAATTGCTTATTACAGGTGCCAGTATCTTTTGAGGATGTGTCTGTGTACTTCACCAAGACAGAATGGAAGCTTCTGGACCTTAAACAAAGGATCTTGTACAAGCAGGTGATGCTGGAGAACTATAGCCACTTTGTATCACTGGGTAAGTGACCTTGCCCCCCCCCATGCACTCATTCCCACCACTCCATATACATTCTGTTTATTTCTGAAATTTCTTGTTTGTTGGTTACTATGAGTGCAAAAGCAAATGCATTTCTCCATTAGACCACTAATCTGTTGTGGGTTACCTATGGCCTCAGTAGGACTTTATAATTAAATCATTTGGACCTGAAAAGATATTCAGTAAACATATGAGCAAGTGAATTTCAATAATCTATCATGAGGCTAATTTGGTAGCTCAGTGTGTCATCTGCTGTAGCAGAGCTCAGGCTTCCCAGGCACCTTTCCAGGCACTACTGAGAGTGGCTAATACATAGACGTTTTTCCCCCAACACACTTCACTGCCTTAGGGCTGGAGGGGGTATTTGAGACAGAGCCTCCTTTCCACTCTTCAGACTTAACCTCTATAATTTTTACCCCATCGGAGAGACTAGCTACTTTCCCTCGGTTTTTTCTAACCTTTACCAGACAGGGGATGTCTCTTTCCAGGAAGACTTCTAGTTTCCTTGGTTGAACTTGGTGGTAAACCAGTATTTCCATTTTCTTTGTTGTTGTTGTTTTTGTTGTTGCGAGACAGGGACTCAAACTTAGTACCTGACACATTGCTCATTTGCTGGTGTGCTACTGAGCCCTGCCTCCAACCTCTACAAAGATAATGGTTATTTCTTTTTCTTTTTACACCTTTTTATCTTGCATCCATCCTTGGCTTGAACTCAGGGCCTGGATGCTGTCTCTGAGATTTTGTGCTCAAGTCTACGGCTCTACCACTTGAACCACAGCTCCATTTCCAATGTTTCCATTTTCTTTCTCTTTATTTTTCTGTTGGCTGTGGGGCTTGAACTCTGGGCCTGTTCACTGTCCCTGAGCTGTTTTGCTCAAGGCTAGGGCTCTACCACTTGAGCCACAGGTCCACTTCCAGGTTTATATTTTCTTTTTCTTGTTTTTTTTTTTGTCAGCCATGGGGCTTGAACTCAGAGCCTGGGCTCTGTCCCTGGGCTCTTTTGCTCAAGGCAAGTGCCCTAACACTCTGAGCCACAGCTCCATTTCTGGTTTTCTGGCGGTTCATTGGAGATAAGAGTCTAATAGACTTTCCTTCCCAGGCTGGCTTTGGAACTCGATCCTTGGATCCCAGCTTCCCGAATAGCTAGGATTACATACAGGTGTGAGCCATCTATGCCCGGCTCAGTGTTTCCATTTTCAAAGTGCATCACTGTACTTTGAACTAGACCCACCCAGTGACACTATGTTAGCTGAAGATACTAAAGCTGGGCTGCCTTCAGGAATGACTCTGCTGCTAGAGTGGTGCTGATCTGCTTCATTTCCATGAACAGGACTTGCCTTTCCCAAGCCTTGCCTGGTGGCCTATCTGGAGCAAGGGGAGGGGGCCTGGGTACCAGCCCTCCACAGAGAAGGAGCAGCGGAATCACAGGCAGGTGAGTGAGAACCTCTCAGCTTGCTTGCCTGAATCAAGGGGAAAGAAAGAGTAGAGTCCACAGAAGGATGGTGTAGGCTGGAACATACTGGAAGGGATATTTTTCTTTAGTGGCACCCATCCGTTTGCCCTGGTGCCTGCTGGAAGAATGGAGTTCCTCTGGGCTGCTGTGTAATGCCAGCACCTCCTTCTTTGTCTTTTGCTCTCCTATCTGAGGGAGGAAAACTTTTCTGTTTTGGGGTCATCTTGCTCCTCCCGCCACATTCCCTTGTTTAATAATGGAGCTCCAAGGAGTGATGGCACTGCTTGGTGTTCTTTTTTCTTTTCATTTTTTTGTGAACATACTGTACAGAGGGGTTACAATTACATGGGCAAGATAATGAGTACATTTCTTATCAAGCATTGTAGCCTCCTCCTTTGTTTCCCTTGCTTGGTGTTCTTTGTCTTTGCAGGCGATGGGGTCCAGAAAAAGACGTCGGTTTCAAAGCCCAGACATTGTGCACAAGGAGTGCCAGGAAGCCAGGAGGCGAGGTCGCCAGACAGATCGGGATCATTGTCCCCGAGAAGTCTCCTTGAGTCCCTGAAGAACCCTGCTCTACAGCGCCTCAAGTGCGCGGAGAAGCGATACCTGTGTCAGCAGTGCGGGAAGTCGTTCAGCCGCAGCTCCAACCTGATCAAACACCGCATCATCCACAGCGGTGAGAAGCCCTACGCCTGCCGCCAGTGCGGGAAGCTGTTCCGGCGCAGCTTCGCGCTGCTGGAGCACCAGCGCATCCACAGCGGCGAGAAACCCTTCGCGTGCAGCGAGTGTGGCAAGACGTTCACGCGCAGCTCCAACCTCATCAAGCACCAGGTCATCCACAGCGGCGAGAAGCCGTTCGCGTGCCACGAGTGTGGGAAGCTGTTCCGACGCAGCTTCGCACTGCTGGAGCATGCGCGCATTCACAGCGGCGAGCGGCCGTACGCGTGCAGCGTGTGCGCCAAGGCTTTCAGCCGCAGCTCCAACCTCATCGAGCACCAGCGCACCCACAGCGGCCGGAAGCCTTACACCTGCCCCGAGTGCGGCAAGGCCTTCAAGGGCATCTCGCAGCTCATCCATCACCAGCGCAGCCACAGTGGCGAGAGGCCTTTCTCGTGCCAGGAGTGCGGCAAAGCCTTCCGCGGCCGCTCAGGCCTCAGCCAGCACCGGCGGGTGCACAGCGGCGAGAAGCCCTATGAGTGCAGCGAGTGCGGCAAGGCGTTCGGCCGCCGGGCCAACCTCTTCAAGCACCAGGCGGTGCATGGCACCCTGCAGCCCTCGGAGCGCCGGGGCCGCGGGAAGGGGAGCCGACACGGCTGCATGCTCCTGGAGCCCCGGCGGGGACCCCACGGGCCACGGCTCAAGGAAGGCAGCCCGAGCTGCGGCAGCCAGAAGCCCCATGCCTGTGAGCACTGCAGCCAGACCTTCGAGAACAAATGGAAGCTGCGGCGTCACCTGCGCAGCCACCGCGGCGACAAGCCCCAGGCAGGCGGCCAGCGGGCCACGGCAGTGGAGGAGAAATCACCCCTCACCCGCCATCTGAAAGCTCAACCCGTCGAAGGAAGCCATGACAGCCACAGTGCCAACGTCCTGTACCCTGACAAGACCCAGAGCAGAGCCTGGCCCTGACATTGGGAAACATGGCAGCGACTCCCACCTGGAAGGTCCGCCCTTCCCCATTGCAATCTGCCCCAGCCCTTCCCTGGTGGGTTGGAAACACACCTCCCTAGTCCGTGATGGTGCAGTCGAGGCACAGCGACTGCCTCTGGAAGGCCCACCCTGCCAGGGCCCGGGGCTGGCACTCGTGCCAGGTACACACATGTGGGCATGGATGAGCAGAGCGGCCAGGTGAGCAGAGCTCTGCATTAAAGGAAATGAATTGTTCTCTCCCATCCACGTGGACGGCAATGGTCTTCTGCAGTAGTGTAGGGTAGTGTACAGCCAGTAGTGTAGAGCAGTAGTGTAGAGCCAGCTGTAGCCTCCGCTAAGTTGCTGAGTTCCCAGTAGGATGGCCTGTGTCCTCTCTCTCCCTTTTCCTTAAAAAATAGTTCGTGTTTGACAGTAAGAAATACCAAAAGCACTTTAATCCATTAAGAGCTTATAAATGAAGGGTGCTCTGAAGTTTACCTGTTGGTGCATGGCAAAGCCCAGGGCACCCTGTTGGCCTAGTAGCACAGAGGAAAAGCCCTGTGTGCATGGGGTTAGAGTGAAACATGGGCACCTTCTCGTGCTTCTTGGAGGAGCTACATCCAGCTCCATTGTCTGTGAGCACAGGCTTCTAGGAAATCACTAGCCTAGGTCCTGCAGAAAGGATAAGACTCAGGGACCCTGAGCACGTGCTTTTTGCAGGAGGAGCCTTTTCCTTCTTGTCCCTCATAGGAACATAGTCTGGATGAGACATAGCAACATTTGCAGCTCTGCCACCCTGCTGGCTTCACTCCTTCTCTCTGTCTGAGCACGACAAAGCCATAGTGGCCTCCTTAACCCCTCCTCTACTCTTTCCTCTCAAACTTACCCGCTCCTTCCCTTCAGGGATCCCCTATCTTATGATAGTGATTATTAGGAGGAAGGAAAATCCGGGGAGGTAGAAATTTGCACTTAGGTGGGCCCTGAATTGCATCTGGGCAACATAGGGACGCTGTCTTTCACATGATATTTCTTGGAATTTTAGAAGTGTATTGCTTTAATGTTTTTGTATTCAGGGCTAATGTAAGTCAGTAGTGGAAAGTTTTGCCATAGGAGTGTGTCACGGACTCACACTTTAAGAATCCTTCAGGCTGGATGTAGCTCAGTGGCAGAGTGCTTGCCACTGACAAAGCCCTTGGTGACATCTCCAGCATCACAAAACACCTGCATCTTCCCCAACCCTCTGAGAAGACCTGAAGCAGAGAGAAAGAGGCCTTCCCAGGTCCACATGGAGAGGTGGGCAACTTTCATCTCTTCTTGTCATGAAGCGATCCTCTCCTCTCTGCCTCAGCCTCGCACAGATAGGGTGGACCCTTCAAATAGCACTTTACTGAAAGCCATGGGGATTTCTCAAGAGGAAGCTGGTGGCCACCAGAGGAAACTGCTAGCTGGCACTGACCTATTCCCTGTATACTATCCCCAGAGACCTGGGAGTTCTGCTTCTTGGTGTTCTCCACTGAGTATCCTGGTCAGCTGGCCACCTTCCAACCCTTTCTACTCCAGGAGAGAGTGGGGTTTATCATAGAGGCCACCTTAAGGGCAGGGGGTGTGGTGAAGGACATGGAGATATATGCTTCATGTCCCCATGGAGACACAGAGCTGCTCCTTCCTTGTACCTGAGATGGTCAAAAGCTGCTTCCTGCCAGGAGAGTGCACAGGAAGACCTGGAAACCCAGGATTCCTCCTGAGGATATTGTCTGAATTGCTCCAAAAATTGTTATAAATACACATATACAGAAGTTTTATATAGGGAAACATTTTTATGGAAAGTGCCAGAATTCTTATGACTTGCTCTTGTCTCTGCTTCCTGCAGTAGAGTTCTGAAGGCTTGTCCTGTATTTATCTTCTTGTCTGTATAAGTCTGTCCCAGAAGCTCACTGATGTTTGTCACATTGGCCATATATCTCTCTGCTAAGCCCCATGCTGCTGGTACTGCCAAGCGCATGTGAAGTGAGCACAGCTGTCTTACTAAGCTCATGTAGTTGTTTCCAACTTTGTGTGAAGGTAGTCCAAACTGTCTGCAACTTTGGTGTTTCCACTAGGAAAAGAAATAATAAGAATGGTGTCTTTGACACCATTGGTGAAGCAATTGGACGGATTGGGTTTTTTCTGAGACTCAGTCTCTTCTAGGGCTGACACAGATACAGGAAACCAGTCCCCACCTAGGTAAGTGCCTGCAGTAGGAGGTGCTGTGTGTGGCGAGCACTCACTTGAACACTAATGTGCCTTTCTAGCACACTGAGAACTGAATGATTCAGTTTCTACAGGATACCCAGTCACCAGCTTCTATGGAGGAAGAGTTGGCTCTCACAAGTATAATGACACTCTACTGGTCTTCACATGAAAGCTAACTCTATTTTCAACATAAGCATCTTCTTTCACTTTGATCCTATACTCAAGGATGATTCGCTACAGGAAGGATGGGTTCTATGCAGGCATTTTTAGAAGAACATGAATCTGTCCAGAGAATCATGTCAGAGTACCCTGAAAAACTCCAGGGTACCCATTGCTTGCCTGGATAATGACAATACAGATCTTTCTTTGTTGAAACTCTATTTAATAGCTCCTGTTAATTTAGTTTTCATTGCCAGGTGATTAGAAGTACGCATTTCTTTCAGGGATGATTATCAGGTATAAAACATGAACTGGGGGCTGGGAAGGTAGCTCAGTGGTAGAGCGCTTGCCTTCCATGCTCGAGGGCCTGGGTTCGATTCCTCAACCCCACATAAGAAAAAACAAAAAAACCGGAAGTGGTACTGTGGCTCAAGTGGTAGAGTTCTAGCCTTGAGCTGAAGAGCTGAGGGACAGCGCCCAGGCCCAGAGTTCAGGCCCCACGACCGGACCAAAAAAACAAACAAACAAACAAACATGAACTGAACGGGTTTTGCATGGAATAAAAGCCAGCGTTTGTAGAAGGGACACTTGAAATTTCCTCCTATGGTGCCTGGAAGTTGGGCTTCATCCCTCCTGCTGCTTGGGGGGTAGGGGGCAGGGATGATTTTCAAACGTGCTTTTTGAGAGATGACTGAATTGTGAAAGATTAAACTATATTTTTTAATGTCCTGCTGCTTTTCAGGTCTTCCTTTATCCTTTACTCCATTGCAGTGCGTGTGCTCACACACACACACACACACACACACCAAGAATTCCCTAGATGATCATTTGGGTCTCCTTTGCCTTTTGAGCATTTGCCCTTCTGCAGCTTTGTGTACTTTTCAAAAGCTGTGTAAATCCCAAGGCAGTATTTCCATGGGGCCTGGAAGTCACTGTAAGATGGAATTGTTCCCATTTCTTTTAGTTGCAAATAAGGACAGTCTACCGTGAAAGGAGCCCCCTAGTGAAAAGAGGCTGTTCTGATAGTTTCAACTAAATGAATAGGTAGTTGGGTTAGAAATCACAGGAGAGATATCAGTATAAAACTGGGAAACCCCCAAAGCCACTACTTGGGTGTTTCTTTGGGCCCCTGCCTCCAAGGTAATTCCTTACTCTGTCCAGGGTACAGAATCCTCTGACCAGGATCATGGACAGCCAACCAAGGCTGGATAAACACTGTGACTGAGAGCAGAAAGGAAGAGTTGGCCTGTCTGTCCCTTAACAAGTCTCCCATCAGTTTTGTGAGAAATTCCACCCTTCGGGCTGGGAAGGTGGCTCAGTGGTGGAGCGCTTGCCTTGCATGCCTGAGGCCCTGAGTTCGATTCCTCAGCACCACATAAGCAAAAAACAAAAAAGCCAGAAGTGGCGCTGTGGCTCAAGTGGTAGAGCGCTAGCCTTGAGCTGAAGAGCTGAGGGACAGTGCCCAGGCCCAGAGTTCAGGCCCCACGACCGGACCCCCCCCTCAAAAAAAAGAAAAAAGAAATTCCACCCTTCAGCCAACAGGGCAACATCCCTACTCATCACAGTGAGTGCAGAGCACAGCTCTCCACACAGGAAGTGGACGTAGAGGGACTTGTGATGAAGGGGGTGCTTAGAAATCTTGAGTTGGGACAGCTGGGAGCGGTTGGGAGGAGAGGGGATGATGTGTTGGGGAGACACAAAAAGGGCAGGGTGGGGGAGTTCTCACACAATTCTGATTTAAAAGGTCAATTAAAGCCAGAATAGGGGAGAACTTGGTATGCTATATACAAAAGTTTGGACAAGCTGGTTCCAGATGATCAATTTTCCAGAACATGAGAGACTAATTCTGTAATTCAGGAAGGAAGGTTGACATAAATTAGAGCTACTATAGTATTTGAATTGATTCTTTGACAACTATGATAGCTATGATGTGTGAGAAGGTGACCTTGTGGGTCCACAGGGCCAGTATCTACTGCTTATGATGTCCTTCCCTGAGAGGGGAGTGTAAGAAGGTCCCAACATATTCCTCAGAAGTTCCTACTTGCTATGGTCTATATAGTTATTTCTATCTTTTGTTAGTCCAATAGCTATATGGATCCTCTGGGATTCGTGGACATCTACTCTGAAAATCCTTTTGTGTACCTGTCTGGCGTTTTATAGACAGTATCTCCCTATGTAGCCCAGGATGGCCTTAAGCATACTATGTAGCCCAAGCTGAAACTCATGATCCTTCTGCCTCAGCCTTCCAAGTGCTGGGATGACCAATATGTACCACCATGACTGACTTCTCTGGATTCTTGTGTTTTTATATTGGAAATAGTTTCAAATTCAAGGTCCTGGCCATTCACAAGGAGCACAGTGCCTCTTTTCATGTCCAAGAGGCCTAAATCTGGTCCTTCTCTGCCATTTGAGAACATTGAAGCTAGAAATAAGGGCCTACTGCACTTTTGGACATCTTGGGTTTGGATTTTTTTAGCTATCTCTGGCAGATTTATGGCATAGAGTAGTCGATACAACTTCATACAAATTGGATGAGTTTTGACATGTGTCTACACCTATGAAAACATTCCCACTACCAAGACAGAACATCTCCAACCAAAGTGCAGCCTTGTGTTCCCAGTAACTCTTCCTTCCTGCTTTTCCCTATCACCTACATATATACACTGGTCTGTTTTTTTCAATATAGATTAACTTGGATTTTCTAGGATTCTATATAAACTGCTATCACTTTTTAAGTATTTTGACACTCACTCAGATGGTTGTGTTTCTATCAATATTTTATACATTCTTGCTGAGTACTATCCCATTTTATGGATAGGCCACAATCTATATTGGATACATGTTGGTAGATATTTAGATTGTTTCTGGTTTGGCCATGATGAAACTGCTGTGAATGTTTGTGAAAATGTTTCAATGTGGATATATATTTTTATTTCTCTTGGCCACCTAGATAGGAGTACCATTGCTGGGTCATATGGTGGTAACATACTGAGTTTAACTTTTTGAGAAACTGCCAAACTGTTTGCCAAGACCATTTGCACTATTTTATGTTCTCACAGCTTGTATAAAAGTCCCAGTTTCTCTACATCCTAACACTTGTCATTGTCTTTTCTATTCTAGCCCCCTAGTGAGTAGGAAGTGATATCTCATTGTGATTTTGATTTAGATTTCTTTGATAACTAACATTGATGAGTATCTTTTCATGCACTTGTTGGCTATTCACTTGCCTTTTTTGGAGTAAACGTATGTTCATCTTCTACCCAGTTTTTGGGTTGTAGTCTTCCTAAAGTAATAATTTTAGCTCTAAGTCGTTCATCAGATATGTATTTGTGAAAATATTTTCTTCCAGATTGTGTTTTTAATTTTATAGTCAAGATGATGTACAGAGGAGTTACAGTTACATAAGTAAGGTAGTGATTACATTTCTTGTCTAACTGGTTACCCCCTCCCTCATTTTATACTCTGTACTTTTGGTGCCAAAGGTAAGAAATATTTGGAAAACTCAAATCACTAAGAATTTTATTATGTTTTTATGGGATTTTTTTCTTTTTTTTAATTTGTTTTTTGCTTTAAGAATAGATTTTGCTATGTTGTCTAGGCCTATTTCAAGCTCCTAGACTGAAATGATCTCCGTGCTCCAGTCTCCAGAGTGCTTGCTATGCATGCATGTACTGCACACTGAGCTTTGAATTCATGTTAATTAGGACATTCTCCCCCACTTATTTTACAAACATTTTAAGATAACTTCTATGAAATCAAAAGATGATAGAACTGAAAGTACAAAGCCTAACAAGTTACCTGACTGTTCTGCTTCCTTATCACTACTAAATCTTAAAACTATCTTCAGGAAAAATTGAGAATTAAAAGAAATACATACCACAATCCTTACCAGGTGGTAGCAATAAAAAATAGTTTGGCTTTAATATCAAACAAACAAAAAACTCACACAATGAGACTGAAATGAAACACTGCATCATAACTAGTTTCTGGGCATTCCCTGTTAACCACAGATGCGTCTTGGAAGCTAATGAAAATGAGTATATGTAGAGGCAGTGAACTTGATAGGAACACAGGGTAAACATATGGAGAGGTAACGATGGAATCTGCCCTATATGACATGTGTCAATAAGAAAAAAATTAAAGACCTATTTAAATTATTCTATGATGGCAGCAATAGAAAATAAGAGCTCCTTTGCAAAACTACTTAAAGATAATAAAAACGAGAAAAAATTAACCTGGGTATCCCCAATTTCAACCTAGATTGTCTTATTTTTTATTATAAGCTCAAGTTACATTTTACACTATATAATATTCTTTTCACTAGGAACTATTAAACTCATATAACCAACTATTAACTTCCAGACAATTTAGAGCTCACAAGGTTAACAGAAAGGAAATTAGATGACATTTAAATAACAGCAAGTACCCATATACCATTATACAACCTAGTGAGGATACCAGTTCTGATATTTTATCTTTTATGTGAGACTATAAGACTTTCACATTTTCCAGGCTGATTTTTTGTTTTATATTATTCGAGACTGATACGTGTAAATAAAATGTATAATGTATAATATGACAAAAATGAATAAATCAAATGGAAAAATGAAATAAAGCATAAAATGGGCATTGTCGCTACTGCACATAGTCACCTGATCAGCTGCCTGGGAACTTGGAAAATTTTTTTTGCTCAGCCTAGGGTCTTCACCCAACAGTGTCAGTATTATGCTGATACTTGGACATCACTAGCAAAGAAGTCACACCTGCCACTCTGTTGTAATACAGCTATGCAAAAGTCCCTTCTTAGCCCTTTTTATAGAAATATAATCACTTCAGTTCTTATATTTAGCTTTACACTTCATTATATGGTGCAAGGCAAGTTCAAGAGTCATTTTTCTATACGAATTATCACATTCCCCAGAACCAATGTAGCAAACACAATCTTTTCCTCAATTGAATTGCCTTGGCACCATGGTGAAATCGATGGCTTTATGGATGACTCTACTTATAGACTCTTCATCATGCCTTAAATGATTTGTTTTATGTTACTTGGTGTCTTTCCAGTCAGTGCCATGGACTGAATGTGTTATCTCCTCCCCCCCAAACAAAAATCATGTGGAAATCCCTCACCCTCAGAGCTCTGTCCTGATATGGTGGATCATGCTTTTCTTCCATCTACTTGAGAGAGATCAGGAGGTTCTCCACAGTTTGAAATCAATCTGGGCAAAAAGTTAGCTAGACTTGACCTCATCCAAGAAGCAGGGCATGGGGTTATGGGCCTGTGGTCCCACCTATTGGAGAAGCATAGAACAGGAGGGTCAAAGTTCAGGCTGGCACAGGCTGACCCAGGCCAAAAAAAATTAAAAAGAAGTCAAGCCATGTGTAAAAAAATAATGTAAAGCAAGAAGTGGTAGGAGCATGTCTCAAGTGTCGCAAAGACGAGAGTTCAAAACCATAACACATATACAAAGTTATCATTATGTACTACAAAGACTCCTGAATTCAAACATTGTGGTTCTGGCAGGGAAAAAAGAGATGAAGGGAACATGATAGAAAATTGAGAAATAGAGTGAATAATAACAGATACCCAAGGAATTTTGAGACTGTTGGCTGGGGGCTATTTTCCCACATGGGAGACCAAAAATGTCATTGCATGTCCACATGACATCAACAGCCAAATAAAAGCAATTGTAGATGAACACAGGATCAAGAATGCAAAATTAAGACCCTGACATTTTACTAGAAAATAAAATCTAGCTATTGGAAGCTCATGTATGTAATACTAGCTATTAAAGAGTCAGAAATCTAAAGATCAAGATTTGGAGCCAAACTGGACAGATATAACTCTAATTAAACAACAAAAAGCCAGAACTGGAGATGTGGTTCAAGTTGTAAAATGTTAAAACTGGAGTTCCAACCCCAGTATCATCACAGAAAAAAAAGAAAAAATAGAGATTTATTTTTGATATCTCAGAACACAGCCATAAAGATTAATATCACAGTAGGCACCAGTGACTCATGCCAGTAATCCTAGCTACTCAGGAGACAGATCTGAGGATCATGGCTCAAAGCCCAGAAGGAAAGCCCATGGGACTCTTATCTACAATTAACCACCAAAAAGCAAGAAGTAGAGCTGTGGCTCAAGTGGTAGAGTACTAACCTTAAGAGAGAAAAGTTTAAGGGTAGTGTCCAGGCCCTGAGTTCAGGCCCCAGGACTGGAAAAAATATCATAATGTATAAAATAGTATCATATAATAAAATAATATCATAATGTAGAAAACATTTTCAGAATTCAGAAAGGACCATAATTTCTTGAATTGAAAACTGGGTGAACTGGTCAGGTGATCAACATGAGTATTTTAATGTAAACCGAAAGACAAATGGCCAGGCATTATAAACACAGGTCAATCTTACTGACTGAGGTATTGAAGAACAATTACTTTACATCATTTAAAAAATACCTTCAGCACTTGTGGTTTATGCCTGTAATCCTAGCTACTCAGGAGACTAAGATGTGAGGATCAAGGTTCAAAGCTAGGCCAGGCAGGAAAGTCCATGAGACTCTACCTTTCTTTTTTTTTTTCAGTAGTGGGGCTTCAACTCTGGGCTTGGGTGCTGTCCCTGTGCTCTTCAGCTCAAGGAGAGTGCTCTACTGCTTAAGCCACAGTGCCACTTATGGTTTTCTAGTGGTTTATTGGAGATAAGAGTCTCACAGACTTTCCTGCCCAGGCTGGCTTTGAACCACGATCCTCAGATCTCAGCCTCTTGAGTAGCTGGATTACAGGCGTGAGCCACTGGTGCCTGGCCCATGAGACTCTTACCTCTGATTAACCACCAGAAAACCAGAAGTGGCCCTGTGGCTCAAGTGGTAGAGTGCTTGCTTTGAGCTGAAGAGCTCAAGAACAGCATCCAGGCCCAGAGTTCAAGCCTCATGACCCACACACACACACAAAAGCAAACAACAACAACAACAAAAAACTCCAATAAATCTACAGCATGTAGTCATGAAGCTACAATGGGAAAGTTGGCTTGCTATTGGATTCTAAAGATAAAAATTAGGGCATTACAGAATATTCCAGCTTAAAAAGAGTTTATCACTAGTTTATGACACAGGAACTCCAAGTCCTAACAATAAGTAAACCTTTGGCACATGAGCCAAAAGTCAGAATGAATATGGATCCCACAATTGCAAAGAAGGAACCAAGAACGGACAGGTGCACTGACAGGGAATTGTGTGAGTGCACTATGTAGTAGCTATGGGGGTTCAAGGATAACTTAGGGAGCAGTGTGGTTTGTGCAGGGAAGGGTGGATGAAAGAAGGTGGAAGGAAATCTAGGGTTTGTCCACTTGTCCTTCCCACATGAAGTGTGGGGTACAGGGTTGGTCTCATTTTCAGTGTCATTGGGTCCGCTGCCAAGTTGAGAGGCTGGGAAGGATTGGTGACTAAGTACCTGGGGAGTTCTGGGCCAACAAAGACAAGGAAGCCACCAGAAGTGTGGTACTTCTATTGCTGCCTGGAGCATAGCCTACATGGACCAGCCTTGAACATGTGCACTACAACTGGCCAATCAACTAGACACCTGCACATTCTAGGTGGGCTAGTTCCATGCACAGTACCTACTCATGTAGTGCCACCAGGCAAGCTGGTACTGTGTGTAGTGTGGAGGTAATTGCAGCCCACAGGGTAGACAGGGGACACGGGGACACCCAGGTATGTGAGAGTTGGGGAATGGCAATTGTGGAGTTGGCCATAAGGAAGGTGCCAGCTGTAGAAAAGTGGGATCAGTGGGCTGGGAAGGTGGCTCAGTGGTAGAGTGCTTGCCCTGTGTGCATAAGGTCCTGGGTTCGATTCCTCAGCACCACATACACACAAAAAAGGCAGAAGTGGTGATGTAGCTCAAGTGGTAGAAAGCTAGCCTTGAACTGAAGAGCTGAGGGATAGCATCCAGGCCCAGAGTTCAAGCCCCATGACCTACAAAAGAGAGAGAGAGAGACAGACAGAGAGAGAAAGAGAATGAGAGATAGAGAGAGAGAGAAATGGGGTCAGCTTGGACCCCTGGATCCTGGGGAACGAGGTAGTTGGCCTCGGGAGAGCAAAGTTGGCATGTGAGGAGATATCACCAGACCTTCATCTAGGCATGGGACTGGCTGAGCGCCTTTGGAGACTCTGCTAGGGAAACCTTTCACGAAGAAGGTCCCAAGTCCTGGAGCATCTGAGAGGGCGTGAGTGGCAGATGACAGTGGGGGGTGGGGGGGGAGGGACTGTTTATATCTGTCCCTTGGCCTGGACAGTCCATGCATGCTCAGGAGGCATCTAAGTCCCTCAGGGGCTCTTGGGCAATCCAGGATGGCCAGCGGTCGTGGCCCTCACCTGAGTGTGCACACTTGGAAAATGGCCCTAGGACATATGAGAGGGTATGAGGGGCAGCTGGCAATGGGTGCGGGGACCATCCATATAGTAATTTGCCCCGGACAGGTTAAAGATGCGCAGGAGACACTTGGGTCCCTTCATGACTCCTGGGCAGTCTAGGATGGCAAGAGGTCACGGCCCCGCCTGAGTGTGCCGGCTGGTAATGTGATCCAGACAGAAAGTTCTAGGTCCTAGAGCATCTGAGAGAGCATGATTGGTCGTTGGGAATTGTGGGTGGGGACTCTATATCTGTCCATTGGCCAGAACGGGCCGCACATGCGCAGGAGGCGCTTAGGTTTCTGGTGCGCCTGGGCCGACCAGGAGGGTGAGCAGTCGCAGTCTCTGTCTGAGTGTGCAGGCTGCGAAGTGATACGGGCTGAAGGTACCAGGTCCTGGAGTGTCTGAGAGGGCATGAGTGGTGGTATTCATATCTGTTTGTTGGCCGGGACAGGCTGTGTATGTGCAGGGGACACCTGGGTCCCACTGAGGGTCTTGGGCCATTCGGGATGGCAGTTGGTCATGGTCTAACTGGCGCACAGGCTGGGAAAGTGGTCCGGGAAGAAGGTTGGGTCCTGGAATGCCTGAGAGGACATGAGTAGCAGTTGGCAGTGAGGGCAGGGATCTTTTTTTTTTTTTTTTGGTCGGTTGTGGGGCCTGAACTCTGGGCCTGGGCGCTGTCCCTCAGCTCTTCAGCTCAAGGCTAGCGCTGTACCACTTGAGCCACAGCGCCACTTCCGGCTTTTTTCTCTTTTGCTTATGTGGTGCTGAGGAATTGAACCCAGGGCCTCAGGCATGCAAGGGAAGTGCTCTACCACTGAGCCACCTTCCCAGCCCCGGCAGGGATCTTTTATAGCTGTTCTTTGGCCAGGACAGGCCGCACAGTAGCAGGAAACACCTTAGTACTGTTGGGGGTCCTGGGTAGTGCAGGATAGGCAAGTGATCACAGCCCTCTCCTGAATGTGCAGGCTGGTAAAGTGAGTGGTGGTTAGCGGTGGCGGGGGAGGGGGGCATTCATATCCCTCTGTTGGCTGCGGCAAGGCACACATGCGCAGCAGATAACTCGGTCCCTTTGCGGGGAGGGGGGATCCTGAACAGACCAGGATGGTGAGTGGTCTAAGTGTACTGGCTGTGAAAGTGATTCAGGCCAAAGGTTCCAGGGCCTGGAGCGTGTGAGAGGGCATGAGTGGCGGTTGGCAGCGGAGTTGGAGACCATTCTTATTGGCCCTTGGCCAGGATGGGCCACGCATGCGCAGGAGACACCCGAGTCCCTTCGCGGCTCCTGGGCTATCTAAGATAGCGAATGGTTGGTCACGGCCCTTCCCTGAGTGCGCAGGCTGGTAAAGTGGTCCAGGAAGTAGGTCCCACATCCTGGAGTATGAGAGGGCATGAGTACAGGTTGGGAATTGGGGGTGGAGTCTCTTTAAAGCTGTTCATTGGTCAGGACGGGCCGGGCATGCGCAGGAGACACGTAAGTGTTTGGGGCTCCTGGGCCGACCAGGAGAGTGAGTAGCGGTTACAGTCTTTGTATGTACGGGCTGCAAAGTGATACAAACCAAAAGTTCCAGGTTCCGGAGAACATGAGAGGGCATGAGTGATGGTTGGCAGTGGGGGTGGGGACCATTCATATCTGTTTGTTGGCCAGGATAGGCCACGCATGCGCGGGAGACACCTAAGGCCCTGTGGGACTCCTGGGGCTGCCCTGAATGTGCAGGATGGCGAAGTGGTGCAGTCCAAAAGTTCCAAGTCCTGGAGCATACAAGACAGCATGAGTGACAGTTGGCAGTGGGCAGTGGCAGAGGGAACCATTCATATCTGTCCATTGATCTAGACGGACCGCGCATGCACAGAAGTTACCCAGGTCCCTTTGGGGTTCCTGGGTGGTCCAGCATGGTGAATGACCATGGCCTTCACCTGAGTATGCAAGCCAGATGCAAATGGTTTCACTTTCTGCTATCAATCACTGTGCAAGCTTCCGGAGAACCTGAGGATCACTGACAGCTTTGGATTGCCCCTATAGCAGACAGCAGCTAGGTTGCTTGGTTATAGAATGACAAACCAGGCTTTGTCTCCTGAGAGGTGGGGAGTAGGGAGGAGGAGGGAGCTGCCATGACCCTGTCTTCAAGCAAAGGTCATTGAGGTTGTGGCAGGTGTGGCAGAGACAGCTCTGCATGAAGACATGTAGATGGAAAGGAACAGGAAAGGACAGAACACTGCCCTTCTGCCCTTTTCTGCTCCAGTACCCCAGCTGGGACAACTGGACCCACTACAGCCTGTGGAAGCAGGCACCCCCTAGATCCTGCCCTCGTGGTTCTCATTAATCACACACCCGCAACCTCCAGACCATTTCTTTAGTGTATCTTGGCACTTCCAAGTTTTAGGAATCTTGTTCCTAGGCGGGAAGACCCCAGCCATGATGCCCAGGAAGAGGAAAAGCCTTGAGACAACTACCAGGGATTCCAAGCAGAACATTCTGGAGCAGAAGGATGCACAGGATCGGCAAGGTCCATGGGAGCTTCAGCGTTCACAGGATCACCAGGAGCTGTCTGATCTGCAGTATTCCCAGGAACTGAAGGACGCTCAGGATCCTCAAGAGCCTCAAGATCCACAGAATCTTCTGGATCCTCAGGTTCCACAGGATCACCAGGCCTCACAGGATGATTCAGAGAGCTCAGGTAAAAATCTGCCTCTTACGGCACTTCCAGGACCTACCACTCCCCCCTGCAAGCTATGCAAGCCGTAAGGGACCATCTACCCCAAGCCTGCAAGGTGGAGCCCTTGAGTACTTTAGGTTCAGGGTCATTGCTTGCGATTCCCGTTCACTTCAAATGCTACATCCCTTTAGCACACCATTTTTTAGGCTTTAGGATTCTTGTTGCACGTTCTCATCCTGGGGAGTGACTTAGCTATGGAGTTCATCATTCAGCTCCTCTAGGTCTGTGTAGTACTCACTTCCAACAGCATCATAGGCAGGACATGACTCAGTGACTTTCACCCTGAAAGGCTTATTGGACAAATGCTTCCATATGACATTCCCAGGCCCTGGCCTAATTTTGTCTGATCTGCAGGTAAATGATTCCATCCATGTGTCTCCTATGAAAACTTCGGCTGTGAAAGAGCCTGAGAGTTGGTGATTAAGATGTGCCTCCATGCACATGACCAGAATAGCATAGTTTGGTTAAAAATGTTTTTCTTCCTCCTATTTTTTTCTTTTCAATGCAGAAAACATCCAGGCAGCTGAAAACAATGAGAAGGACATCATTTTCTTAGGAACAGATGAACAAGATGCACGGTACTAAGTTTAAAGTGATTTTTACCTGCTGATAAAACACTGCAGCAAAGTCGACCTCTGTTGGTGTAAAATGAGTTCTGTGTAAACTGCTGGCCATAGAAACTTCTTGCCAAATAAGAATTGCATTTTACCTACCTTTAATGTAAAAACAAATGTGATTTCTTTGCAGGGCCGAATTACAGAACATGCTTGCAAAGTTTCAAGGTATGTTTTAGGAGAGACATTTTTAGTTTAAGAAAATTGTTTTACACCAGACACTTTTCATACCAAGAAGGGTTAAATCAGTGGACTACAGCAATGTGTTTATGGTCCTATTTCTTACACATGGTTTTAGGTAAGATTTATTATTTCACATGGTAGATTTCCTTTGCTACATTATTTTTTAGTCAGGGTCTTACTGTGTAGGCGAGGCTGACCAGAGACTCACAATTCTCCTACCTCAACTACCTGAGTGCCAGGATTCCAAACCTGTGCTACCACACCTGGCTTAGATTTTCTTACTTATTCTAATTGTTGATGCGTAGAGTATGGTACTTACAATGACGAGGTAAGAGCCATGCTTTCATCTCATATGCTGTAAAATGTTAGAAAATTGAATGGAATAATCTATATTCCAGGTTTTGTCACAAAATAATTAACATAGCTGCTCTTAGCAACTAATTTTTGTGTTTTCATTTGTGTTATTTTGTATACTCGGCTTACTTATTTTCAAGGGAGGAAGTACAGACTGAATCTTCTAATGTGAGAACCAACATTGACATTGGTAGCCTTAAAACCCAAGTTTTAAGTTGGTATGTCAGACAGTAGTTACTCTAACCATAATAAAGGTTAAACTCTGAACAAAGATTCAGAGCTAGTCTAGACTTTTTGTCATAACTTAGAAGTTGGCTATGAACAAACATGTGGCCTTTAACTACTCTTTGTCTTTATCTTACAGTCCGATTTATTTAGAAGACAAACTGGCTACACAGAAACACAATTTTGTTGTCTTACCATGCATTGGAGCAATTTTTAAATGAAGTACTTTCCTGATTTACATAGCAGTGTAGCAATAGTCCCTCTAAATGCATCCTCCAGTTGGATATTTTTATACTTGTGAAAAGTTAGCCACAGGAAATATTTTCTTATAAAGAAATTAAACTCTTCCTTTGAGAACCTGTTTGTAAACTTTGGAATATACAAACTTTGTTTTCCTTAACTATATTTTACATCTCAAATATCAAAAAGCACACTATAGATATAGAGTTTGAAGTAGTTAGCTACTATAAAATTTCACTAAAAAAAGGAAACAAGTAATCTTGACTTTTTTCTTTTTTGGCCGATACTGGGGCATGAACTCAGGACCTGGGTGCTGTCCCTGAATCGATCGATGCTAGTGCTCTACCACTTGAGTTGTATTTCCACTTCCAGCTTTTAGGTGGTTAATTGGAAATAAGAGTCTCATGTCGGGGCTGGGAAGGAGGCTCAGTGGTAGCGCGCTTGCCTTGCATGCATGAGGCCCTGTGTTCAATTCCTCAGCACCACATAAGCAAAAAGAAAAAAAGCCGGAAATGGTGCTGTGGCTCAAGTGGTAGAGCACTAGCCTTGAGCAGAAGAGCTGAGGGACAGTGCCCAGGCCCAGAGTTCAGGCCCCATGACCAGACCCCCCCCCCAAAAAAAAGAGTCTCATGTACTTTCCGGACAGGCTAGGTTGAAGCCGCAATCCTCAGATCTTAGCTTCCTGAGTAGCTAGCATTACAGGTGTGAGCCACCTGGCCCCTGGCCCTAATTTTAATTTTTAAATGATGCCTGTTTCTTAATGCTACAAGTTTTTCCAATGCTGCTGAGTGGATATCATAGTTACTTACTTGACAGAAATTCTAAAAATGTTTATAATTAGTAATTCTAATTCTAATGTGTTTTCCATGTAGAAAACATTCATGATTTGGTTTCACAAAAGACAAAAGGTGTCAAAATGAAAATTGATGCTTCCATGAAAACTATTCAGGATAAAATTGAGAATACCCTGAAAAGCCAGAATGAGGAAAGGTGAGGTTGTGGCATTGTAAGTATTCATGTGGACACACTACTTTTCTATATGTTGGAAGCACTATTAGAAATTACATTGGGTTTGATTTTTCTTTCTTTTTTGGCTTCTAATGCTGGGATTTGAACTTGGTTCTTCACATTTGACATATAAGTAGTCTTCCACTTGAGCTATACCTCCAACTTCCTCCTCCCTTTTGGGGATTTAACTTATTTTTCCGATAGTGTCTCTACTCTTTCCCAGGACCGGGTTCAGACCATAATCCTCATATAGCCACCTTCCATGTAGCTGGGGTTACAGGCATGTTCTACCACATTCAACTTTGTTTCTGAGATAGGGTCTGCCTGGGCTAGCCTGAAGCTGAGATCTTTAAATCCCTGTCTCCTGTATAGCTGGGATTACAGGTATGGCACATCACACCTGGCCATGTATTGTTTTTTCTGTAAAAAGAGATTTCTTTTTTCCTATAGCCTCATATCAAAATGGAATTCAGTTGTATTTGCTAGAGGTCAACAAAGACAACTTGTTCTGTCCTTTAAAATTAACCTTGGATTTGCTTAATACCAAAAATTTCTGCTCATTCCATGACTTTGTGTACTGCATTAACATTCAGTGTCTCAACCACTAGTCCTATGCTAGTTAAATGCATTTAGTAAAATAAAATATTAAATATTATATCATAAATATTGTATAAATTTCCTTAATGGCATTCACTAACCTTTTCCACAAAATTCTCATTATGTGAAAGTAGAGAACAATGAAATAGTTTCTTTAGAAATCTTGGGTGCCTAACAGATATAATGTCCTCATTATTCAGAAAAAGAAAATCAACAAGAAACTGTTCTTGTCCCTAAGGTGCATTTTTATGAAATATTTATACTATGAGAAGTCTTCCTGAGTCTTCTAGAGCTAAAGCATATAAGATAACCTCTTCCTTAGTCAATTAGGAGCAGATATTCTTGGAGTAAGATTAAATCATCAATTTTATTTTCTAATTTCCCCTCCAATTTTAGTTGCTATTCCCCCCCCCCCCGCTCAGTTGAGCCTTGAATATGTTTTAAGTTCTTCTCATTGTTTTGGAGTATCAAAGTGCTTATTGTGATATTTTACAGGCAGAAGCTTTATGAAGAATATTCGGTTGAGTTTGCAAATTTGACTGAGCTGTTGAAACAAGACATGGAGAAAGTCAAGGAAGAAGGGAGAAAGCTAGCTGTGGGTATCCAGCTTCACTTTTCCTCCACTGATCTATCAGTCGTATTCATTAACTGTTCATGCTGACATGAAAGAGAGAATGTAGAGGACATGGGCCTAGATTGGTGAAGATGAGAGGAAGACATAGTCATGGGATACTAGACACTGAATTTCAAATCTTCAAGTGATGCAAGAAGGGAAAGAGCAAATGTGTTATGGTAGAAAGGATTACATCTCTGTTGACATATTGGTTGGGTAACTGACTGAGGAAGAACACAAAAGATAGAATAAGGTTCATTACAGGGAATGGGGTACATCATAATCACAAAACTCCAATTGCTTTATTAAACCCAAGGAAGGGGGTACCCTTCCTGCCTTCTAGCTAATGCTATAACATGGAATACCACAATCCAAATCTTAATTGGATGAGGGAGCATTTGTACAGGAAAAGTTTCAGTTCCCTCTCAAGACCCTCTAGCCTGGGAATACCCCCCCCTCTCTCTCCTTCCTTCCTTCTTTCTTTCTTTCTTTTCTTTCCCTCCCTCCCTCCCTCCCGTCTGTCCTTCCTTCCTTCCTTCCTTTCTTTTTTTTGCCAGTCTTGGGGTTTGAACTCTGGGCCTAGGCACTGTCCCTGAGCTTCTTTTGCTCCAGGAGAGAATTCTACCACTTGAGCCACAGCACCACTTCTGGCTTTCCTGAGTAGTTTATTTGAGATAAGAGTCTCACGGAGTTTCCTGCCCGGACTGGCTTTGAACCCCAGTCCTCAGATCTCAGCCTCTTGAGAAGCTTGGATTACAGGTATGAGCCACCTGTGTCCAGCTCATCTGTTTCTTTAATAAGGTGTCCAGGTTATCCTGGTTAGAAGTAGGAGAAGGAGAAGAGTGGGCTCTGCCTTTCGGGAAGAAGTCATAGGATTGTTTCCTGAGAAAGGCCCAGTGAAGTATGACTATCCAGGAGTAAATGTCAATCAGTGTTCAGTGTTAGAGTCCAATGTGGGTTTATTATATAGCAATCATCAATTAAAAGAAAGCAGTCAGTAAGGCTGTAACAGAGCAAGTGGGAAGTTGGATGTCAGGGGTTAGTGTGTGTGTGTGTGTGTGTGTGTGTGTGTGTGTGTGTGTGTGTACCAGACCTTATACTCAGGGCCTCACTCTTGCTAGGCAAGCACTTTACCACTTTAGCCATGCCCAGAGCTCTTAGACACTGAAGTTTACACAAGTGTTTTTCAGAGGGAGATGAGGTAGGGTATGTATTTGCAGACAAAGTTATGATGACTGATTCCATCATTGAAGCTGGAACTGAGAAAGTGAGGACATGGGAATAAGGTATTTCTTAGGTAATGAAAAGTGTTCCATGTGAGAGATGTGATATCCTGATAGACTACCAAGCTTCAGTACTGAAGAAGGTGAGCTACAAAGGTAGGCAAGTAGTAACTAGATATTGAGAAACAGTGTCCAAGAGCCTGGACTCTGGAACCCTACTCTTCAGCATCCAGCTTTGTTTTGATCTTCGCCAATTGTGAAGCCACAGGTAAGTTAAGTTATCTTTCCTTCTCAGTGAAAGGGGACATACTAAGAGTCCCTGCCTCATGGAGTTGTTTAGCATAACAGATGAGTTCCTGTTTGATAAGTGCATTTAAGTGGCTTAAGATGGGTATCTGATATATGATTCTTATAGGATGCTTTGTTACTGAATTCTCTTTTGCAGTTATTGGGAATTACAAAATTAGTGGATTCCTGGGTAAAAGAGTGAGTAGCTAATGACAGACATGTCAAGGACATTGGTGGAGAAGCAGAAAGTCCAGAATTCTTTGAGACATCAAATGTGTGGTATTTCCAATCTTGAAGAACTAAGGCCTGTGTTTGTAATATTAAATAGGACACTTTGCTATTCAATGAGTAGGCATCAGTATAATTATATCATTTTCCTATGTATTGGTGAACAGAGTCATATATAAGTTTGGAATAGTTTGTTAAATGAAAAAGTGTTTTTGAAATAACTCTTAAACTACTGTATTTAAATTTAATAATGGGATAAGCTTTAATTTTCACAAACATTTATTACATCTTTTTCTTTTTATACTTGCAGTCTGTATTTCAACAGCAAATAAAGACTTTTCAAAATTCTCAAAATCTTCACAACAAGTACATGGAAGACTTTGAAGAGTTATATAAGCAATACACTCAGGTCTGTCACATTTGGCAATATAATATTTTCTTACAATATTTCATTATTTTGTCTATAGAAAATGAAAATGCTAATTTTCTTAATAAACTAGTGTTGTAAATATTGGGCTTCTACCTCTAAAATTCTTCATCACTTTCCATTTGGTATTGTTGTTCAGTTTTCTGTACATACTAAATTATTTTAGTTCATTCACAGTGGTCACTATTATTCAAAACAAGAATTGGCAAATTGGTCATTTTATCCAAAGATACACATAGTCCTACAGGAAATATACTTTATAAAAGCTTAATCATAGCTTTTGTTCCACAATCCTTTTTACAAGAAAGTAATGATAGCTAAAAGTAGCAAGTCTATAGAACCTATATTTTCCTCCATGTTTTAATGGTACATTTGGTTTTCATAATGTTGTGGACAACAAATTGTTTTATGTGGCCACTTACAATGATCAGACAGACCCAGACATACAACACAGTGAAAAAGTGAATAGAGAAATAGCAGTTTGTGAACTGAGAATTGTCTTCTACAGATGGTCCATCTTGGCAAGTTGTTCTCAACACAATAACTTCTGCATTGTGCAGGTGTGGTCTTATTTAGGATGCTATTAAAAGCTGTACACTCCTATTGCTTTTCTTCTCCTTCCTTCTCCTCTTCCTCCTTCTCTTTTTTCCTCAAGTATATTTTAAATATCTTGTTCACATTAACACATCAAGCTTCCAAACTAATTTGGATAGTACACAACAACTTAGTTTACAGAGAGTTGTTGTGTACATTTACAACACTCGATGCACACAGGGACACTTACTTGTGTACAGCACGTTCGATGGAAGTGCTTCTGCCTGGTGCATGTACTGTTGTACTCCTCCAGAACATTTGTCAACTGGCATGCAGCTTGAGAGAGCTCTGCTAAATGTTGGTGCTGAGTGTTCCCACTTAAGGTGGGGCTTGCCTGTCTCTGAGAGTGCTGTATTTTCGGATCCTTCCCATAAGGTTATGAGCGGGCTCTGTGACTCTGCCTCTGACATTCTCACAGACCGCCCCAGTGTGGACCACGACGTGCCTTTCCTGTACTGTCAGCTTTTAGCTGAGCTACTCTCCTCTCACCCATCCTTTGAAGGTCAGCAATGCTACCTTCCCAAAACAAAGTCCTCCCCTCTTGCAAACTGCTCAGTGGCTTCCCCTTCCCAATGTATATTCCGTGTCCTGCCCGTGACACCGCCCCTTTAAAGCTTCATCTGCTTCACTCACCGCTCCAGGGTGACAGCTTGCTCGAACTCCCATGACTTCCATACTCTGGATGGCAGTCCAAGCCAGCCTAAGAAAAAGTGTGATTCCTTAGCTGAAAAATAACTAAGCACAGGGGCTGGGTCCGTGCCTAGAACAGTCAAGCATGAGACCAGGGGTTCACTTATGCTATTCTTCATGACTTGAAATGGTCATTATCCATACAGATCATATTGACTTAGTGATAATAAGTAGGATAATACCTCACAGGTTTGTTTGTTTGTTGCAGTGCTATGGATGGAACCTAGAGCCTTATGCACACTACCACTAAGTAGCAGCCACAGCTAAACTACCTCATGTTTTGGAAATTTAATAGTGGATTTCAAAATTATGGCCCTTGTTAATATACATCTTACACTCTTTTCCTTCATTTATCCCATCTCAACCCTAAAAATTCCTTGTCGTGCTTGAATGAAGTCTTGAGTTTTCTGTTATGACAATATTTGATTTGGCTCAGTCATGTATTTCTGAGTTTTAGTGGCTATTTTTACCTTCATGTAGTTTACAGAAGATGTTTTGTTTGGAATAACTAATGAGTATCACTTGAATTTTTTATCTTTACTCTTTACTAAATGTAGCTGTTTTAAATAGGATGAAAAGTGACAGTTTCTCATTGAACATGGCTTTTCGTTTCAGAGCCGTCAAAGTATAGGGGATTATGAGGAAAATGATCTCACTCGTGAATTAAATTCATTTAGAGAAAGAATGACCCAAATACAATCAAAATGTATGAAGGAAATTGTAAGTAAACGTATCTTCCAAATTGAAAGTGAAGATCAGATTCAGCATACAAGGTTTTATTTACTGAAATATAAATGTCTACCTAAATACTTACCATGTGTTCACTCTTTCCTTTCTCTTGCTGGTGGCAGGAGGAGAAGTCTGGTATACTGCAGGCTCTTCTCTCTCTGTTGTCCTCCCAAGACTTTGAGGACAATGAAGCTCAACCTCAGTAATGCGACGTTGTCATGAAAGTAGCTGCATGAATGTAACGTGGCTTAAAGGTTCCAGATGAAGCTGTTCTATCTTTGTTTATTCCTTTGTTAAGTGCCAGATCCCATTTTTTGTTAAAAGCCAGGTGAAAGCTAAAGAGGGATGTGCCAGCTACAGTGCTAAAGCTGTATAGCAACAGATCCCAGGCCTGTGCTAGTAACAGTCACAGGTCTTCCTTAACATTGTTAGTTCCCTTTTAGAAATAAAGATTATTTTGTTTGCAGTTTGGTGTCCGTGTGTCAGGGTCACTCTTCCAAGTCAGAAAGCACAGCATTTTCATTTCTCTATTTATCCTTCAATATAATTTAGATGACTGCCTACCAGTGATTTACAAAATAGAATACAAATTTGTCTGTTCATTGTATCTTGGGGCACTATGAATTTAAAATATAAGGTACCAGAAACTACACATTGATCACTAGAAAATGGGGACTACAGCAGATACTCTATTTACTATTCTGAACTGATCTTCAGAGTATTTTATGGGAAAAAAAATCCTGCAAAGCAATGTAAATGTTTGTGTGGTATGCTCTTTCATAAAGGATACAAACATATACACAGGAGGATGAGTGTTGGGAAGGGGACAATATGGAAAGCACAATAGGAATGGATGGATGGTAGACTTCTCTGAAAAGACTCATTTATAATATGGCTTTTTTTATTGTGAAAATACCATACAGAGGGGTTACAATTACATGGGCAAGATAATGAGTACATTTCTTATCAAGCATTGTAGCCTCCTCCTTTGTTTCCCCTTCCCATCCCTTCCCAGCCTCCCCCCTCCCCCACCCAATTCTCCCCGTCCCCCCCTCCCCGCACGAAAGTTGTAAAGTTCGTTTTCGACATAAAGACTTGTACATCTCATTGTTGCAATGGGTCCACCTGTATCCCTATTTAAACAATTTGTTTTTTTTTCCTTCCCCTCTACAAATTATACCAACATCAAATACAGTGAAAGCAGAGGTTATACTGTGGACATACAAAGCAACAAAGAAATCATCTTATAAATATGTTAGAAACAATCACAAGAAAGAAAAAACATTTGGGGCTGGGAAGGTGGCTCAGTGATAGAGCGCTTGCCTTACATGCATGAGGGCCTGGGTTCGATTCCTCAGCACCACATAAGCAAAAAGAAAAAAGCCGGAAGTGGCGCTATGGCTCAAGTGGTAGAGCACTAGCCTTGAGCTGAAGAGCTGAGAGACAGCGCCCAGGCCCAGAGTTCAGGCCCCATGACCGGACCCCAAAAAAAGAAAAGAAAAAACATTTAAATACTTACCTTGGGGTTCATTTCACCTAACATCAACTTATCTGACGTTTTCTGCTTGTCTCAGACATATGCTAGTTATTGCAAATAAGGGAAATCATGGGACCTATGTTTCTTTGCGCCTGGCTTACTTCACCTAATATAATTTTTTCTAAATCTTTCCATTTCCTAACAAATGGGGCAATGTCATTCTTCCTGATGGAGGCATAGAATTCCATTGTGTATATATACCACATTTTCTTGATCCATTCATCTACTGAGGGGCATATGGGTTGGTTCCATATCTTAGCTATGGTAAATAATGCTGCAATAAACATAGTTATGCTGGTAGCTGGTCTTAATGTGGGTTTTAATAATAAAATTGTGGAGTTATAAAACAAAAATTCTTGCAAAACCCTCATACAGAAAAGTAAAAAATGAAACAAAATAACTCTGTAGTTGCAAATAAAACTGGTGGTTTCATTTAATTTGTATAATTTTCTCCATGCACTTACACATATTTTGTTCAAGTTTTTTTAAGGAAATAATTTATCAGAAGAGATATACCTACCACCTTGGCAGTTGGTTTCACTGTTTTATTTCTACAGCAACCTCCTAGCAGATCTTGGTCAGTCCAACCAACACTATAGACTGTTACCCTAAAGTATACAAATTATAAAAGCTCTTATTTCTGACAGGCAAATTTTTTCATTTTCAATGACTTTAAACCAAGACACTCTGTATCCCAAAATATTTCAATGGCCATAGTAATAGGATATAATAGGAACAATATATAGGATAATTATTACACAATTTATTATGCTATATAATATAATGTAGAAAATAATATAATTATATACTACATAATTCTTACTAATATATTCTATAATATGTAATTACATTCAATACTTATATTCTGTTATATAATGTGTATAATTGCACTAAATCCACTTATGTGTTATAATAAATTATATTTTATAATCATATAATAGGAACAATATCTAGGCTAATAGGAATAATACAGAGAATATGAATATATAATGATAACAGTATATAGACTATAATAGAAATAATAGGAATGTAAAGGACCACAAGTCATCTTGAGCAATTTTCAGTAGAACTGTTGCTCTTGTTAGCGTATAAGTACATATGCATATCAGTAGAGAGAGAGACAGGGAGGAGGGAGAGAGGGAAGGAGAGGCTGGTGTTAGACCTGAGACAGGATCTGGATATATAATATCCAGACTCAATATCCATTGACACTTCATGGTTAATGTGACAGCATTATGAATAGGACATTTAAGAGGTGATTATGTAGTCTATGGACATGGTTCAAGGCTTGAGCACCTGCCTAGCAAGTGTGAGACCTTGAATTCAATGTCCAGTACTGTAAAAATTAAGAACAGGTGATTAGACAATGAAGGCACCTCACTTATAAATGACATGCAGACCCTAGACAACTGGTATACCCTTCTTGGTCTCTGAGTGAAGATACAGAATTTGTTTCAAGTAGATGTGGCAACAAGCTACCATTTGGGAAGCAGAGTAGAGCCCTCACCAGGTAATCAAGCCTGTTAGTGCCTCGATCTTTGAGTTTCTATCCTCTAGAATCGGGAGTAAATAAGTAAATTGTATTTATTTATCCATGATTCAGTCTCAGATCCTTTGTACACATGGTATGCCAGCAGAGTCACAAAAACATGTGTCTTGTTTCTTATGGAGTAGGATATGGTCCAGAAGCAAGGGTAGGCCTTCTGTACCCTTCCATGGTATCTAACAAAGTGCAGTGATCCAGTGTGGAGCAATGATCCCTAAGAATGAGGCCTTTGGAATTGGATATTTAGAGATTTGAGTTTTAACCCTGGCTAGATGTATAACTTACTATGAGTTTACATTAGTTTATAAAACTCTCTGCCTTGGAAGTGGTGCTGTGGCTCAAGTGGTCAAGTGCTCGCCTTGAGCACAAAGAGGCTCAGGGACAGTGATCAGGCCCGTGAGTTCAAGCCCCATGACTGACAATTAAAAAAAACCTCTCTGCCTCCCTTGTACAATTGAGACAATGGAGGTAATACACACGTTCTTCAGGAAAAAATGCATAGTGTGTGGAACATTTGACATCATGCTCAGTACAGGACCATGTTCAATAGGCAGCGACGATTTCTAGAGTTTAGTGTCAATGTTAAAAATGGTCTAAGAACTCCCTGATAACATCATTAGGTTTAAGTTTCTCATTCATCAATTCCAGGCATGTTCTTGACAGCTACTAAGTGTTCTGTGCAGCAATGATGTGGGTCGAAAAGTGATCAGTAGGTATTATTCCCAAAACTAGGACTAAGCAAAGGGCGGAAAGTTCTTGAGGAATATGATGCAGAGGAAGTCACATGAAAGATATAGAAAGACACACAATATGGAAAAGGAAGTTGTTTAACTACAAAAATACCAAGTTTCTGAATAGCCAGGTTTTACTATGAAGTTTTCATCGTTCCTTTCATCACAATTGATTTCAGGGTTGAGTCTTAAAGGATAAATGATAGAAACACTCCTCTTAGTATAATTTTAACCAAAAAAATATTGTAACAATCTAATAGGACTTAGTGGAATCCTGTACTTCATTCTTCCTACTTGGTAAAGTGTTCCCAAGCTCCTATGAAGAAAGAACCCTCACTTGAAGCAGCATCGCACCATCAAGTGCTCAACACTAATTAGGGCCTTGTCCTCCATGCTGGTTCACTGTGGGCCTGGGGCTGTAACCCCAGACCCACAGGACCCATCTGCCTCCCTTACCACATAGCCTCCTTTTTCCTCCCCTCTTCCCTATCCAACATCAGAGAAGGAACTCTCTGTCTCTGTCTCTGCCTCTGCCTCTGTCTCTCTGTCTCTCTCTCTCTCTCACACACACACACACATGCACGAAGTCAGTTTATTTTCATCTTCCTGTGCACCAGTTTATATAAAAATCTATGTACACAGCTGACCACTTTCCAGGAGCTAGGCCTGTGGAGACTCCTCACACAGCTCTGAGGTCTGTGGCGTTACTCTCAAGGTTATCTGCTACTGACTGTGCAGGTTACAACTGGAAATAATAGTATTTTCTGGTCCTCCTCTGGCTCATTCACCAGGTGATAACAGTTGACTCATGCTGTT